>NC_090945.1:9421837-9772462 GCF_040807025.1 Struthio camelus | reverse complement strand
AGAGAAAGGGACACTCAGCCACAGCAAGCTCCGAGCGACACCTGCCATATCATCCCACGGAAAGAGCAGCGACACGGAAATCGGAAGAGCCTGGAGCGCTCTGCTGGGAGAGATCACCGCTCCCCTGGGAACACGGAGGGGCTCGGCGGAAAGCAAGGGGAGAAGAGGAAACCCACCTCTCTCTCAGACGCCTCCAAGTAATTTGTTCTCAGTAGATGTTTCTTCACTTCCGCGCGGACGTAGGGGACGTGCGGACACACTGCCAGGGACACCCCGATAGCCTTGTACAGGAAGGCCTGGAAGAGAAGAGGCCACCCCAGACGAGGTCACGCACAACCTGGCGGGACGGAGCGGGGCCGCGACGCCCCAGCCCGCGCCAGGCATGAGGAGCCGGCCGCGGCGCCCAGCCGTTCAGCCCAGCCCCGCTGCCCGCCGGCGCCGAGACAAAAGCCTGCGTGGCGAAGGGACGGGAGCCAGGGAGCCCGGCCCGCCTGCAGAGGGCAATATCTGCAGGCGCAGCCCGGGGAGCGTCCCGGGCTCTCGCGCCAGCGCCCGCGGGGAACGGGAGCAGAAACGAGGCCTCGGCAGGGACCCACCTGCTCCCGGGACAGCCGGGGGTAGCTGCCCTTCTGCTGGCTCAGCTCGAAGCTCAGGCCCATGGTCCAGGCCTGGCTCTCGATCGTCTCCAGCGACGTCCTCAGGAACTAGGGGAAGCACAAGCTGAGGCAAACCCTCCCCGGCCCCTGGGCGAGGGCTGCTCGCCAGGCGCCCGCTGCTCCTGCTCTCTCCCTCCCTCCGCGCAGGGAGCCCCAGCGACCGGCCCGGTGGCGCACACGTATCCCGCAGCCATCGCTCGGGTTCAGTGAATCCTGCCTTTCTGCCCAGGGGCGGCGGCTTTCCACAAGAGACAGCCCAAAACATCTCGTCCTCTTTTCCCTTCCCTGTTTCATACGGAGGATTTTCTATTTCTCTGGGCGCTGGGAGATCATTCTTCTTGAGGGACTTCAAGGCACGCCTGGCGCTAGCCTGCACGTGGCAGCTCCCTGGCTATGCCGGTCACGGCCCGCGTCCCGCAGAGCCGCTCACAAAGCCGAACGATGTGACACGGCAGAACAGGAAACGACCCTCTGTGACCCAGAGCCCTTTGCAAAACAAAATCCTCTGGGCGTTTTCAGGGCGTCTTGTGGGCGTTTCCTCTTTTCTAAACTAAACTGGCATTCTCCTCCTTAGGCTCCCTCTGCTCCTGGGGAAGTTCCCACCCACACCTTCCCCCTCTTTCCCAGCGTCATTTGCTGCCCTCGCAGCAGCGCTCCACCTTAAGCAGAAGGCGCTCCCACTCGGCAGAGTCCAGGCAGCTCTCGCTTTTCCCTACAAAGCCAGAGCAAGACACGCTCAGCGTCACTTAGCACCAGAGGAGCCCAGGGGTCTCCTTGGCACTGCAACACCCCCCGGCTCCCACGCCAGAAGGGGCCCGAGCCGGGAGGCTCAAGCCCCGGCGCCAAACTCTTTGCCAGGCCCCAGACGCCCGGCGGACCCTAGGGCCGGGGGCCGGGGTCACTCACAGACCCGCCGGGCCCAATCCCCCTCGCTCCACTGCGGCTCCCAGGGCAAACCAGGCCGTCACACGAGGGCACGGACCACACTCACGCGTTCTCGCCCCGACACGTCTCCCCCACCCCCAGGAGCGCCGAGCCCGGCCCTCCCAAACACCCACCCAGCAAGGACGCCGGGGGGCTGCACAACCTGCTCGTGGCCCTGACGGGCAAGAAAGGCCCCGGCCCCCGCACGCACCGCTCCTGGGCGTTACTGCCCTCGGCGTCAGCGCGCGCTCCCTGGCAGACGAGCGGCCGCAGAGCAAGCGCTGAGAAACCCAGGGCCGATTCCCCTCCCTCACGCCTGGACGCTGCCTTTTCCTGCCTCCCCTTCGGCCTCCCCAGCCCCTTCCTCCCCGACGGCACTTTACCTTCCAGGTACTGCAGCAGGAAGGGGATCTTCACGGCCCACACCATCCCCACGGCGCCGTGGATCGCTCCCGGCAGGGCCTGCAGCAGCCGCAGGGCAGCGACGCCGCAGCCGCCGCCGGCGTGAGGAGCCGCCGCCAGCACCTGGGAGAGGGCAGGCGAGACCTGGGCTCGGGGCGGCCGCCAGAGCCGCGGCTTCTCCCCGGAGGGAGGGCGGTCGCTCCGCCCCGGCCGGGAGCCGCCGGCGTTGGCTTCTCCACGCCCAGCAGCAGGGTCCCCGCGGGGCAGGGGTGGCTCCGACTCGCTCTCGCACGCCTCTTCCTCCCCGGAGGCTGCCGGCCCCGGCCCCGGCCTGTGAAGCGGCTCTGCCCCGACCTCTCCCATCGCCTCGAGGCTACGAAAGCCCTTTCCCCGGGCCCCTACTCACCAGCAGGCGAGCCAGTAGGGCCTGCGGCGTCGGCAGCTTGGCTGCGAGGAGGAAGAAAGGCCGGTGAGAGCGGCGCGACCGCCATACCCGGCCCCTCTCGGCTCGGGCAGCCCCCGCGCGGCCCACGGGCTGCTGACCGGCTGCGCTGCCGCAGCCCTGTGCCGGGGCTTCCCCAGGGCTGAGCAGACGGAGGTGCAGGCAGCTCCAGCGCGGCTGGGATACGCTCCCGGGCCGCAAGCAGAAAGCTGCCAGCAGTCGAGCGAGGCGTCTCTGCCGGGCACGAGGAAACGCGGCACAGAGCTCCCTCGCCCCGGCCAGAGGGGCACGGCTCTGCCCGTCCTCGCTCCCGCCTCCCGCCTGCGTCTGGCAGGGCATCCCCGGCCCCCGCACGGCCCAGCAGAGCACACGGCGACGGTTTCGGCTTCCTACCTCGCTCCCGGGAGGCCACGACATCGGCCTCCTCCTCTCCCTCCTCGTCCCCTGCTCTCTGCCGGCGCTCGGCCAGCTCTCGGAGGCACTGGGACAGGGGCACCAGCGTGCCCGTGTACTGGGCTGGCACCACGTACTGCAGGAGCCGCGGCCACAAGAGCTGCAGACGAGAACGAGGCAATTCAGCACTTTGGGGTTCCCGCCCCACCGCCAGCTCAAGAGCTCGTTTTAGCTCTGAGGGGGAAACGACGGGCTGCGTTTCCGCTCGCCCTGTGCGCGTAGGGGCCTGTTTGGGGAGCAGTTGGGGGAGAGCGGGGCAGGGAGGCAGCAGCAGGGCGCAGGACGACTTACTTTGGTCATCCCCCTGACGGAGACGTCCACAGAGCCCAGGATGTCCAAGCACAGGGCTTGAAGGTCTGTTGCTTCCTGTGCTTCTGCCCGAGAAAGGTTTCCCTGCGCCTGCAAGACACGGTTTGGACAACGCCAGCGTCACTCCCTGTCCCTGAGACGGGAGGTGAAGCGGGAACCACCCAGCGCTGCTGTGATGTCCCCTGGGAGCACCCGTCTCCCGAGGCAGGAGAGAGCACAGAGGCCCAGAGGAGGGGCCAGGTCCCCGGCCAAGGAAGGACTAGACAGGCTGCGACCAGGGAGACCCGCTGCCCGTCGGGGCGCTCGCCAGCGTCCTTAGTCGGGGCCAGCGGCAGCCCGAGAGCAAAGCTGCGAACAAGGATCCCCTCGCCGGGACGGGCTCCAGCCACAGAGTCGGTGAGCACCGCTCATCTCTCGGGGCGAACAGTCAGCGCCGCAGTGGGATTTGCTACGCGCTGGTGGGAGGCCAAAGCGCTCCCCCGGCACCCTCCGAGATCCCCCCCAGGAACGGCGATGGGGACGCCGCTCAGCCCTCTGCACCGCTGACTGCAGCCCTGCTGAGGGGGGTTCCCCATTTCCAGGGCGCCCGCAGGGGCTCCCAGGACACCCCGGCACAGAGCGAAGCCGAAGCGTCACGCTCTGCCCTCACCAGTCTGCCGGAGGCCTGGCTGAACGTGGCGAAGACGTGGGCCACCAGATCCCAGGCCGAGCAGCTCTGGACGCTGCAGCTGAGCAGCTCCTTGGTGAAGCGCAGAACTGCCCTCGCCACCTGCCAGGGAGGAGATCGCAGTTATCCCCCGATAAGATAAGATATCCCCCCCTCCCCCCAAGCTCGAAAGCCGAGGGGCAGACACCTTCGCACCCACCCAGCCCATCTGCCCCATGGGGAGACTACACGGGCGCAGGAGACCCCTCTGCTCCCACGGTCACTGCCCTGCGGGGAAATTTCCACAGGGAAACGCTCGTCTAGGCTTGACCCCGACCCGCTGGGGCTGGCCAGGCTCTGCCCCGGGGGAAAGCTTTCTCTGCCGCCCACCCACCGCGGTGCCGCCCCTCGCCAACCAGCTCACCTTCCTGCTGGGGTCTCTCAGCACAGACCGCACCGCCTGCACAAGCAGGGGCAGGCGCTGTCCTCCCTCCGCTGCTGGAAAAGACAGGGAGAGGCGGGCGCTGAGGCAGAGCCCTCGGTTCAGCAGGGAGCTGGCAAAGCTCCCAGCTCTTTCACACCCGAGCGGCACAGAAAACCGGGCACGAGACTGTGACGGCCGAGGAAGCAGCAGAGTCCCCGAGTGACTCCCTTTACAGACACAACTGTGTGACGCGACAGACTGCTATAACAACACGGAGCCCTGCAGAAACGCCATGGGGACACGTAGCTCGTGCCCCTGCCCCGTCACCCAGCGTCGGGCGCCGTCACTGGTGTGTCACCGTTTACAGCTGCCCTGTCAGATCCCTGTCCCCGCAGCTGCGTAGCACCTCGGCTGGGGACAAGAGCATTGCAGCTCGTTTTGGGTGTTTGTGCATCACTTGCAGCCATGTCTGCCCCCAGCCCGGCAGCCCAAACCCCTGGCCGGCCTCACTGCGCCTCGCAGCACTGACCTGCAGAGCGCACCAGGGCTCTGAGCAGCTCCAAGGACACCACGCGAGCGGCCTCGCTCCCGCTGCCCAGCTGCGAGCGCAGAAAAGCCACCGTGTCCTCAGGGCAAACTCGGGCTGCCAGGGAAAATTCGTGCTCTGCATAAGCTGCCCGTGTCTTCCCCCCATTTCAGAGGTTTGGGAGAGAGCGGCAAGGGCACAGCGGTGTCACGCGGAGTCTCCTCCCCTCACCCAGCAGCAGGACGCAGTAGGTCAGCTCCGACCGGTGGTCCCCGCTGTGCTGCTTGCTTTCATCACTGAGCTGTGGGAACAAGGTGCGTTTCAGAGAAAAGAGCATCAGGACTGAGCGGACGGAAAAGAAACTGCTCCCTCCGCTCTCGGCTCCCCGGGAGCTTTGGACAGCTGCAAAGCGGCTGCCTGAGTCGGAGCGAGTCGCCCCGGGCCGGCCGCAGACTCCCTGGAGAGAGAGATGCTGTCCCCGAGGGACGTTTCGCCCCGCGACCGCAGCTCCTCGCCTCATGCAGTGGATCACCCTTGCTTCGCTCCGGAGCTCCAGAGGGAGCCCAGAGGGAAGTGCCGGGGCTTTGGTGGCCAACTCGGGATGCCGAACTTCGAGGAGATGAACCCTTTCCCCAACCTTTCGCTTTCCCCCTCCCTCACTCCCAAGGCAGGCCTAGCCCCGGGACGCGCCCCACAGCCAAAGCCCAGCCCACCCCACCGAGGCGCTGGGCACATCCAGAGGTCTGGGGCGGCCGGGCTGCCCAGGGGCCCAGGGCTGAGCTGCGCCCGGGGTCTCTGGGCTCCAGAGAGCTGCGACGGGGCTGGGAGGGAAACTGCTGGTGAGCTGGGCTCTCCCCTGAGCCTGCGCACAGCAGCCACAACCAGCTCTACAACAGCCTCCAGACACCGGAACGGGAGGCGACTCCCAACTATCTGCATGGACCCGGCCTTCAGGTAGGTCCCCCGGGCAGGATGCCCTGCCCGGCCATCCAGCAGGACCTTCCTGGCCACGCGAATCAGGTCTGCTGCACCCTGTGCAAGCGGCACAAGGTCACGCTGCCCTTACCTGGCTGTGCACAGCGGTGCCGATGGCCTGAAGCTTGTCCTTGGGGATGAGGATCTTCACTTCCCCCAAAGTCTCAAGAAAATAACTCAGACCCTGCAAGGGAACGGGGGAGGAAGAGCGGGGCTGTCACCTAAAGCAACGTCTTAAGAAAGGAAACCCAGCCTCTTTGTGATGAACTCCTCAACTCCAGCCCCCAGGAGAAAAACCCAAACCCTCCTGCACGGGACTTCTCGTGTGTCCTTCCCTCCCAGCAGCAGCCTTAGAGGGCTTCTCCTCTGCGCAGACCCCTTGGACGACGTTCACACCCCTCAGACCTCCCCTCCCCGCCAGACGCGGCTGGACAGCAGCCGGACGGGTGTTACAGCAGAGCCCCTGGCCTGCATGGCGCCCCAGGCATGGGGCTCGAGGCCTCCCTTCCCAAGGAGATCGGGCCCCGAGGACGCTCAGCTCCCTCTCGGCCCCACCTGCGCTGCTCTGGTGCTGCCCGAGAAGCCCAGGAGGCCTCAAGCCTCCCCTGCCCTCTCCATTTTTTCTCAAGGGGCCCCGGCTCCTCCAGGCACCCCACAGCCCCACAACACCTTGCAGCACGTGCACAGACCCCATGGCCATACCGAGCCCCACTGTGACACCTCACCTTGGTCACCCGGAAAGTGTCCTGGACCTGCTGATACTGGCCCAGGAGCCAGGGGAGCTGCGCCCACACCTGCTCCCGGTGCTCCTCCTCGTGCAGGAGGAGGCCCATCATGGCAGCCATCGCCCCCAGGACCGCCTGCTTGACCTGCACGGAGGGCAGTGAGACGCTCTTCATCAGGGCTGAAGGTCCTTCCGCCCCGACACGGTCTGCCCTCCCCACAGACAGGCGTTTCCCTGCTTCCCCTGGAGGACGAGGGCTTGCTCCACAGCAGAGGGCACGTCCCCAGCCCCGGGCCCCCCCGGCCCTGCCCAAAGGCCCCCGGATTCGGCTGGGTCCCAGCAGGGCGGCCCCCGGCCCCGTGCTCCTGGGCGCGGGCAGCGGCTGAAGATGCAGTCCCGCACGCTGCCTGTCGCCTGCCACCAGCATCGGCAGGGCCCGGCTTTGGGTGCTGCATCAGACACCCTGCTCCCTCCCCGGGCACCTCTCCTCCCACACGGCCCTCATGCTGACAGACAGACGGACCCCGATGTCGCTGCTGCCGCCGCGGGGCTGCCACAGCAGCTGTTCTCACCTCCTCCTCCTCGCAGCCCAGCCAGCTCCCCACCACGTGGCAGAAGAGCGGGTGAACACTGCTGCAGAACTGGGCCTGCCCCATGCGCGGGAAGGGGCATTTCTCCCAGTCGCGCAGGTAGGTGTTTACGGCCTTCGACCACTGCTCCAGGACTGCAGCGAGACAAGGCAGAAGGATCACGTCAGAGTCTGCCGCGCGGAGGAGACTGGAGGAGACCGGGTCTGGCTCCAAGGACAAGCCGTGCAACGCTTTGACATGCCGGGACTGAAACGCTGCATTCTTGCTCGCCTCCTCCCCATCACTCCCGTTCCTCCTCCTCACAGCCTTGGTCCCCCCTGCACTTCTCACTGCCTCCCTGCCCAAACCTTCCCCAATACTCGCCCGCTCTCTTTGAACCCCACAAAACCAGCCTGCCCTGCAGGGAGAAGGCGCGAGTGAGCCTGGGCAGAGCTCCAACGACGGGAGGTCGCACCAGGAGGAAAGCGCAGCAGCAGGGGCAGCGGCAAGGGCCCAGGAGGGCCTCTGCACCGTTGCGCTGAGCGCCCCCACCTCCCGCCCACAGAAACCTCCTGGGCTTCAGGCGCTGCTTCACCCCGTTGATGCTGGTGGGGACGGCAGAGGCCTGACCTCGCCGCAGGCTCGGCCCTGCCGTGGCCCAGCAACAGCCCCGGGCGCCGAGGGCTGCTCCGGCCCTTCCCCTCCCCGCGGGGCCGACACTCACCGCCACAGACAGCGCGCAGGGTCCGGCTGCTCCCCACCTGGCTCAGCATCGTGAGCACGGCGAAGAGCGTCATTCCCACGAAGGGGACGCACCGCAGGGCTGCACAGAGGGCAGGGGCAGGGGCACAGAGAGCGGCTGTCATCAGAGGAAGCTGGGGCAGCGCGCGGGGGAAACCCCGGGGCAGCGCGGCAGGGCGAGCCCGCGGGCTGCCGGGCCCCCGGGGACGCGCTGGAGGGCCAGCGGGGCACCAAGCTGCCCGAGGGGCCGGGGCAGGCCTCAGCACGGGGAGGGACTCGACAGGGCACCAGGGTGCTGGGGCCTGCCCCGAAGCGGGGAGCGGGGCAGCCCTTCGGGGGCCTGCGAGGGCGGCGGGGGCAGAGCCCGCCACGTTGCCTCTCCCGCCCGTCCCGTCCGTAGCGCTCCGGTTCAGCACGGAGCATTTGGGGGACGGGGAGGATCCGCAGACCGTAGCCCCGAGCCGGAGGCCGAGGGGCCCTACCGTAGCTGCTGGCCAGCTTGCCCAAGGTGACAAACACAAAGTCCTCAGAGATCTCTCCCAGGGCCCTCAGGTGGCACTGCAGCTCATACATGACGCTGTCGAAGTGGGAGCGGGCCAGAGCCACCAGGACGTCGCTGGCGGCCGTCCGCACGTCCTCCGTCACACCCTGGCGAGAGCAACGAATCCCCCCTCAGCAGGAGAAAGGCCGAGGCAGCCGGACAGGCTGAGCGCGCCGGCGGCCACCGCCTGCCTCCAGCCCTCGGTTCCTGCCTCGGCCACCTCCCTGCGCAGCTCCCGGTATCGCCCCCCAAATCCACTGCAGCCACGAGCCCCCAAGGCCTCTCCCTCCGGGAAACACTTGCTGGTGCACAAATCGTGGCCCTGCACGCCCCAGCTCCGCCACCAGCCCTGGGCGCAGGCGCTGCTGGCTCAGGGAGCTGCTCCCGCTCCCCGCTCCCTCTGCAGCTCTCGCGGAGGCAGATCCGCAGGGAAGGAGCTGCCCCAGGGCGGCTGGCAACCTCTGACAGGCCTCAGCGCTCGAGACGTGTCGGCAGAGCCCTCCTGCGGTTTACAGAGCCCGGCTCCAGCCAGGCGCCGCTGGCTGCCTTCAGAGAGGAGCAGCTCACCTGCGCCGCTCTCATGTCCCTCGAAGCCGCCGCGATCGCTCTGCCCAGGACAGCGCTCTGCAAGCGGCCATCCTCGGCCTGCAAGACTCTCTCCAGCTCTCGGTAAGTCTCCGCCCTGTCGCCCTGGGGACACAGCCCAGAAGGGAACAGGTCGGCCCTGCTGTCCCTGACCGCCAGGGAGCCCCACAGCTGCGGACACGGGGCCCGCCAGCAGCAGCGTTTGCAGCACGCGCCGTTCGCGGGAGGGCAGCGGCCCCCTTGGGAAACCAGGGGCCCTGCCGGGCGCCTGCGAACCCACGCGCAGCCCAGCGCGACGCCCCCGCCTCACCTCCTCGTCTTGCAGGCGGTTGCACAGAGAAGTCACGAGGTCAGCAGAGGTGGGGACGGCTGCAGGGACGGACTCTGCCGCCCTGCCCCCATCCTCGGCCACGCGAGGTCGGGACCAGCAACCGCCGCAAGTGAAGAGACCTGAAAGGCGAGACCAGAGGACGAGCGTCAGCTCTGCTGGCCTCAGCCGTCCACCCCAGCCCGGGGAAAACGCCTCCCCCGCCGGGAGAGAAACCCCTCCGCTCCCCGCTAACGCGGCGGCCCAGGCTGCGCTCGCGGCAGGGCAGCCGACAGGGCGACGGCAGCGACTCTTCCCCTCTGCTTGGCCCTGGTGAGACCACCCCCGCCCGCTGGTCCCCTCTCAGCTCCCACTACGAGACAGACACAGAAATGCTGCGGGGGCTCGCGCCTGGGCTCCCCCCCGGCCCCGGCCCCGGCCCCTCACCTCGGAGCACCCGGAGTCTCCTCATGGCACCGGGCACAGGGACAGCGCTGCTGCGCCAGCCCCACGCCGGACGGCAACTCGCACCACCGCCGCTGCGGTGGCCAATGAGGAGCTGCCCCGCGACACGCCCGCACACCTCACAGAGGGCTGCCAGCCAATCAGGGGCTGCCCCGCGACACGCCCGCACACCTCACAGAGGGCTGCCAGCCAATCAGGGGCTGCCCCGCAACACGCCCGCACACCTCACAGAGGGCTGCCAGCCAATCAGGGGCTGCCCCGCGACACGCCCGCACACCTCACAGAGGGCTGCCAGCCAATCAGGGGCTGCCCCGCGACACGCCCGCACACCTCACAGAGGGCTGCCAGCCAATCAGGGGCTGCCCCGCGACACGCCTGCACACCTCACAGAGGGCTGCCAGCCAATCAGGGGCTGCCCCGCGACACGCCTGCACACCTCACAGAGGGCTGCCAGCCAATCAGGGGCTGCCCCGCGACACACCCCCTGCCCCCGCCTCACCCAGGGCTGCGGCCAATGAGGCCCGGCCCGGCCCGGCCCGGCAGTGTCGCCCGCGGCCGCCAGGCGGCGCCCAAGGGCGCCCCGCCCGCAGCGCCGCCGCCGAGCAGCAGGCGGCCAACGAGGCCCCGCCCCACCCCGCCTCCGCCGCCCATTTAAGCGCCGCCCGGGGCGGGGGGAGCCGTGCTCTCGTTGCGGCCGCTTCCCCTGGGGGTGCTGGCGCGGGTGCCGGCGCGACCCGTCTCCTCCAGCTCCCCGGCAGGTCCTGCTGGCCCGACCCCCTGGCCCCTGCTGTGCCCGGGTCCCGCGGTCCTGGCCCGCCCGCCTGCCTGCTGTGCCTTGGCACCTCTAGCTGCGGGGTGGCCCGGGGGCGGGGGGCTCCAGGCTCGATGCACGGGTTCCCCTAGTCTGGTTACACTTCCTTCCTCCTCTTCCCCCTCCCCCCCGAGGGTTTCATCCCCCAGACTGGGGGCAGTGCCGAGCACAGCCCCGGGGGAGGTGGCTGCCCCCGGGTGTCTGGGCTCGCCGACCCCCCTGCTCGAGCAGTCGGGGCCTGGCCCGGCGTGTGTGTGGGCAGCGGGGGGGAGGGGGTGGGGAGCAGCCAGGGCACGCCGTCCCCTTCGGGGGCCCTGCCGTACCGTCAGGACTCCGGAGCGGTTATGGGGCGGCCCTGGACCTCGGCGTCCGGCTGCCGTCAGTCACGATGTCTCCGAGCCGTGCGAGCAGCGGCGGGCGCTTCGCCCTGCGGCGCTGCCAGCGCTGTCGTGCGGCGCGATCGGGCGTGCGAAGGAAAGGGCGGTCCGATGTCCAGGGGCTGCAGCACTGCCGCGGCTCCGGCAGGCTGCAACGGGCGGCGGTGTTGCCCCCCGTCGGGACCTGAGGCTGCTGCTTTCCCAGCAGAGCAGCGAGCGCCTCGGCTCGCTGGTTATCGAGGCTGTTGCTGGGACGCTGTCCGGTGAGCGGTCTCAGCTGCTCACAGCTGCGGTGGGGCAAGCTACAGCCGTGCAGGTAACGCTTGGCGTTGTCATGATCGTGGCCCGTACCGGAGGGCCCGGCCTTCCCCACCACGAGAGAGGGGGTTTCTGTCCGTCCGGGAGACGGGCGCCTTTAAGGGTCGCTTGCGTTTACCGCCTTGCTTTACGGACAGCTTTCTCTTGCTTTTAATTTCGACGCTCGGCCATGGCAATTCATGTGTACGAGCAAACCAGGGCCGCGTTACCCCTTTCCCTTTTTGTAGGTGTGCGGGGGGTGAGAAAAAGAAAGCCGCTGAAGTGAAACTAAGCCCCGGAGAGCTAACGGCTCCCTGGGGCAGGACTGGCGTCGTGCTCCCTCGGCGCTGCTGAGGGGAGAGGCGAAGAGCCAGGGTAGTTAGGAGGAGTTATTTCCGTGACCTGTCTTGGGAGGTGGTTTGGTAGGGTGACGTTAAGGGCTTTGTTAACGGCGTTTTTGTTTCCGTAGCTTCACCTATTTCCTAGCTAATATTTTTCAACAACCGTTGCCTAGTCCCCTGGCCATGCTTGTGATCCGCTGGCTCCGTTTCTTCTTTTAAAACACATAAACTTTATATTTTGCCTTAAACAAGCAGTTCTTAATTTTAACCATCCTCTTACTTTTCTGTTTGTTGGTTTTAAGCTCTCGAAAGAAATGCGAGTTTTAGTGCATCAGTTAGCCGTGCGTTACAGGATCAACTTCCGGCGTGTTACGTTAACTGTGTCCCAGTTCAACCGCGCTACTTCCTTACTCGTTATCCTCCTCTCGAGCCTTTGCGTGCCCAGGCTGAACCCAGCCCTCCCTCCGCTTGCTGGTTTTTGAACTAGCTGATCGTGAGCAAATACTGTGATGGTTGTTGTCCGTGATGTTTTAAAGTACTACCTCTCTCTTATATGAGTATATAAAATGGGCTTAAAACTTCAGCTGACAGTTTGTCGCTCCTGTAGGTGCCTGTGCAGCCTTGCTGTTAACGGGGGGCCGCCTTGGGGCTTTGCACGTGTCTAAGGAGAGCTAGTGACTCCCGGGGGCAGGCGCTGTCTGCTCTGATTGCTCTAAAACCCAGCAGCCTTGTGCCTCCTGCTCTTGGTTTTGCACTGAAAGCTGTAAGTTGCTTCTGGGGCAAGGTTTTGTTTAAAGATGGGATCAGGTGTGCAAAGCCACGTGCTCTCGTCCAAGCAACAGCGCGTGCGCTGCCCAAACCTCTTGTCCGAGTTGCTCAGCCTCGGCTGACCGCCAGGGATTCTCCTTCCCAGGGCTGTCAAGTTCCTTTCAAAACAGCGGGGAAGGCTTGCCTTTGACGGCTTTCACGCACAGCCAAACCTTTCCATCCACGTTGCATTCACAGCAAGCTTAATGTTTCTGTTACCGCTCCCTATGCCTACCCTGGGCTCAGGCTGGGCCCTGCACAGGGTGAGAGACGCACCATGAAGTCCGACGCGGTTCATCGGTGGATGAGCGCAGGGAGGACCGGGACCAGTCAGCGGGGTTTCGGCTGGCCACGCCAGCTCCTTTCCATCTCTGCCCGGCGACACCGTTGGCATGGAGAAAAGTGTGCAGAGCGGTCTTCAGGCAGCTGCGGCCGGAGGGACGGAGCCTTTCGGCAGCCCTGCAGGACCCAGCAGTGAGTACAGTCGCTCCCCGCACACCGGTGGGTCCCAGCCTGCTTCTCCCAGGCTCGGGGTAGAGGGGCCGCCGTCCCCAGGCTGTGCCAGCACCGTCGGGACTGGCCCGGGGTAAAAGCGGGGCAGAGTCAGTGCGTACAAGACTGTGTCCCCCGAACCCACCCCTGCTGGGTCAGAGACAGGACTCGTGACCCAGGTGCGCTTCACAGGCTTGCTAGCGAGAGCTGCAGGGAGGGTGCTGCTCTCTGAATGGCAGTTGTTCAGCTGCGCTGCCGAACCTGGGCGAAGCTTTTCTGCTGCTTTCCCCACAGAGAGAGCAGGGTTTCTCCTCTCTGGGGTCAGAGATGCTCCTCGTTCCTCCGAGGGCCTTGAGACTCGGGGAAGAGCCGTTCGCACCGGGTGCTCCTGCACGGGGGGGTTGGGGAGGGGGCAGCTCTGGGCTCTGAGCCCAGCAAAATGCTTGTGCTTGTTAGCTCTGTTTCAGTGGTGCTGCGCGTCCGGCTGTACTGCTGTGTTGGACGGGGGGGAGCCTCGTGGGGCGCCGCCGTGATCCCTGGCCGCTCCGTCCCAGCGAGGTCCAGGGTTACAGCCCGGCATTTGCTCTGAGCGTGCGCAGGCTGGGTGCCGGGCCGGGAGCTCCTGCTCGAGCGAGAGCTGCGTCGTCCTCGCTGCGATTCTGCGGCCGGTCCCTCGCGAGGGCCTTTGCCAGCGCAGGTGACGCTGTGTGGGAGCAGCCGAGTCGGAAAGGCTCAGCCTGAGCCTCGTCGAGGAGCAGGGCGCCGGCACGAAGATGCAGGAGGCGCTGTGCGGTGAGTGTCCCAGTGCGGCGCCTGGGCAGGTCTGCGCTGCGCCCCTGCTCGGCAGGGGCTGAGCTTTTTTTGTTGTTCTTATTTTTTGTCATGTCTGCGGGGCAGTTGGGAGGGAGGAGAGCAGGCTCTGCGTCTCCACAGGGCCTGTGCAGGCCGTGGGGGTCAGTGCTGGTCTGTCTGTGCCGGCTTGGGCTGCTGGGGCTGCGCAGAGCTGCTGCGAGCGTTGTGCACCGAAGCCCTGGCGGGGCAGGATTGCGCCTCGTGTTTCGCAGGACGGGGCGCTGCCCGGGGAGTTCAGGAAAGCTCCGGTGACCAGCGCTGCCCTGGGGGCGGCTGCTGCTGGCACTGCCAGCAACTGTCCCGACCCACGCCTGCGGCCATTTGCCGCAGTGCTGGGCCTCTCCTGAAATGCCCTCTCCTCTTTTTTTCTCTCCTACGGGGATGGAGGAGCCCCAGCCGGGCACTCGGGGGTGGCCGGAGCAAATGCTGAAGTGTCATCCTGCCACGGGCTCGCTGCTGCTGCTGCTGCCTGCGCACAGAGCCTGGGACAGCGCGTCCGGCAGCAGGGGCCGCGTCCCGGCCCCTCACCCGCACGGGGACCTCGGGGGCGCTTCCTGAAGAGCCTGGGGGCATCTTCTCCTGGGGGCTTCTCCCTGCATCGCCTGGAGGGGCTGCGTCACTGGTGAGTAACAGCTGCAGCCTCGCTGCCTGTCTCTGTGTCAGGTGCAGGTGGTGCCGACCCCGCACGACGGCCTCGCACCTCCTTTCTGCGCTCGGAGACGGAAGCGGGAGAGCGGCGCCGCAGAGAGGGAGGCTTCCTCCACCCCTGACGCAAGGCGCCCGGCTCCCTGCTCGCAGCAGGACGACTGCGCTCGCCTCGCCTCGCCTCCCTCCTGCCCTGCGCGCGCCCCGCTCCGGGCTGGGGCCGAGCTGCCTGCGCCCGCCGGGCTCTGGGCCTCCTTGGGAGCCGAGCTGGGAGCGCAGCGCCCGCTCGTGCCAGCGCAGCTCCGGCTCCTTGCAGCTTGGGCGACTGCCCAGGTCGTAAATCAATCACTGTCATAACTTGCATAGAGTATCATGTTCCATATTGCATCCATAGAGCATCATTAGTTTATTAACAGTATGTACATCTTGAGAACATAGTTAAATTACTATATATATAAATGTATAAATGTTGAGTACAAAGGTATAAATTTCTGACAGCCCAGCTCTGGCTCCTTGCAGCAGTCTTGGTGATTGCCCAGGTCGTAAATCAATCACTGTCATAACTTGCATCTGAATATCATGTTCCATATTGTATACATAGTGCACAGTATACATGGCATTGTTATACATAATTAGTTTATTAACAGTATGTACATATTGAATACACGGTTGTTATATTTAAAAACATTATAAAGGGTGAATAAAGAGTGGAACTGGAAGACGGCGTCTGCTCGCGTTTCCTCCCCAAAAGTGCCTTTCGCGCCAGAAACTATCTCAGACGCGAAGTTCGGCCTGGTGCATGCCAGCCTCCCTGCCTTCGGGGTGCGCGCGGACAGACCCCCACCTCCGGTGAGGGTCCGCAGGCCCTGCCTACCCCCCCCCCCACCTGGCCCAACCACCCTCCCACCCCTCTCTCCCTCCCACCACCCACAAAAAGGGCCCCAGGGCCTCTGGGTTGGGGGCTGAAAACGGATGACTTAGTAGTCTCTGTTTCCAAGCCCCCAAAACGCAGCACTTAGCCTCCGTTTCTGAGCTCAAAAACGCAGGACTTAGCCTGTGTTTCGGAGCTCTGAAACCAGTCCAATGAACCTGGTTTTGGGTACCAAAAACGCAGCACTTAACCTCCATTTCTGAGCACCCAAACAGCCCAATGAACCTGTTTCCAAGCCCCAAAAACGCAGGACTCAGCCTCCATTTCTGAGCTCTGAAACCAGTCCATTGAACTTGTTCTTGTGCTACAAAAACACAGGGCTTGGCCTCCTGCAAGGCTTTGAGGCAGACGCAGGTCTGAGCCTCAAAACAGCCCAGTGGGCCTGCTCTGAGCACCAAAAACACAGGACTCAGCCTCCCTTTCTGAGCACCAGAAAAAGCAGGGCCTAGTTTCTGTTTTTGAGCCCAAAACCAGCCGCCGACCCTGTTTTTGAGGACAAAAACCACAGGACTTGGCCTCCTCTTCTGAGCCCCATCCCCCTCCCCCCCAAGATGAGCCCACTAAACCTGGTTTTGAATCCCCCAAATGCATGACTGAGCTGCTGCTTCTGCACACTGGAAACGCATGACTGCAGCTTTTTTCCCAGGGCCCAGGAACAGAGGCTGTCTAGTCACCCACCCCTGCACCCTGGGAGTGATGGTGGGGGGGGGGGGGTCGGGGCAGGGAAGGAGAGCCCACCCACAGCCCTGTGCCCCCTGCCAGCCCCACATGCAGTCTCAGGAAGTGCTTGGGGACTGGGGAGTAGGGGGGCAGCCTCAGAGCGGGCTTAGCCCTCTTGCTGCGGGGCAGCTCAAGGAAAGGGTAGCTCCCTGCGCTCTGGCCATTTCGGCTTTATTCCCCTCCAGCTAGCGCTGCCTCTCCCCACTCGCAGCCCAAGCCGGGCCAGCAGATGCTTCAGCCCCTGAACGCTGTCTCCAGCTCGCCCCAGCAGCGCTGCCCAGCCAGGCACGACACGCTTTTACTCCCCCTCTCAGGCCTGGGGAGGCGGCTGCTGCTCCCTCCAGCCGCGTACCTGTTCTCCGAGGGAGCCAGCCCAGGGTCCCGTCAGCCTGCAACAGCCACCAGCCTCCCGCTCAAGCGCCGGACACACCACCGACAACGGGTCCCACAGAGGGGGGTGACTGCACACCGCACCGGGGTTAACTGTGCACGCGGCTTCCCGCAACCCCGCTCTGTGCTGCGGAGGAGCCGCCGAGGACACCACCAACTTCTGCTCACGAGCCCACCGAGCCCGTCGGCCTCCCGCCAGCCGGAGCGGCGCGCGTTACCCATCTCAGCAGCCGGGCAAAAACCCGCGCCCAGGACTCGGGGGAGGCAGGGGGCTCCCCTCTGCTCACCTGCGCCTAGACAAAACCCCAGCCGGGCCGAGGACAGGGCCCTGCCCAGAACCCCTCCAGCCGCCCGCGGCAGCAGCCCCAACGCAGCCCGTTTCGGCTCAGCTCCCAGCTCTCACCTTCAGACAACCGCCAAGAGCAGACAGCTCTGGGCACCTGCTTGCCTTCTGCCTCACCAGCTCCTTCCTGCCCTCCAGGGCTGGCGTCTGCAAGAGGAGGCCCAGCTGGCCAAGCTGCTGCCCCTGCCGCACCCGAGCGCCCTCCGGGGCCTGACTGGCACAGGGCGAGGCTGCTCCTGGCAGCAGCAAGGCTCCGCCGGGCCCCACAAGCGCTCTGGGGACAGAGCAGAGGCCCCGCACCCCCCGCCGCCCCCAGCCCGCCGACGCTAAGGTCCCAGCTGAGCCGAACCGCGAGGGGAGAGCCCGCAAAAGCAGAGGCCTCCCGAAAGGCCCAACCGGGAAGGGGAAGCGGAAGGGGAAGCGGAAGCGGAAGGGGGGGTTAACAAGCGCGGGGCAGGCACCGCGCCGGCCCCTTCCCCTCGCCCCCGCCGCGGCCCCCCCACGGGCCCCCCCACGCGCCGGGGAAGGCGCTCCCGCCGCCGGCAGCCGCCGCCGCCCCGCCCCGGCCCGGCCCGGCCCGGCCCGGCCCGCTCCGCTCCCCCGCCGGCCTCGGCTCTCCCGCTCCCGGCTGCCCGGCCGGGCCGCAGGCGGCCAGCAGGAAGCAGCCGCCGCCGCCGCCGCCCTCGGCCGCTTTTCCCCGGCGGGCGGGTCCGCTCCGCCCCGCTCCGCCCCGCTCCGCCCCGCCGGGACCCGGGACCCGCCCCAGGCAGCGGGGCCCCGGCCGGGAAACTTCAGCTCCGCCGCCCTTTCCCCAGCGCCGCGTTTCGTGGCCGGTTTCCGTGGAAAACCGACCGGACGGCGTCGCTCGGTCGCTGCCGCGCAGCCCCGGGGGCCAAACGCCCCGGAGCGGCCCCAGCGGCCAGCAGCGCCCCGCCAGCGGCGGGAGAGGGCGGCGGCGTTGGCTCTTCTGAGCGCGCCAGGGCCCGCGGGCACGACGACCCGGCCGGGGCCGGGGCCGGGGCCGGGGCCGGGGCGGCCGCGGGAAGCTAAGCCCACACACAAAAAGCAAACACAGCAATCACAAGCAGTAAGGCCTTCCTCCCCAGCAGGGAAGCGAATCCTTTTCAGTCTGTCCAACCGCCCCAACCCCACGCTCCGACAGCCCTTCCAGCCGGCAATCCGCCCCGCGCGCACAAAGGGAAACGCTCCCGAAGGCGGCCAGACCCAGGCCAGGGAAGGCTCCGCACACTGCAACCTAACAGGCCTGAAATAGTGCCCGGAAAGCAACCAGCAGCTGGCGCGGACGGGTTTAAGCAGGCTGCCGGCTAGTAACAACACTTAGCACAGACGCTATAGACATCCGCACGCCCTCCAACGCTGAACTGCAGCCGCTGGCACTAAACGGTCTCATCCCACGTGCAGAAGTGGAGCCCGCACAACCAACGCTTTCGGTGCTCCGTCACAGCCACAGAAAGCCCAAAAGGAACTCGGCAACAAGCAAAGCTCGGAGGATGAAAAGGAAATTTCTGAGACCAACACTTCCAGTTCTTTGCCACAGTCGGAAACGCGCAGTTTGTCTGGACCATAAAGCACTGCCAACTGTAATGCAGTAAGACATGGCACTGGCTTTCTTGCTACGTTTCTGAGAATTCAGGGTGCATGTTAGCGCCTTGTTCAAACTCAGTCGCAAAACCTAGGTCCAGCCTGAGGGCAGGTCAGTTATCCTCTTCGCTAGCATAAACTGGATATTCTCTTTTCTCAATAAACTCTTCACTGTTCAGATCAGTGTGCACAAGCAGTTCAGCACATGGCAAACTGAATCAGTTACCACTTAAATTTTAAAGCCAAAAATGTATGGAATAGTTCAAAGTTCATTCTTCTAGACATTAAAAACAACTCCTCTCATTTCTAAGGGATGTGTGCATACCTCCATGCAAATTCTAAAATCACACTTATGCTTTACCAGGACAATTATGTTTTGGATAGGACATTTTCTGCTAAAGACAATATTAGACAGGATAATCATTTCCATTCCATGCATCTGTGCAATTCAGGGTGCTGAACACCTGCTGTGTTCATAATAGCTGGAACTACGCAGGAGAAGACCTTAGGGCTTGTACCTGAGTCTGATCCCTTCTGGAGAGCACTGCAGAAACCTCACACTTGTTCTTGCGCAACTAACTGCTCTTCTGATTGTTACCCTGCATTCACAGGAAGTCTTAAAAACGCACCTCACTCGCAAATTCTGTTTTGTTCTGGCTGTCTGG
Organism: Struthio camelus; assembly: GCF_040807025.1. Classification (NCBI taxonomy): domain Eukaryota; kingdom Metazoa; phylum Chordata; class Aves; order Struthioniformes; family Struthionidae; genus Struthio; species Struthio camelus. The sequence continues at coordinate 9,753,500 of NC_090945.1, read as the reverse complement.
CTCAAGAAACTTGTTAAACATTAGCATTAATTTCTTTGAGGTTTTTTGTCTTTAAGGCAATTAGCAATTCTACTCCTGAGCAGATTTTACTAAAGCACTCTGAAATGCATTTCATTGGGCAATGCCACGTACATAGCTACCTTACATCAGCCAGCTCTTCCCACTAAGTTTTTTCCCCCCCGTTAATGATGGTTTTACTGGCGTTCTCCTTAAAAAATAAAAAAGTGAATAACCCTGCCAAAAGAGATTGTTAACCATCGACTCCATGGAAATCACGACTCCCAGGTGGTTCTCCCTTCTGCTTTCTGTTCCAGTGTACATTTTTCCCCTCAAAGAACTTGCCCTTCAGCACCAGTACTCACATATGGACAGGGAAGAACACTTCTCAGGCCCCTCCTGGAGAGCTCCACTTAGCTAGAAGCTGTGGTGGGTTGTAATATCTGCCTGAATACCGTGTATTATGACACCATATTCTTGGTCTAGAAACCTGCCACATGCTGCACGTGAGGTGTCATGAGAGGCGACGAGGTTTCATGTCTCTTGTCTCTGGGTTTTTCTGTCAGCCTCTCATCTAAAACCTCTGTCATTCCTTCTGCAAGCGATAGGAGGACCTACTGCCGAGGATTTCTCTTTTGAGCTTGTCCTTTCTTTCCTCTTCAACTTAAAATAAGTAGGAGTCCCATCACATGCGTTTCAACATCTCCTCCATAGAGCTTACTGCTTTCAATATTTAGAGGCACTTTGGAAAGACAGTCTTCAATGAGAAGCGTCTTAGTGGCCTTATAGTCTATTTTCACTAAGTCCTATTGGAACGTCAGATTTCCCAAAATTTAGGCCATGTTTTCTAAAAACATTTTTGTCACTGGGTTTCCACTAGCCCACAGGTGTTACACAGATCATTTCCCCCAATACCCTTTTCCAGGGGAAGGGCTCAAAGTGCCAACATAATGCTTGACCTCATTCTTCGGCCTAGCCCCTGTCTGCTTCGGTCATTATTTGGAGAGGCATGCCACTAGCTAAACCTGCAGAAGGACAACTCTCAATCCACGTGAGGTTGCTCTAGCTGATGATTTAGGTTGCTTCCTTATACCCAAGGTATTCCCGCACTATTCAGCAATGCCATCAGGCTTTGGAATTCTTCATTCCACAAAGCTCTCTCCCTGCCTATTCTCTTTGCCACCTTCCTTTACCCTCAAGCAGAAACCTGAAAGAACTATGATAAATCAAGAAGGAATCCTCTCAATTATATTAACACATCCATGAAGCTCTGCTTTTGAGCGCTTTGCTTTCGTATAGCTGTCTCCTGTTGGCAGAAGTCTCACTGCATTTTTGTCCCCAAGTACGCCCTCTATAGCTAACCTTATCCACTCCTGTCTAGGATCTACTCCTGTTCTTTTCCAATTCTTTTCTTTGCCATGCTGCAAACAGTACTGCTTTCTCAGTGTGTATATTCAATCACTATCCCCTCCCCGTCCCTCCCACCTCATGATCAACAGTTACTTCAATCTTGTTATGACTATCAAATCCACTTGAAACAATGCTGTGGTACCAATCACAGGCAAAGGCACATGCCCTGAGGAGACAGGTCCTTCTGTTCAAGGACCAAAAAGATAAAGGTACTCTGCACACGCCGTAGCAGTTTAAGACTCAAAAACACCTCGCTCTCCATTCAAAACTGAAAACACCCTGATACAACTTCCGCAGTTGCCCTCACCCTTTAGGGCCTAAGTCCTAGTTTTTAGCAAGTCCCAGCCTGTTACACCGCACAGAAATGGCCTGAAATACAAGACACAAGCATCTAGCCTTACATGAACAAGGGCAACATCCATTTAGCCACCTCCTAATCTTAAGGCTTAGGCCTCTTCAGGTTTCAAGACAGAGGCTCCATCCTAACCACGCTTGCCTCTTAGGGGTTCTTTGCATTCTTTTTACTAAACACCCCTGGGATTACCACACTGGCAAGGTTGAGTTAATGTGCCAGCTAACTCCTCCTTCATGAGGTAAAGACACATATTAAAGCTTTTCCAACAGATCCTACATTCACAGAAAATAGACCCCTATTTGATTTCCTTGTCGGACAATACTTACTTTACAAACTCAACCTTGGCCCTGCACTCAGGCAGTCATGTTTTTAAGAGGTATTTAATTGCCTCAGACAACACACAAGCATTTTAGGAGGATTTGCTAAACTTCTAGTTTCCTGGGCCTTTCCAATCCTGCTACTGACTCCCTCAGCTGCTCAAGCATAAACATCATCTACAGTATGACTCCATCTTCCCAACAGGGAAAAAAACTAGTAGCGCTACCAAAAAAGACTTGCCTCAGAAGACGCTTGTGTAAACCATTTATACTGTCAGAGATGCCATTCACATGGCCTTCCGGTTTCTCTGTGTACACATCTAGCATTTCATTTTCAGCATTCCTGAGTTTTCCCTACTGAGGCTAGGGAAAAGTTACCACCCGAAAGCCATTTCCTTCCATATTTGCTTAGAACTGAACAGATCAACACCTCAATGCTCTGCAAACACTGCAGACCTAAGATTTCAAGTCTACATTACTCAATTGGTCAATTCCCCTCCCCCTTTGGTTGCATTCTAAAATCCACAGCTCCTGTTAATTAAGAGAATGCAAACTGCCCAAGCTGACCTCCAGCACCACCTATATGGCAAGTCCCAAAATGAGAGAGATCTGTAATCCAACTCATGCTGCATGCACAACGACATCCCCTTCGCTTCTCGTCAGAGAGGATTATATTGCTCTTGCTCATGCTCCTACCTTACTGGCTCCTAATCCCTTGTTTGGCAAGGCCTCACTGTGCTGTAGTCTGGCTTTTAAAAAGTCCTCCTTCCTTCTGCCTTGGTTGGGAAGCCAGTCAGTTTTTACCTAAGAAAGTTGACAGCCTTTAAAAATGACTTCATGAAACCACCACAACTTCTCTACTGTGCTACAAAATCATGACATTAAATTTAAACTACGAATTTTAGATGCAAAGAAGTTAATCCTAGTAGCTCTCTCCTTATTTGTTATATTCATTCAGTAATGCAGCAAAGCATATAAGCATTTGGGTCATTCTGATACATTTGAAAACCACTCAGCTCCCAATCAGGTAACATTGATTTTATAAACAACAGTCTGTGTTAGATGGAAACTAGCTGGAGCTGTCAGTATTGCCAAACCACAGAGAAATAGCCTATACCTGCCTACTGCTAGAAAGCTTGAGAGAACCGCAAGCGACATCCTCTCCAGTCCAGTCAGGGTCTTCCGAGAGGCTAAATACAACCTCAGAATCCACATGTGCAAAACAAATATGGCATCTGTCAAGGCTTCCACGCATCAAAGGAGGAACAAAAGGGATCCATGCTAAAAACCACACACCACTAGGCTGAGCAGCTATTCATTACAAAACAAATAGGCAACTGCACATGAAACACCAACCAGAACTTGGTGATGCATCATGCTCTGACAGCATGCGAGTGATAATGAGACCTTCAACTACTGTCAGAAAATTTCCTCCCCATTCCTCCAGTGTGGAACTGAAAAAACTAGGCAATCTTTTTGAGAGCATTCTCCCCAAAACAGCAGAGAACGCTCTCATTTTTTGACAGTGACATGTAGCAACAGGCTGAGAAGACTGTTCAAAATATAAGTGCTCTGGGGCAAAGACCACATTCAGCAAGCTGGCAAGTCACTCCAGCAGGGAGAGGGGTGAGTCTTTCAGAAATCACCCAAGGGGACAACCAGCTCCTGCTCCTGTTTCCCCACTGCACATGCTTTTGCCCTCATTCCCCAGACACTGCTACCACAAACACAGGAGAATCCCTGAGAAACTACTCTTACTGCAATTCAATTCACCTCAGACTTTCTCCTGCAGTTCTGCCCACAGCTTTAAAAAGAAAAACCACAAGACTTCCTCATCAAAATGACTCTAAGAAATCAAATTGAGAAAGCCAAACAAAAACTTCTCCCCAGTCTGCATCTCTTTTTTGTGTCCTGTACCTGGCAAGCATCCAGACAGAGTTCCCCATGCTCCTCCTGAAAGCAGACTTCCCAGCTGTGCTGCCAGAGATGGATGAATTGTTCTGACTCATGGCTGGTGCTTCATTTTTTGGTCCTCTCCAGTATGTTGCTCCCTGGCCTCCACCATCCCCTCCTCCTCAAATAAGGGAGCAAGATTTTCCAAAGTGGCCAAAGTGCTCTCCACTGTCTATCTCAATTGCCAAATATGCCAAAGCTTGCTGCCCTTATTAGTCTCATCAGAGGTCATCTGCTCCTGTAACTACTCCATTGTAAGATCTAGACTTCACAGCAATTTTTTTTTTTAATCAGTTAGGTGAAATCTTTTACCCAACAAGTTATTTCTCAACCTTTTACTTAGAAAAGATCAAGAAACAAACTTCTTTAATCTGGAATAAATTCAGCAAACACAGATTTCATCTTGATGATCATAACAGCCCATCTCTGCTCCAACTTGGACAGTTCCCACTCAGGAAATGCCTCAGGATTATCAGCACCTATCAGTTCTCCCAGCAGGTCTTTCTCCCCAGTCTCCTTGCACTGGTTAATTATATTATATTCAGTTACCATGTAACAGAAGAATGACACCACCTGGTCCTGGTACCCAGAGGACAGGATTAAGAAATTAGCTGCCTCTATACTAATAGAAGAATGTCACCTGGTGTTAACAGTTTGAGAGTATGCTTTGATGCTGGCATAGACAAGGCAACTCGCATCTTAGGGCGGACGCAACTAAATTAAACTCTCTTTATGAATAATGTTGCACTTTACATCTGTGGATATGTTAAATGGATGTATAGGCTATATATATATATTTTAAACCAAAAACAAAAAAAGGACATGGGGAAGATTAGATACAGGTTTTCAACAAAGAACAGTGTTACTGAAATAATCCCTGGGATCAAATATTTACCATGTAAGAGGAATACCTTGAACAGCAGTGCTCTCTCCAGCCCACTTCTGCAATACTAAGACATGACAATATTCAACTATTATTTAAGCAAATAAAACTACATCATTCAATGTTTCCTCACAGGATTTGCAGTTCTAGATTTTCATAGTTCATCTGGACTCTGGACTCTATCCAGTTGGTCTTTACCTTTCTCCAGCTGAAGCTTCTAAGTCAAGAGAAAGTACTCTAGGGGAATTATTATTATTCCATCAACAGAGCTGAGTACAACAGAAGCATGACCTCTACTGTCTTACAAGGCATACTCTTATTTAAACAGCTCCACAGGGTTTTTTTTTTTGTCCTCTAACAACACAAGAATGTTGACACATTTTAGCCTGAGATGCACTAAAACCTGTGAACCTTCACTCCAAGCAGATAGATAATTCTCATTAAGCATCATAAAAGGGCAAGAAATGTAGACATAAACACAAACATCATTGCTACAAAAGCAAACTCGAGGTTATCTGGCAAAATAGTAAGAGCTAAAGTCTTCCTTTGGAGCTGTTCCATGACCTTTCCTAAGTCCTCCTGCCAGCCCAGAACCACCTGCGAATAGAAAAAGCACCTTTGAATGGTCAATGCTGACCTGACGGAAAGATTTTCAGGTTCCAGTATCTTTTCACCTCTTCTTCCTCACAGCAGTATCAAAAAGACAACAGGAGAAACCACAACAGTTGTGACAAATGTACAGAAATGCATACCTGATAAGAGCAGATGGAAAAGCACCACCTTTAGAAATCAAGATGGGACAACTCCATCCTCTCCTTCCAGTCTGGGCTTCTGCAGCCTGCTGCCATCCTTGCCAACCCAGCTCCCTTTTTCTCCATGCCATTTCCCCCCTGCAGTCTCATTCACGGAGGTAAATACCCGCCTTGGCCTCTCCTTGCTACATGTGCTTATGGCATCCCACGCTGTCTGCTGCTCAGGCTCCCGATGCAGCCTGTTCAACTCCACCCTGCTCTCACAGCACAGCAGATAGACCTGCCCCTGCTGTTACATCTGTTACACAAGGTCTTTTCCCTGCGGTCTCATTTTTGCCTCATCAAAATTTGCAGCTTGAATCTCAAGTGACATGGCTTAAACTAATCCCTTCTGCCATGTCACTGGAGCCAGGTTAAGAATGGGCCCCTGATCCTGTACAAGGATTAGATGACAAGAAATAAATTGGGGAGCCTCAGCAATTTGCTTTCACTGCCTGCTGTAACCATACTTCTAACAAACCCACAACTCCCTTCTCGTTCGCTCTCTACAACGGCCCAGAACTGAAACGCTGGGCAACACACATCACACTTCAAAACGGGACTTCCTGACAACAGGCTTTTCTTCTCAGAGCTTCTTCATTTTGCCTTTTTACTATATGTGCCTGTTGCCCCCGTTCCCTGGATGCACCTTGGCGTCTGCTGTTTCAGCTCGGTGACCGGGCGGTGTGCCAGTAATGAAGTTCATCACAGGTCAATCTGCACTGGAGAGGAGGATTTAAACAACTCACACTCATCAAGGTGCCCAAATAACTTCCTCTTAACTCAGAAGAGGGAGCTACGCGTCACCACGTACGGCTTAACCAAAGACCTCGTCTCAGTGGGCAACCATATCAAAAAACAAAAACTAGAACAAGGGTTACAATAAACACAGCAAAACTGGAGACTACAGGAAATATGTCAACCCACACAACCCAGTGGCAATCTCCTATAGACCACTAAATGCAGCAGCAGTCACCACCTTCCAGAAAAGGATGACTTTTAGGATGAACTTCACAAATGGGTAGGCAGAACGCCCCCGGGCACAGAAAAATCCAGTATGAAGATCAAATGCACACAGGCAATAGGTTTACCTTCCAGAGGGATGATGACTCGGAGATTAAAGCTCATAATATAACAAATGCACTAGAGCAAATCCAGCGGGAGCTTCTGTTTCCCCCATCAGAGACACAGTTAACAGCCAGCAGACAACGTGGCACAAATTCAGAACCAAGAGGTTTCCGTTTCCGCACGGTGCTGTTTATGGCTAATGCTGCAGGAAACTCTCACGGCCAAGGGTGTAACAGGAGTCAAGAGAAGGCTGCCACTTTTGACAGGTAACTCCACGGTATAATAGTTCATGCTAACAGAAACCTTACAAACCTCACGCCTCAAAGATTTGACCACTCTTTACCCACTAGGGGTTAGGGACGAGACTAAAACCTAAAACAGAGCATGCTCCACCCACTACCTACAGAGCATCTCACACCCTCTTTCGAGAGGTCTGCCACAGCCAGAGACATGGCCATCAACTAGGCAGACTCCAAACCCACCCACCCACCCAGGAGAGCAGCTGGGAGGCTGCGCCCCGGCAGCGTCCGCCCCACAGCAGCGCGACTCGGCCCGGGATGCCAAGTCCTCCAGGTGCTGGCACCGAGCGGTGTCCCCAGCCAGCCCGGGCTGCTCGGGGGACTCAGCCCAGAGCGGCACTGACCGCCCGGGCCACGCTCCTCCGAAGCTGGGTCCGCTCCTCGGCCCGGGGTGCTGGCGCTGCCGGACTCGCCCCTCCGCCCAGACCCCTGCTCTGCTGGTGGCCCAGCCTCGCCCCGGCTGCCGCAGCTCGCACAGCCCCGATGCCGCGGCGCGCCCCGACACCCCTGGCCCGGCTGTGCTCAGGTGTGGGGACCCTCAGCCGAGACTCTGCAGGGGCTGCTTGGGAGCGTGTAGCTTTCAGTACCAAGGGCTGTTCTCTCCTGGCGCTTATCTGTAGGGTGATTCAAACCACCTTTCTTTAAATCAACGATTGTTTGACCTGAACAGCGTGCCAAACTGTAAGCGGAAGGACTTTACAACGGCCAAAGAGCGGCACCAGCACCTCTCCTACTGCTGCTGTCCAGCAGCCTTAGTCTGACCCCATGCTGTAGCCTCTAGGACTCCGGCGCTCTGATTTTCTCCTCTCAACTTCCCCTCTCCTTCTGAGAGCGCTTTCACCTTCAGCTCCAATGCTTTCTTCTCCCAGCTCATAAACTTAAAACTGCTACCCAAAATGGCCAGCACTGGCACAGAAACACCAGCATCACTGCTTCTCACACTGTCTCCAAAATCTTTGCTCCAAAATCCCTCCGCAGTGCGCTTCCTGGCAACGCCACTACTGAAAAACCTCTCTAAATGCATCTTCCTAAATTACCCCAAGGAACTCCAGCATGCAACCCAACACCAACCTTGCCTGCCTGTAAACCCTCCTTTGAATTCAACAGACCTGAGTGGTCAGCGCTGCCCAACATCACACAGAAGTGAGTTGCAGAGCTCTGGAAGGGACGTGGGACCACACTCTCCTGACGGAGAGTGTGGCATCATTTCAGTCACCTGCATATCCCAGGAAGCAGCTTTCCAAGAGCAACAGTGCCAACACTTGCTAGAGATTTTTCCATACAATACCAGAAGCAGTTTCCTGTCAGTCTGAGAACCTGCAAGCTGAACACACGTTTATGAAAAGACAGACAGAAAATAAAACAGAGCAGAGAATTAGGCTGGTGCAGAATTATCACAAGAGTTCTCCCAGCCAGTAACATTTCTGGCAATCCCAAACGGCACAATTCAATACAGTCCTGAGATGCGCTACAGGACATTTTGTCTCAGAGCATCTGTTTCAGCTCAGCAGTACGAGTGGGTTTACAGCTACCGATGCTCTGTTTAATCTAGACTCAACATCAATTTTATTCGTCATTGATTAGTGCAAACATCGGGAATGTTACATTTTATAATTCTCTTAACTTGATTATCTGTTCTCTTGCCCCTCTCTGAGCAGGTCAGTACGAGTGCGCTACAGTCCACGATTTGGGAGCTGCTTGCTGTACTGTCTCACGGTCTGCTATAGGTGACTCACCTCAACTGAAAGTCACCAAGAATCACACAGCTTTATATCCCACAATAGACGGAAACGGATGAAAAAGCAGGAGCTAGAGATCGGCATCCCAGGCTGCTGGGTTTTTCAGTCATCGCAATGTTCTGTAACAGCGCGAAGCTGCAGAAATCAAACAGAGCCTTTCGCAGGTGATCTTAGTCAAAACCACTTTCTTGGGAGGAGAGCCATTTAACTACATTATAATTGCACTCTCTGCTCAAAGATGTTCTCACTCAGAACGAAGCAAGAAGGTTCTGCTCAACGCAGATTTTCCCTTTACACAAGCACCAAGAGATCTCGCGATTTTAGATCGAGACAAAAAATAACAATAATAACAACGCCATAGCGTAGCATTCGCACTTGCACTAAGAACTCAAACTGACCAGCTTTGCAACCGCCAGCGAGCAGAAGATTTCATCCTGGGCCAGATCTGTTCCTTGTTATGTTTGATTTATCAGTCGGTCATGACTTCTCAAAAACTGCACTGCAGAGGCTAAGCACAGCGCTGCATCCTACCCAAAGGGGCTCCTGGCTAACTGCAACAGCAATAACTGCCCAGGAAGCGGCTGGCAGACCTGGTGAAGGCAGCTGAGAACGCAAAGACAAGGGCCACCACTCAAAGCACGCGCACACACGTGTGTGTGTGTGTGTGTGTGTGAGTATGTGTGGAGAAGACACAGAATAAGAAAGAAAAAGGGATTTCAGCCGGACCCATAGGTCTAAGTGGGGCTTGGCAATGAAGCAGTTAGTGATCCAGCAGCCCAACTGGTCACAAAAGGCACCTGAAGAGACGACCCCGAAAGCACATCAGGGCCCTGCACCGTCTCTGCCTGCCTCCAGGTACTCACACACTTCACAAAGCTGCCCAAACACCCCTCTAAGCTTCTGCAGAGGGAGGTGCCAGAAGATGGCACAGACAACAATGAAGGTGCAGAACGGGTGCACCGGCCCCTTCCCCTCTCAGAGGGGACACAGAGCCAACAAGCTTTCCACTGCCCGGAAACCGGCCTCCTCAAACATAAGGGAGACAGAGCCAAAATCCCTCTGGAAAACAACTCCCCTCTCATTTTCCTTCATTCCTGGACAGCACGTACAAAAAGGAAAAGCTGCCCAATCCTATTACGCAAGCCCTATAGCCCATAATTCCCATTCTTACATTTGCAAGCTTCTGGAGCACCGTACACCTACGAAGCACCACAAAAAAGGCCTCTTCTGATCCTTTCCATTTGCAGTGCTGTCTCTTATCAAGACATGGATCAGAGACTTAGGGCCCTTACTCTGCCTCCCTGTCGTTGGGTTCGTATTCAGAAGAACAGCAAACTTGATGGTATCAAAAATATTCTTTTTCCTTGCAGGTACGAATCGCACAGCTAGGGATTATGGAGTAACACTACCGCTTCTTGCCTGTTTCTGAAAACATCTTTGTATCCTCAGAGATTTTTGCTTTTCACTCGATGGCTAGCCTGACAAGCCAGTAACCCTTCTTTCGGGAAAAAACAGGCACACTCTAACTCACCTGTTGTAATACCAGAAAGCATAGCTTTTCATACCAAGGCTGCATTTGTCTAAAGTTTGGTCTCCAGTCTAAAGCTCCAGCCTAAACCGCCTGACATCAACCACCTTTGGAGCAGACCCATAATGACGACGACGACTTAGCTCCAGATCTGCAGCAGATGTAAACTGTCTAAGCTCTACGGTTCTCGATGAAAACGTATCGAAAATCTGAGCGCCAGCGTCAAATTTCTACCTGCTGCGTCACCACCGATTCCAGGGGCTGGGTGACTCTCACTGTCTGCCTCATTCACTCCAGCAGCAAGTCCTTGTCGCGTGAAAGACCTAGGCAAACGAAAGGCACTTATGCTTTCTTGAGGTAATACCACATCTAAAAGTCAATTTTCCTCCAATCCCCTCCTTGTCAAAACTTGCCATAGAAACATAACTCAGAGACAGCCCAGCTATTCTCTTTCCTGGCTCAAAGTAATGACAAACAAAAATCATGGCCCTGCATTTGGAATAATAAAACATTTGGCAACTGACAATTGAACCGTGAGCACACTCACAGCGCTTTAACTACCAATGGCTTCGGGGCCTATTTTAATCTCTTCTATTCCTCTTCACATCTTTGAAAATGGCAACTTGCCCAACTGGGCAATGGCAAGATTTGGGCTTTGTTTTTCATTTATGAGCTCCAGCGCTGACTTTTAGCAAGGCGGCTACAAACAGACTGCTAATCAGCACCAGCGGTTTATCATCTGGCCACGCCAAGACACATTCTGCCAAATTCGGGGGAGCCCCCCAGGCTGCCAGGCTCCTCAAGGCGCGTGCTGTGCCCCGAGGGGCTGGTCACACCAGGACTGCTCCACCAACATCAATGCGCTAAAGGGGGAGATGCACAGACAGCGGCAAGAAAGCTGGCGCAAGGGAGACAACCTAGCAGGAGGTGCTTCGTCCAGGTCAGACATTTCCGCAACTGCGAGGCAACCCAAATAATAACAACAAAAAAGAAGCAGCCTGTAAACGAAGCCTGGAACCGGGGCAGCGAGGCGGACTGAACTCCTTTTCCTGTGCTGTCCCTGTCTTCTGAGCTCGGCACAGGGCGCGAACATCAGCTGCCCGACAGCCCATCTCTGACGATTTTGCTCTAGGGCTTCTCCTCTCCAACCGGTCCTGATCTCCTCAGGTCTGACCACAAAAGCTCTCCCGCCACAGGGCTTCAACTGCCAAAGGTTTGCCCAAGAGGAAGAACATACACTTTCCCCCTTCCAAGACCGTTTCTGGTTTCCAACAATTTGTTTCCATGAGCCACAAGGGACTGGCAGAGATTTCTTACGCTGCCAGCTGTTAAACACGTTTCCCAAGCAATATGCTGCATGACAAGGGTAGGAGGGATTCCCTCCCAACACGTTTTCTTTACTTCTACATGTTTTAAGTTTCCTGCCTCTCCAGCAAACCAGACATGAGTTTCACAAAAGCTCTGTGCAAGGTGCACTCCCGAACCATATTTATAAACTGGCCTCGGGTTCAAATAACAAATTGTTTTCTTTCCAAACTTTTGATCCTTTCTAGAACAGAAAGAAACCCTCTACAATTAGTAGACCTCTGAACTGACCCTTGTCCTGAGCTCGGGTCTAATTCTGCGATGCCCGTGGCTGTAACTTTCACCAAATTTAACGGCAGCCAAACCAGCACCCGAGTTCACGTTTCAGAGCGCCCAGGTCTGCCTTCCTAGCGAAGCGATGACTCCTCACGCGTCCAACGAACGCTCGCTTGAACCGACAGCCAGAACACGTGCTTCCCACAACTCCTTGCTTTGAAAGCAAACAGCAATAGAGATTCCTTAACTTACGCTTCGAGAAAAGCGCGCATATGCCGTTCAAGGACACCTCCCTGGCAGCTGCGCACAGGGAAACGCAGACTGTGCAATGCCTTCTCTGCAACAACTCGATCCCACCCTTCTCCATCCCAGTCATCCCCTTCCAAGGCTGTATGACTTTCACGTGACAGGGCCTATAGGGCTGCAGATTGAAACCTGGGGCACGTGGTGCGAAGTTCAGCTAACAGAATCTGCACAAAAGGGACACAAACAACTGTTGCACATCAGGGAGTTACCTATCTTACCTATTTGGCTGGTCAAGTCAGAGAGTAACTGTGACCGTTATCACTGTGCCTTCTTGCCAGGAAACGGGGAATATTTTTCCCAGGGGCTTTCAGACCAAAAAAAACCCACTCTCCCCTGAAAAATACGTGCTTTGCAGGGCCACGCGTGTGAGCAAAGAGAGGTCACTGCTGCTCCAACAGCAGGGAACACAAAGAAACCCTTGGGAACCACTGCTCCCGAGTCCTCTCATTGTTTTGATTCCCAGGATCCAGGCAGGTCGTGATGGGAGAAAAAGCATTAGCTCATTTAATGCATCTTCTCCCAACAGGTGCTCTCAGAGGAAGCTGCTACATAAAGCTGGTTGCAGAGCTGGCCAAAGTCAGTATCGTCCCAGAGTTATCGAGCCCTGGTACGCAGGGCACAGAGAGTCACAGCACCACTTTGTGAGCGTGTTACACCATAAGATACAGCAGCATTCCCCAAACACCAAAGGCCAACGAAGCCCTTGATTAACTGCCTTATAGTAACCTCCTACATAGGCCCGCAGCCACTTGCAGTCTCACTTTTCACAGCTTTGTAAACAGGCCTTAAGTAGTATCCGAGTACACCGGTTCCAGAGAGAGGCCTCTTCCCCAAAGACCGTGCTGTCTCCGCGGACAGGACAGAGCAAGGCTGGAGGCCGCAAAGGGAAAGGCAGAAAAATGGAGCGACCAGCTATCCAGCACGTCAGTGACAATCCAGGTGCAGCACCCACTGCCCGACTGCCAGGTCATCTTCGTGGTCCCCCCTCCCCATCACACATGACACAGCCCTCCCCTCTCTTGGGCAAGAGATCGGGCTGCCGTCTTGCCCAGAGATTGCCTCAAGGCAGCAGTCGCTCTGAGTGCAGCTGGTACCGAGAGAGGTATTCTGCTCCTCATCCTGCTACCGTTTGCCAGAAAAATCCTCCTCTTGCCTTGCAGCAAAGGCAGCTCCTCATCCCATTGTTTTTATTTAATCTCTGATTTTAATCTCTCATTAAGAAGATCCCTGGGCTAAGTTCACCACAATTTATTGCTTGTCTTCCTAATTAATCAAGAGACTGAATGACATAAGAGCATCCTGAGCAGTCTGTTTCTATGGCTATGATGATAAAAGTTTGGGGGGGGGGGGCGCGCTGTATAAGAGGCAATGGAATTGCTTCTGAATTTCCAAAGAGAAACTACTCACTTGATTATGTAAAATAAGGGATGCTTATTTGCCAGCTTTCCTCAAAATATTCAGTTAGCATTTGAACACTGCCTTTTTCAGCATCAGTTCACTCATCAGGCTAGCTTCTCCTTGGCCACCACTTTTTACCCCCCAACACTCCTCTGGCATAGGAACTTTCTTTCCCCGAGACTCCAGGTCCTACCACCCTCTCTCAGGTTGATAAAGGACGGACGTTGCGAGCAGGGCCAGCACAAGATCTAGGAAAGAAACAAACTGCAGCGGCGCTCTGCCTGACACAGGTTATTTTGCTGCCTTTGCTGACTGTTCAGCTTTGTTCAAGGCCAACACCAAACTCCTCAACTGCCCACTCCTTGCTCATCTTCAGGGGAAATGCAACCTCAGCCTACAGGCAGTGGCTACCTGCTCACATATGGACTGCAAACGTGGGCAACCTGCATAAAGCAATAAAGGGCAACAACATACACACAAGGCAAGGGACTCAAATTGCAACATATGGCATCCCATTTAAACGTAAAAAAAACTTTTTTCCAGGAGGAAGGTGATCAAACACTGCAACAGGCTGCCCACTGAACCCGTAGAGCCTCTATCCTTAAAAATGTTTAAGCCTGACTTGACAAGGTCAATGGCAACCAGCTCTAGCTGACCCTGCTCTGAGCAGGGAGGCTGGACTAGGTGGTCTCCAGAGGCCCCTTCCAACCTCAATTATTCTCCGATTCTGTGATACTGCACTGGCCAGTTAAAGAGCTTCTATTTGAGCTGCATATATGTGGAAGTCAAGAAGCCTGTAGAGCTTCTTCAGACGGCGAGATCACAGATCTGACCACATCACGCAGGCTCTTGCGCTGCTTGCTGCGTTGACCGACACACACACACAGAGCCAGAAGAAATGGATCAAACTCAAGGATGCCGAGTTTTCTTGCACAACGATTGTTTATTGCCATGTCAGCTTTCTTCCCTCTTGCCCCCTGCAGCTCCTTTGATTTAGCAAAACTCAGTCTTGCTTATAACCATACGTTGCTTTCCTTTCTCTGTGGCATCACAGCCCTGTCCTAGTTTGAAAGACAAAGATGGCAGGAAGCAACAGAGGGAAGATAAGCTAGAAGCGCTTTGTCTGACCCATGAGGGCACATAATCGGCTATCTGTGTCCTACAGGAGGTCACAGAAGTAGAAACAGCACAACGAGAGGGGGCACTTTAACTGGAAACTGCTAGGTATGGGGGGGGAGGGATGTCAATTTTTTAATTCAACAAATTTGAGAGCATCTCTTAAAACAGGATATACGGAAGAGTCCTTAAGACAGTAATTAGACCCCGTCTTCCTCTTTAATCATTCCATTTAGAAAGTTTTTTAAAAAAAAATACACACACACACGCATGCAAGCACACACCCATGTATATCTACCTACACATGCCTGCAGGGGAAAAGTGGTAGCCAGCCTCCTTATCTGAAAGGAACTGGGACTGCTGAACGCAGCAAGAACAACAACAATTTATGGAATGGAGACTCGGAGTCCGGAGAATCAAGTTGAGTAAAGCACAACACAAGAGGGAGGAAACGTTGACTTGCAGTACCAGACCAAGCTGAGGGAATACAAAAAGTATACGTGGGCCAGATGTTTATTTCCGTGTAATCTGTTCAACAGGTTGGTACAGGTAGTTCTTGTGTTACTATTACTTCCCCCATTATTCTGCTAAGCACAACAATCAACTCAAAACATTGTGCAATGTTATTTTAAGCTCTGATATTCTGCACCATGACTATAGAATACTGTAGAATAGCTTTTGAAGTCTTCATTTGATATTTTTGGAGGCTGCAAAAAAAAAAAAAAAAAAAAAAACACACACACACACACGTGTAAGCAGTCCTGACCATACGAACTTCTTTATCCACTGAAGAAGGCCTTTTCAACATACTGTATTGACATGATCTTATGTACCTACCACAAACACATAATCATGAATAGTTAAGTACCAGATGTTCGGCACGATCCAAAATGCCACTTGGTAAGGCCTGACAGGAAGCAGAGAATTTCCACAGCCAACATATAGCTTTAGCTAAAGATGCAGGTCTATAGTTGAAGGACTAATGGCCTCAACCTTCCCAACCAGTGACTTGCCTGTGTTTGTTTGTTTGTTTGTTTCTTTCATAAAGGAACAGAAAGGAACAGGGGTTCCCTCTCTGGGTCATGCTAGCAAAGCATATTATATCACTACAATACACCTGATTCTTGGTGAAGTATGCACTGAAGGAGATAACTGAAGTTCACTATGACTCTGTGGAAGGTAAATACGTCTCGTGCATCTTACTGTTAGCGTTATTTACGCTGAACGCAGGACACACGTCTAAGCTGTATAGCTTTCCAGCTCTCAAAAAGTCTACGTCTCTCCTAACTGCATTGAAACACGTCTCTAGGCGGCATTTAACAATTCACATCAGCCTAACTCTAGCGCGGTTCTAGTGGACTGAACCCAACTGCTCAGTATCACCTTGGACTCTGCTTCCGTCAGCATGAGACACTCCAGTGCGAAGGCTAACATCTCACTGGATCTGGGAACTGACACAACGAGCTCACTGTTGCTGTCATTTCAAGCAGCAAAAGGAGGTAGGTACTAGGTTCTGCAGTCAGTACTCCGTCTTTTATTCCCCAGCAGTTCCTCTTCTCTCCCCTGACTCCCAGCTTTAAAGGTCTCCAGTGCTGCAATTAGTGCCTTGAGGCCAAGGGGTTCAGACCCCTCCTTATCCTGAGGGGGGCTTAATTCCACAAACTGTCCCAGACTTCAGTGGGCACTACTACCAACAAGGAGGCAGAATCTAACCTTTTAATTTCCCCTCCTCTCACTTCCAGGTTTTGTTCCTCTGCCTTTTCTCTTGCACAGCATTACGTTACTCAGTGACTAATTCTATTATAAGCTACGCGGCTACTTACAGACTACAACACGAGGGGGGCCTAACTATGGCGAACAGAGCTGAGTGATATGATTGGCCCCTGCAGGGGTGCCCAGGAAGTGCTTCACATCACACACTGCACAGGACCAGGAGCAGCCAGAGAACAGTACTGTGTCTCAACTGAGAAAGGGCAGCAAACAAGGCAAGTCACACCAGGGTACTTCAACAGCTCTAGGGCAGTTTTATGTGGTTGCGAGAGCGAGCCTTTTCCAGGAAAATAAGGCCATGATGTTACATGCATAGATACAGACACATACGGAGTTCCCAGAACATCACCTAGGCAATACTCAAAATGCGCCAAAGCATTACTCCTGCATACCATAAACCTGATCGCCTCCATCTCTTAGGCAATATCAGACAACTGCAAAATGCGGATTCAATGATCTGCAGTCCATAGATAAGGAAGAAACACCGACAGGCCATTACATAGCTATACTCAACCCGCGGAGAAGATGGACAGACACAAAAAGCAAATTCTCAAAGCATTGCTAGCAAGCTTGGACATATTCCAGCCTCAGCAAGTTTCCACTTTGAGTGGAAGTTTCCAGTTTGAGTGCTTACAATTTGCTTGAGTGCTTAAAATGAAAACGTATATTACTTCTAGTACATTCAAATGCTGGACTCTACATCTATTTAATTAGTACGCAATTTCAGATTGAATAGCAATTACAGTATTAGAAAAGCTTTATTCAAAAGTGAAAGGGGAATAATTGAATTCCTGCAACACAGAACTAGATTGAAAATGCTGAAAATGTCTTGCTCAATTTGGAAGAGTCCAAATAACTAGTTCCCCCTCCTACCCACTATGTTATAGTTTAGGGAAATACCAGGTGAGAAATGAACTTGCTTGACTATGTAGAACATTATGCAAGCTGCTCTTCAACACAAGGAGGACAGCCTATCTTGCACAAAGCAAGCAAGTTCCTCCGGTAGCCTGGAACTCCTCCAGTGACATCTATTGAGCATTTGGCTTTGATCACTTGTTTCCTTGCTGTTCCATCGCTCTGACTTTTTAGTTTGTCTCCGTGAAATGCATAGGTGTCTTAGACATGCACCGGAAGACACTTGTGCAAGATGCTGTAAAAATATAAACCACAACACTTATCTAAACAGTCACAAGCTAAAACTAAAATGAGACACAAACAGCTACAGAGAAGAATAAAGGAAACTGAAATAGAAGTGGTCAGCGTTAAGATGCAATGTTTTTTTTTATTATTATGTTTCTCCTAGAATGAGTTTTCCTTTCCACACGTTGACAGAGCTTGCCAAACGTAAAACTTCTTGTCAGGATGTACTGATTCTAAGAAACCTCGGAAAGGTTTTTAAGGCCACAAGCCCTTTTGGTCCGAGCCACAGAGAACAGAACACACTTGCAGAAGCCTCACAATCATAGCACAGATTTCAAACATGGGGAACACTTACACAGCAAATCTTGGCATTGCCCTCTTCCCCATCCCAGACTACTCCTCTGGGTCCTGGGGTTTCTGGGGAAAGATGAGCCTTTCACCTTCTCCCATTGACGCTGGTCATGCAGGGGCTTGATCGAGTCTGCCATGTCACTGATGAGACTACGAAAGCCAGAGTTACTCCGTTAAACTGGATCCACTTGTTCATGGAAAGCCTCAGAAGGTCTTGAGCTCATTCCAAAGTAAAACAGGAAAGTCTGACATCTTGAAAGCATTTCACAGGAGAGTGAGGAAAGATTTGAGAAAGGAGCCTAAGAAGAGGCATGAAGTATATTTGCCATGAACTCTATCAACAGAAAAGGACAAGAGCAGGTGAAATGAGAGGGCCAATGGAGGCCCTCAATCTAACAATGTCACAACGTTAACACATCTGCTAGTGCCACATGCTTAGATTCACAAGGCAGGAAAGTTTTCAGCAGGCATGCTACCTCTCCACTGAAAGGCCTTAAAAAGGGAAATGGAGAAATAGGCATACTAAACTATTCCTCGGTGCTGAGAAATGGCACCAGTGACATTAAGCAGATCAGAGTTATTAGACAGGAGTAAGAGAGAGGGCTGGTATCAGCTGTGCATACACCATTGCTGACATAAAAAAATCTTCCCCAATATCCTTACATATCAGCCTCTGCTTCCCCACCGTCAAAGTCCACTGCACAGCTTCGCCATTAACTTCAGTAAGCAGGCAAACAGCTCGGGCTCTGCACGCATTTCTGGGTACGCTCCGACGTACAGCGGGAAAGGTAGAGACCACTTACCCTATATTTCAGGAAGGGAAAAACTGGCTGCACATGTTTCACAGCTGTGCACAATACCTTTGTTTTGCCGGAAGCTCACTATAAATCTGTTGTCTAAATGTACCTGTTACCATGATTTTTAATTTAAAGGACTTGGGGAACACCCTTGCACCTGACCCTCATACAACCATATTGATAGAAATGGTTGAAACGGTCAACAAATTGACAGAGTGAATCAAAGAGAGCAAGGCTTCCAGTGAAGGCAGGGCAGGAAGCCTTTCCCTCAAAAGGGGTAGAAGTGTGTAGAAGCTGGTAGTAGAGTCAGCAGTGGATTTAAGGCTGGGCTGAAAGCACTGGCCTACAGAATAATCCACAAAAGTAGATGAACAAATTGATCCCAGGGCAATGGAAGATCTGAAGGAACAGATCTGAACAGGACTACAGTAGCAGAGGCAAAGGACAGGGTGAACAAAATGCAACCACAGTCTGAAGGCAAGCAAAAGCTGCCAAACGTAACAGGATGCAAGAGGATGGGGCGCCAGCAGCAGTATGCAAAGCGGAAATGGACCGTGACAATACAAGAGTCCACAAAAACTGCATGGTACAGAATGAAGAAAAATAAAGCTGAGACACTGCAAACACAGAAACCACAGCATAACGTGAAGGACCGCGTAGGAGGGAGAAACGCTGAAAAGGCATTCTGTCTCTACCCGGCAGCCCAAAAAGAAACCAGCAAGCAGTTGAGCTACAGATGAAAACACAGGGCGGGAATAACTGCAGAGAAAGCCCAGCATCCATCCAGAGGGTAGAGGTTCTGCTCTTTTCCAAAAAAGAAATTCCACCTACAGAGACGGGTCCGGCACAAGGAACGTGACAAGAGGAACGAAAGAGCAGAGAAATGACTGGACAAAGAGGAAGAAAAAAAAGAAACAAAATAGGGACTTGGAGACTTGGGAAAAGTGAAAGATAAATAATTAGAGTAGGAGGAGGGTGGCAGAAAAGAAGTCCTGCTACACCCAAACAACAGAGACAAAGCAAGGGAAAGGAGGACAGACAATACAGAAAGAAGGAGAACAAATCCAAAGGACCAACACAACAGGTGAGTAGGAGAGAAACCCAAATAATGCTTCGTTTACACGACTGGAACAGGAATCGCGGCTGACAAGGAGCCAAGTGTGCAGAGGGGATAAATTTAGAGATGCACTCACACGTGACCGAAGGGACACTGGAGAATAGAGGACAAGAACTACAAGTAGAGAAAAGGACAAGTCTGGCATAAGAGAACGCTAGGAAGAAACCAGTAAGCATGCAAAACCGCAGGCTACAACAAGATGGGGAAATAAACAGGAAGAGCAATCTTAGCAGAAGAAGGGAAGAAGCAAACAGGCAGAAACAGGACAGGTGACAGAGCCAAGGGAATCCGGTAGCCAGAAGGTTGAGAGATGAGAAGCTACTAAACAGCTATGACATGAAGACAGCGGAGAAGAGTGAGCAGACCGATTATAAAAGGACATTCAAGAAGTAAGGGAGGGGAAGAAAAAGGAACAGCTGATCTCAGAAGGCAGCTGACAAAAGGTTGCAATAAAAAATATAAGCAGCCACATATATGTGATGGAGTTGAGCCTAAACCGATGCTTCTCAGAGATTCTTGCCTGTCGTCAATCTCCTTGCTTGCTTTCTCTATCCAGCTAGCTTTTCATTTCTGTCTCCATGTTCTGGCACGCGTTCTGGCACCACCCAGCAACTCCATTACTTCTACTTCCCATGAATCATTCTTAGACTTAGGAGAGGCAGACACGAACACGTCAGCGATCGATCTTTAAGTCCCCTGGAACAGTGTAGGCCAACCCCTCTCCCATACAGCTTTTCTTTTTCCATAAGCCTTTGTCCAGCAAGACAATTAAAAAGACAGTCTTCATTTGCAAAGCTAATCACTGGCTCAACAACACGTCTTTAACGTGGTCCATTCTGGAGTCAGAAACGCTAGAATTCACTAACACCTCTCACAGGTTATATTATGCCACATCTCAGGTGAAGACGTGTCTAAAGAAACAACTCTAGACCACAATGGCCTCTATCTCGATATGCCTCAATCGGTCTATACATATCAAAAAATAAAACAAAACCATCTTGTTACAAATACTGACAATCCAACGGCTGACACCTGAACACAACTGCAATGATCATGATACTGAAATAGGGTTCACCTGAATACAAGGAAAACAATTTTCCTTATGAGGATAACTAAACACTGGAACTGGGGCCCAGAACACTAGCGCAGCCTCCATTCTTGGAGGTTTTCAAGACCTGAGTGGACAGAGCACTGAGCAACCTCGTCTGAATGCAGCGTTGACCCACGTTGAGTAGGATGTTGGACTAGAGGCTTCCAAAATTCTCTTCCAACTTCCACGGTTTTGTGATTCTATGATGAACACAAAGGCGGGAAATATTTTTCAAGTTTACATCTATGCACTTGCAAAAAAAAAGGAAAAAAAAGGATGAATCCTGAACCTGCAGCCACAGCATAGCTCCTGTCACATAACGTTCTGCAGAATCCCCTTCCCTGGAGCAGAATTACACTTCCTAGTAAAGTAAATGCTAATACTCCTTACACAGAAACCAATAAGGCCTTTCTGCACAACGACAGTTGTGATAATCCAGGTGAGATAAGGAGCAGCTGGATAATTTGAGTCATATTTTAGAATCCAAGTTAGAAAGCACGAGTAAAATACATTTTTCACAGAACTCTCTAGTACTGCAGGTTTAACTCCCCTTCTCAAACACACGTATAGTACAAAACAGTCGTATGGAAACTGGACTTCTTCACAGCTGCAGCCTGACTTCCCTGGACTTTCTCACGGGAACAACACCTACTTCCCTCTGGGGCTGTGAAAATGTCTTTGACTATTGAGTTCTGACTTGCTGCGCTCAGCTTCAGAGGACCTACTTGTTCTCCAGTGCTCTCCGGCAACGCACCTCGTCTGCGGCCAGAAGTAAGAGGCTAGATAACAAGGGGCAAAAAAGTCTGACAGCTACATGTCAACTCTGGAAAGCACACTGCCTTCCACTTGGTACAGTTATCTGGACTAGGTGTTGCTTCAGAAGGTACCTGTGCTCTTATTTAATTCAGTAAACATTTCAAAGGCCTTGCCCATTCTGTTCATGTTTCATAATTTCTATCAGTGTCACCTACCCTATATTCAGCTAGGGTCAGTCTGAACATTAATTTCCCTGATGTCTCCAGTTTTTCTAGGAATCAAGATTCTCACGGACAAATACATACAATAACATTGGGAATAAGTTAGCAGAACTAGAACAAATTCCTGCATAGTTCACTTCTAGGAAGCCTATTATGACAACCACTACTAAAAACAATCCTAGGACAGGTAATTTAATTCTCATAGAGGCACACAGCTTTTGGACTTACCTCCGTGGGGATGAATACGCTCACAGTTGTGCATCTAAGTAAACCGGATGAGCAACACAATGCCTGAGCATGCAAAGGGCACGTGCTGTCTCAAGTTCACCTTGTGCTCAATTCCTAGAAATGCAGAAGGATATCAAAGCACTGCCATCTTTTTCTTGTTTTTTCCAAAATACAACCAAACTGGACAAATCCCTCAGAATATTTGGAACTACTCCTCTGAACATTCACAACAAAGTTCACTGCTTTTTCCCTTTAACAATATAACTGTCTGGGGTTGTTTTTTTTTTTTTTTGGCCAATTAAACCCGTTAAAAGAAACCATGACCTGGTCAAGCCAGGACACAAAGAACAGAAAGAGGGAACACAGAACACCCCTAAAAATCATTACTCCCCTAGGAAACTGACAAAGTAGAAAAAGCTATTTTTAACTTAAAAATCAACTTCACGGCAAGGCAGTTTGTATCTCCTCAACAGCAGCCAATCCACTTACCAGGCAACAGCAGTTTTACACATTTTACAGCCTTGGGGAGGCAACAAGCAGCCACATTTCAACTGCTTATTACATACACAGTCAACACATTAAGAAGTAATGCACATACACGCATAAGCCAATATAGAAGTATATCCACTTGCACCTGAAGTGCATGCTCCTACTGGGAACAAGAGCATGTTTACAGGCTAAGCAAATTTTCCCCTTTTGGGATCAGAGGCAGAATCTCACCTGGAGGCCTTAAAAGCCCCATGGCTGCTTGGGCAGAGACTCCCCAGGGCAGGCGCAGTAGAAGAGCCTCAGCACTCATCCAGCAGCTGGACTAACAAACATGAAGTACTAGCCACACGGGGCTGGACTGCAAGAGAGCAGCAGCACCACCGCAGAGATCCGGGGCGGAACGATGCTATTCTGCAGTCTGGGGAAGCTGCCGTGAGTTGTGGCAGGCGTAGAGCTGACAAGCTGCGCTGCTGCTGCTGCCGCCGCCGGGGTACCTCCGCAAGGCCCACTGCAGCATGTCACAGTTCAGCCCTGTCCGCGTTGAGCAAGCAACTTTATACTAACATAACGATGCCCTCCCCAGTAGGCACTCTGCCTCACTCCAACTCAGCAATTGCTCCCACAGGACTTGCACGCGCCCAGCACAACCAGTTTCCCATCTCCCCACAACTCCAGTGCGAGGCATGGTTCCAGTAACAGGTAGCCCCTGCCCAGAGGGGCACGCAATCAGGACAGCTGTTAAGAGACTGGAGTATACTCCTCTTTTTAGGATAACACCCTGGGGGAACTACAGGACTTGGCCAAGTTGTTACGATTTCAGTTAGATCATATTAGAGATGATAGACATTAATACACATCACATGATTTCAATTTATAAAACAGAAATTATGTAATAAATATACATGTTAGATCATTTAAGTGAAAGCATAATATAGGAACACATCGTTAAGCTTCAGTCCAGCACTTAAACATCAAGAACATCCAGCACCTCAAATAAAACGAGCATTGCAAATTGCACAGATGAAGCAGTTCTCAAATACAACCAGAAATTGCTACTTCCTTAATCCCAATACCCATTACCCTACCTGGGCGAGCAGTCAGTGAGCCTATGCAGGCAAGGCCTGTGTAATGCAGTCAACACTCCACCAATGCTGTATTTCCAAGAGGCCAGGTGTCCTCTTGGCTCAGTGGAATAATTTCTGAAGCAGAATCTAATGACAATTCCTTGGAGGAGGCCCCAAAAGCTGTCACCTCACTGATCCTGCTCTTTGCTACCCTTGATTTGATTGCAGAGTTTCATACCCAGGTCTAGATTCGAGAAGTGATCGGCAGTGATTCACGGCTTCAAGGCAAGGGGCCCTCTTAGCCACGCTGGCTCTTGCCAGCATTTCTTGGGCAGGAGAACTGTAGATGCTTTCCATCAGGTGAAAAACAAAACCTCCCGAGAGCATGGCTTTAACCCAAAAAAACCTCTCCTGAATATCTTTCTTCTGTCTCAGGAAGGTAGTCGAGACAGCTGCTTCACACAGGTGGGATTCCGTGCAGTGAATTACACTGCTTTTATGGCTGGCTTGAGACACACAGTCTCCGAACAATTAATTTTACCACTGCAGCTTCAACCTACGAGCACTTTTTATCACTGCAGAAAATCCTCATCAAATCCTTATGTGCAGGTGCAACATAAACACCTTGGGGAGAGCACAGCCCCTGTGGCAGATACAGTTGCGAGCACATTCTACAAGGGACAGAGGAACAGAAGTAGAGGCAGGACACAAGGCAAAACTCTCCCGGCCTAAAGAAAAATAGAAGCACCTCTGCTGCCTCTCCCTGCTGCTCAAAAACACCCAGCCCCTTCTCATCAGCAAGGGACCTCGCCCTCAGCCAAAGGGCACACAAAGAAAGCCTCAGGACTTTGTTAACTGGTCACTGAAGAGAAGGGCTTTACACACAAGCTGTTGAGGCACAACCTCAGGAGCAGCTGCGTCCATCTCCCCACTGAACCCTCCAGAGAGGGAGGGTGGTGCAGCCAGCCCCACTCCCCCCACACTCCTCAGCTCTACCCAGTCACTGCCAAACCCACCCAACCTACTAAGTAATTCCAGAGCCACAGCTGGCTGCTGAGCTGGGGAAGAGCCCTTCCTCCAGCTCCAGGGACCTGGCTCTCTGCAGGAAGACCACCCCTGCGCAGTCAGCTCTGCGCTCCACCCGGCAGCTGGCAGAGCCTGGTGGCACAGAGGACAGGGGCGCAGTGGGAAAAGTTTGCTCCAGAGGCCATAAAATGGGAGCTGGAGAGAAAGTCTTGCTGGCAGTGGTTCCAACTACTACATAGCAAAGGAGCAAGCTGCACAAAAAAGCAGCCGACTGTTTCCTTTGCTCCTCTTTGGGGCAAGAACAAAGTTTCCCAGGACTTCTGCTCTGCTGCGGCATGCACTGGCTGCAGCCTCCTTCGGTGTGTAACCCAAGACACTCAGCAGACTTTGCAACTCAGTTGTCACAATCTCGCAAAATTGGCCCTTTGGTACAGAGGGGCAAACCGAGGCCAATACCCTGTCAAGTCATCCCCTTCACCTGCTCCCCCACACTGACAGCAGCCACACACACTGCTGGATCAGGCTCAAGAAGTGCCCGTCAGGGTTCAAATCACTTACCACAGCTAAGCAGTGAACCAGCACCAGCACTGGAGACTGTGGCATTCTCTTGCTTTGAAGACAAGTCAGATCATCCCTCTAGGAAAAAGAAAGAAGTTTCACCCTTAAAGCACCCCTCCGCTATTTTCTGCGGCTCTTCCTTAGTGCATGGCACCTCTTTGGTGCTTCCACCTGGATTTTTTGGTAGCGGTTGACAGAGTTGAATGAAGGCATTTAGCCTGTGGAACTGAACTACCTCAATGAGAGGCATCCTAGGCAGGAACACCTTCAGCACTTCAAAGCGCTCATATAAAAACCGGTAGAGGATTCCAAGTTGTTAGTACTGTCGTCATCACACAGTTACATACGCCTCCATAGCGCCATCTGAGACAAAGCGGACCTCCTCCTGACCCGGTCATAGGACACTGGCATCCCTGGGAGCTATCACTGCTTGTGAAAACAACAGTCTTCAGTAACATTTAAGTCTGCGGAGAACTATCCTTGGCTTTTGCCATTACTAATGTTTTTAGTTTTCCACTCAAATTAGGAAAATGCTCATCTGACCACTTTTGTCTCCACATTTAAATGAAGAGGAGAAAAAAACCCACAACCCCTCAAATACATTCCATGCCTGTTCTCTACCGTGACCATACCCCTGATACGAGGGTCCAGGGACCCTCTGTGCTGATCAGCAGAACATCCCAGCGAGGCAGGGACAGCGCGCAGGCTAATCCAGTGCACGGCAGGAGGGGAAGGCTCCAGCATGCAGAGGGCACCGAGCAGGCCCCTGGCTAACCACGGTGGTCTCCAGTCCCCCCGGCATTACCCCGATCCCTAGGCAAGCCTGAAGTCACTCTCATTCTCTGGTGCTGTGCTGGCTCTCAGCTGCTTAATCTAGCCTGAGCTCGGCAGGGAAGTCCTGGACCTCTGCGCCGTTTCTAGAGACGGATGCGCAGGCCTGTGCCGTGCTTCACTTCTCCTCCTAGCCACAATACCCTCTTTAGAGTCATTCATTAACGAGCGAGTTGCAAGCGGCTGACCAGCGTTGGGGCAGTTAATGTCTTGTCACTAATGGTCTGCCAACAACTATCATGCAAACGTTCACACCAACTGGGCAGCGTTCTGCTTGGGCCAGGCAAGTAATTCTGGAGATTAACGGTTTGTACATTCATCAGACCAGCTAACTAAAGGGTCATGACATGAGCCAGAACCCTTGAAAACTGAAGAGTTGTGTAACTTGGATGCCTACTGGCACAAACACACATTGAACCCAGCTGTCTCTGTGAGCCTGTGTGCTTGGTACGGCAGTCAGATTTTCACTCCAGGCCAGCGTAACTCTTTTCTTGGCTGCCCCGGTCTCAGAGAGGTCACCTCAGCCGAGATGGAGTAGCCTCGTCCTTACAGATGCAAACGCCCCAACACCTTCCCCCCAAGACACAGGTCCGCGGAGAAACGCTCTGCTGTTTCACTGCGCGGACAGTATAGGAATGCCACCTCCAGACCCTCCAGACCCTCCGTTTGCGTCCCAGGAGCTGAGAGACCACCCGTAACAGGGTGGGAAAGGCTACCTCAGCCGCTTGGCTGGACAGAGGGGTTTCCTCCCACGTCAGGGAGCACGTACACCTCTTTTCTCACCATTGTAACTACTAGAGGCACAGGGCCAGAAGGAAAGCAGTCCATTGGGGACCACCCGCTCGGGCTCCACTGCTCTTCTAGCCGGCTCCTCCTCTCCCTCCCCTCCCGGCAGCATCGCTGACAGCACCGTATCCCCAGCCGGTCCCGAGAACCGCACCCGGGGCTTGCAAGAACCACGGCTCCTCCTGAGGGCAAACGTTAACAACTCTTGCGCAGGAAAGGCTAGGGTGATCCAACCTAACCGCACCCTGATCGAGAGTAACTGGGACAACATGTTTCTGCAGCGAGTCTAAGAAACTCAGCATAAGAAGGGTAAGATACACTGCTCAAAGGGAGCATTCATTCCTGCACGCCTCCAAGAGTGACACCACACCATGGGTCCCAGCCACACGTTCTGCAACGACAGAAAGACAGAAAGCTAGTTTCCAAAAAGCTGCAGCATACGGACCACCTCTTTCTTTGCCCTCCAGCCTCCTCCTGTTCTGATTCACAGGCTTCACGGGCCCACAAAAACTATCAGGCCAGATTTAAACGGGCAAACAGAAACAGTCACATGGCCTATGAAGGAAGTCACAGTGCTGGCAGAAGACATCAGGAGCTAAAGCATTTGCTACACAGACCCAACCGTGCACCAGGGAAGGGCTTTCAAGCACAACAGGCCTAGGCCAGATATGCACCAATACCACTAAGGCAAAAGGAGCTCGGAAACCTTGTACAGATCTCCCCGTTCCTAAACGCATATGCCTTCTAAAATCACGTCTCAGAAGACGCTGGGGTGAACCATTTGCCCCAGTCATGGGAAGGGCCATGAGGTAATACGGTGTGGCACAAGGAGGTGGGGAGAGAGCTTCTGGGGCAGGACACACCCCCACATTTTCTATTCTTGGGCTCTTTTGGATTACAGACCTGCCATCTCCCCACACAAAGAGCACCTGACTGGGAGCTTTTCAAGTAGCCAGAAGCACCCTAAGCTGAAAGCTGGTCAGGGAGAGGACTTGGATTTGTCACTACCTGGGGAAGCTGAATTATTCCTGGCCACCACCTCTCCAACGGCACCACAGCCCACAGGCAGCCACCCCACGGTTACCCCATCGCTGGGCACAGCCCGCTCCTCCGCCAGGCAGCGGCCCAGGGCAGCCCGCTCGCTAAGCTACCGCGGCCTTTGCGGGGCCAGGTAAAACGTTACCTCCGCTGCCAGCACCAGCTCCAGCGGGCTGAAGCCCCCTGCTCGCCCAGCCCTTCCCCACCGCGCTCCCCAGGAGCGAAGCGGCACCCTCCCACCCACGGCTGTCCTGCGCGTGAGGTGGGGCGCAGCCCCCAGCCGCCCCACACCCCGGGGCGGGAGCCGGGCCCCGCCACCCCGGGGCCTGGGCTCACCCGCGGCGGCGCTGCTCCCCCCAGGGGCGCGGCGAGGCCCCGCGGCACCTCCGAGGCCTCCAGGCCTCGGCCCCAGCTCTCACCGCTGCGCGGCCAACGGCCCCCGACCCGCCAGGCCGGGCAGGAGGGCGGGCAACGACCGAGCCCCCCCGCCCCCCCGCGGCCCGACAGCCGCCTCACGCAGCCCGCCCCGCCCCGCCGCCCCGCTATAACGGCCGCCGCGCGACCGCCGCCCCGCCCACCCCAACGGCCATGCGCGCGAGACCGCCCCCAACTGCCATGCGCGCGCGAGAGCGCCCCCTGCTGGGCGCAGCGGCCGTGCGCGCGACAGCGCCCCCAACGGCCGCCGCCAACGGCCGCCGCCAACGGCCGCCCGTGAGGGGCCCGAGCCGCGGCCGGTTCCCCGCCTCCAGCGCGGCTCCGGCCGCCCTTCGCCGCCGCCTCCCGGTGGAGGCTCCGCCGAGAGCCTCGAAGCTGCTGGCTGGGCGGAGGGGCCCGGCCGGCCCTGCCGGGCAGAGGGGACGCGCGGGCCCAGGTAGGCCAGCGAGGCCAGCGAGGCCAGCGAGGCCGCTCCTCGGGGTCAGCTGGCGGGGAATCGCCGCCCGGCCCCTTCGCGGCCGCGGGTCGGGCCTGACGAGGCCCGCCAGGAGCAGCGGCGCGCCTGCGCTCGCGCTGACAAACAGCCGCCGGGGCAGCGGCGCAGCGGAGAGGTCCTGGCCAGCTCGGCCGCCCGGGGCAGCCCTGGCGACGCGCTGCATCGCGCCGGGCGGCGAGTCGGGGGCCGCCCCGCTCGTAGCGAGGGCACCCAGGCGAAGGGGAGCCACCCGCAGAGCCACCCCGGCGTTAGCCGTGGTTTGCTAAACGGCGCTGAAGCGCGACGGAGGTCACGGGTCGCAAGGTCACGCGTTCCTGGAAACGTGGGAGTCGGGGCTTGGCCTCCACTTTGTCCACGCTGCTTCTGCAGACGAGTCTGCAGACAGGTTACCCTAGTCCTTTGGCTTCCAGGGCAACGCTGCTGCCCTTGCGGGGGAGTTACGTTTTGGCCTGTTTGACTGTAGCCCGGCGGTTACTGGTATTTCCAAAGGCGCTCAGAGGTTCTGGTTGAATCCTTCTGCGATGCCTCTGCGTACCAGAAAGAAAAGGTGGTGTTTTTTCCTCACAAACTACCTCATGCAACCATCTGGGGAAACGATATCTTTCGGAGCGGGAACGACTCCTTCTTACTTCTTTCGACTCTGCAGCGTTCAGTTTGCCTTCTGTCCGTCTTTCTACCTACAGTGAGGCCATTTATTTTGCTGGGGTTTTTTCTGCTTGCTCTACAACCTCCGCATCAACCGAGTGATGTGGCTCCCCTCGTAGTCCCTGCCCTGAGGGAACTTTCCCTGGGAAA
This sequence comes from Struthio camelus, assembly GCF_040807025.1. Classification (NCBI taxonomy): domain Eukaryota; kingdom Metazoa; phylum Chordata; class Aves; order Struthioniformes; family Struthionidae; genus Struthio; species Struthio camelus. The sequence goes on along the minus strand of NC_090945.1, from coordinate 9,723,771 downwards.
TGGATTGCATGGGTTGAGCTCTTCCAGCTCCCGCCCTGTCTGTACTCAGCTGAGAACTTCTCTATCCCGTGGAAGACATCCCAAGACTCTTCCTGCAGCGTCTCAGTCCCCTGCCTTTTCAATGAAGCCCACTGGAAAATGGTCTAAGTTCAAACGTGTGAATAAAGGTGACAGAATATGTAGATAAAGCAGTTGTTGGCCGCTGGGTATCTGTACAATCTAAACAAATTTCCTCCTGTGGATCTTCCCCACGCATTTATTTTTCATTTTTGTCACAAGAGGGCACTCTTTGCCTAACTTCGTTAACTTTCCCATCCACAGCTTGATGGGAAAAAGCAGAAAGCAGAGATGTTGTTGGGATTACACCCAGTAAGCGTGATGACGCTTACGTTGCGAGGGACAACGAAAGGAGACCCATTTGGAAAGGCAAATCACATCTTCAGCGGGACTGACTTCCTCCTGTCTTTGAAAGTCACAGGGCAGACAGCACGAGCAGGTTACGGCAGCAGCGTGCCGCGCTGAACGGGCGCTTCGGGCGACCGTGCCCAGGGCTCTCTGGGGCCGGAGGGCTCTCTCCTCCGGCGCTGCGTAGCAGAGCGCAGCAATCCCAGCTTCCCTTCTCGTGCTCAGTTCGGGACACTTATGGCTGTGCTGGCATAGGTATGGATAAAGTTGGAAGTAGCAGAAACGCTAACTTTTCTGGCGTTCATTTGTGTAAATCATACTACACAAGACTCAGCAGCTCCCAGGAGAAGCACGCAGTGCTGCTTGAATTTTGTTTTCGGTTTTCGCTAAAGCCAGTTTCAAAGCTTCTGCTCTGTGCTGTGCCAGCTGCCCGGGTGACATGGACCCCTGGACTCCTGCGGGCATGGGTTATTCTGAGCATGATATTCATTGTCCTTTGCGTGATTCCTGAGGAGGCTTTTTTGCAGTTTTTAAAACCTAATTCAAAAGTAGCAGACTAAAAATAAAGCCTTTCAAAAGAATCCATATAGCACTTCGCACTGGAAATGCGATCCAAATCATGATGAAGCTAATTGAAACGCATCTCTCTTCCTCCCCCGCCCTTATTCTTCACTATTCTGATCTCCAAACAACCCAACTGTACAAGCAATTTAAAACTACTGTGCCCCGTATGCAATTCTTATGCAACTTTATGACCTATAGCCTGACAAAGAGCATCATTTCGGTATCAGTTGGCTTGGCTTTCTTCCCTACCGATGAGTCTCCCGGCGAGAATCTTGCCTGACACATTCTCATTGTTTGCCACGAGTAAGTGGCTGTAACGGTCCAAGGACAGCAAAGAAGCTCATTTTGTTCATGGCAAATCCTTCTCCCCGATTCAATAACGCATGTGGTGTGCGACTTGTAAATTGGTTCGTGTACGTTGTCACATCTGCTGGATCAGCCACAGAAGAAGAACAGCACAGTACAACAGGAGAGTGAAACAGTCCAAATTGATGATTACATCGTCAGGTTAAGGGTTAACCCGCTTATCAGGTTAAGACACCTAAGTTCAGCTATATGTGGATGGCTCAGCTCCTGACATCGTCAATGGAGACTTACAGTCCAGTTCAGGAACCAAAGCATAGGCCTCTAGTAGTCCATTAAGATGTCCCAGAAGTATCCCACAAGGCCTTCATCTTCCACTCTATAAAAAGCTGGGTCTCTTGCAAGTTTTGTGCCCTACCTGCCTGTCCTGTGTAGATATCTCAGGTATCCCAGAGCATCTAAACTGCCCATCTGCCTCTGATGGACATGCTGGGCTCATGGGTTCAATGCGTCTATAACCCTTGCTAAGACTTGTTTCAGCTCTCACTGAGAAAAGTTCCGATCTAAAAATCCTTTAGATACTGAAGCACACTGCATTTCACATGTTGAATGGGAAACCTTATAGTAAGCTTGTAATGTGATCTCAGGGCTTGAATACCCACGACTGCTGGCTAGCCTGGTAAGGGGCTGGTCATGACTCATCCCAGCCGAGCTGGAGATGGACTGCCTTAGAGACTGTCTCTTTCTCCAGTTCTGGTGAGCGAAGGAGCTTGAGCCTTCACTCACTGGGCCCTCAGACTGGATTCCCTTGATGAATAGATGAATAGCAAGGAAGGCTGCTCCTTTTTTTTTTTTTTTTAATTTGCTCCTCACCGAAATAACCTGTGTTTGATAAACTTCTGAATATGCTGTAGTAAAACTTGAATTTGATGCAGTTTCTGGCAGAAGACTGACAAAATGTTGTTGTAAGATAATAATAACGAACAAGATAAAGAGATTCTTTAGCTGATTTGATACCCTGTGTGGACTAATTGATTTATTCCATGTTTACACTTATTTTTTTACTGCTGAGCAGTCATCACTTTGACTGCAAATCAGTTTAAATATTTTGCATGACATTCAGTCCAAATAAAGGCAGTAGAAGATTTTCCATTGAATTTAATGAAGGCTGAACTGAGTCCTTTGAGGAAGACATTGCATGTTTTGCTGGTTTTATTTCCTCACCTGGTTGTAAACTATTTTGGAAACTTGCAGCCAGGAAAGCCTGTGCAAAATGATGATAGCCACACAGAGTCAAAAGAGAGAGCAGACTGTGGAGCAAAGGCTTGTGTTTCAAACTGTACACTTGCAGCTAATACCATTTAGCAATATCAAAGAGTAGATTTTCTTTTCATGGTTCAGATGAGCACTGAACATTATAAATATTTGTGTGTATGTGTCTCATATGCGATCCAAATCAAAAGAAGATTGTTCCGTTTTTTTATAACATGGTTTTGAATGTGTTTTTCATTTCATTTATAAATACTTATGTATATTTAAATGCAGAAATAGCAGTATGATAGATTTAATGCAGCTAGCAATTGGATGTGTACATCTGCAGAGTGGCTGTTGTTTATAAAGCAGTTGTATTCCTTAACTTAAATTGTGTACAAATAAACTTACAGTGCAAGGAGCAGTGCATTCACTTTTTGCAATGGTATTCCATGCAACAGTCCAGATTCTTAGACCTGAATTGTACTTCTTGTCCACATGATGCAGAAGAGACCACGACAGAAGAGGCTAACTGAGGGCTAGAGAGGCATGATGTTATTTCTTGCAGCACAGTGTATTGCCTGGATGCCCCCCCAGTCAAATTATACTCTTCCTTGTGAACGTGTTCTGAAATCTTTTCCTATTATGTAAGCTGCATGTACATATGATTCATTTTGTTTCTGGACTGTATGCAGAGGAGTGAAGATTTCCAGAAATAGAAGCAGAAGCTGATACAATACAGCCTAAACATTCCTCGAACTGACCCCAAATCCATTTAACAGCTAGATACACTTTAGGCATCAGCTCAGAACCAACAGTGCTACACTGTCATAAAAAAAGGAGGAAAATAAGGGGTTCAGACCTAGGTTATTTCACAGTGCAGGAGATGGTGGGAAATTTGAAAGGAACTATTAAGACGATGGTCAGACTGTGCTTATTATTGCAAACTGTGCTATTGCTTTCTAATTTGTGATCAGTAGAAGATAAAGTTTAACTGATTGTTTTGGGTGTGTCATGGATATTTTAGTTACTGTCTGTATGAGTTCTCTCCTCAGCGTTCTTCTAGACCATTTTGCCTTTCTGTCTTGTTGGCTTTGCTTTTATTTGTGGCTCCCTGAGAAACCCAACATGGTATGCCTTTTTTCCTGTTCTTCTGCCACTAGAGGACATGCCTCAGGAGGCAGGAGGGATGGCGATTCTTCCTGACTGAGAACAGAGCCGAGGAGCAGTCAGCCTGCACTCAGTGGACAGGAGTGCCTTTCCTGAACTCCTACACCAGACCGGAGATGTAGGTAAGCACTTAGGAGGGAGGCACAGGCAGGAGCAGCAGCAGAGTGAATAAGGAAATCCCCAGGTATATGCTACCTCCATCCAGTTTTTAGTGTACGTGATGAATTTTTGCCATGTCTTCACAACTGTCCTTTCAGCCCTCATGGAGAAGGGGGCTTAGCCACCCAGTGTTGCACAGCTCTGCCCCTAAATTGGCATACCGTTGAGTTACCGCCCTAACTTGATTAGGATTCTGGCAAAGAGTTTGGGACACTACATCTTGAGTACCACCAGGGTTCCCGCAGGCTCCCACGGTATGTTGTGTCATCACAGATGATGATGGCATTCATCAGAGCAGCTGTTGAGTCACATCCCACTTTCTTCCCTGCAACATCACAGTTACCCTGTTTCAGCCCTTGGCCTCTTTCCTCAGCTTGTTTGTCATTTGTTTATCAGCGCCAACACTGCTCCTGGCTCCAGCAGGCTGCGAGGTGGCACCTCTGCTAGAGACAGCACTCACCCTGTCTCCACCTGAGAGCACCCTGCAGGACCAGGAATCAGTAGCTACCTGTATCCTCCACTGTGCTTGGAACGGACACGCAAATAACCCAGCACAGGCCTTTGACAGCATTCTGCTTTCCTTTTCCCTCCGTGGCATGAATGCGGTGAGATGACTTAGGAGTAAGGGCTTCTGGCTAGCACCATCCTGCACCTCTCTGGTGCTTTCTTAAAACTAGATAATGCTTTTATTTGTAAAAACAGTTGGAAACTGTTTGATATGGAGCTTATTATTCCGTAAGAAAGGCTGACAAGAAAAACACTGGTAGGGTCCTTGATAAGTGCAAGAGATAAGGGTAGCTTTTGCCTAGCACCTTTCTCTTTCATGGAGCTGGCTGATGACTGAGCAATCTGAAAAAAGGAGCTGAATTGTCAAGGCTAATAATATTTATTTTGAAAATTGTATGCAAACTAGTGAAAAACTGCATGGCATTGAAGTTGCCTGGATGCCTTATCTGTTAATAGAAAGGGGAAAAAGTAATCTCAGTGCCAAAAATATTTGAATTCATATGTAAAGCAGTGAGGTATGGATGTTGTAGTGGGGAAGCCTGTAAGACTTTTGCATTAAGTGAGAGGAAACAGCTATCTGAACACTTAGAGAATCTCTGTGATTTCAGGCAGGTCTCGTTCAGCCCAAGGTCTCACCTTTTTCCTTTTCCTTGAGCACAGTTCAGCTTTGTGGGGAGTGTTAAAACAACAAAACACAAAGATCTGCTGGAGTTTTACGAGTGGCCAAACATATGACCTTAGGACGAGGGTGTTAATTCAGTTCTGAAGCCTGTGATTTTGGCCTCTTTCCCCTTTTGACTGTTGTTTGCATTAGAAATACTATCCAGAGTTATTAAGGTAGGTCTTCCACTCACCTAGCCTCACACTTCAGAGTTATGCTGACTGCGCAGCTGGGGTGATTCTCTACCCAGCGGGGTTTATCTCTCTTCTCAGGCTAATATCTGCTCTGCTTCCAGAGGTGACAACAGTACCCTGGCAGCTGAGTGGAGGCACAGAGTGAAGAGAAGGAGATATGAAATGGCCCATCTGGGTAAATGCGTTACTGCAGGCAGCCCCAAAGTTGCACAGGAATCACTGCACTACCAGGTGACTTATCCTGAATGCTTTTGGTCCTTTTCAATACAAGGCAACGCAACAGATTGTCAGCAAACCCAGATTACACAGCATAGCTGAACTGTTGGAGGAACTGAACAGAAGCACCTGAGGTTCATATATTCTGGCCTCTGCACCCAGCCAAAATCACCTTTTCCCCATGAAGGAGAACCGCCAAAGAACATGTGGCTTTATCTAGCTTGTAATTGACATTATTTCTCCTCCTAACTTGGACTATTCTCATTGAGTTTGGGCAGAAAGTTCAAAACGTGATATTTGCTGTATTGGAAAGACCTCAGCCACTTCAAGCTGTTACTGCCAAGATTTGACATATTGATTTATTTCGGCTTACAAAATGCACTGTTCTACTGTAGTCAATACAGAAAAGATCTCTTGGAGCCATTCAAGTTCACCTGATGCTGCCACACCTCTTCAAATCCTGAGTTCTTCCTCATTCAGGTCAGTCCTTTTGAAATGATTTTGCATGGCTCTTTACTCCACTGTGCAGCCAAGAGTGCTTGTGCAGTTTTGTGATGCACAAACTCCATCTTCAGAGCAGAAATCAGAGGGTAAATTCCCAACTGTACTTGCGCTGTAGGGAATACTTTGTGCCCAGATAAATCCTTTAGGGACAAGTCCCAGCTGACCTCAGCAAGGCTAAAACAGAGAGAAAGAAGTCAAAAACACAAGGAATGAAGTTCTTTATAGCTCAAAATCAACACCTTGGTTTACATCCGACAGTGCGTTGGAAGCTAGTGCAGCTGTTGGCATGCAGGTGCAACTTACTTTTGGTCAGGGAAAGCAGCACCAAGAGGATGGGCAGCTGTATTCTGCAGCGGATGGAATCTGATTGGGTTTCAGGTGGCAACCCCTTCTCCATGATTTTTGCCCAGATGTTGGGGTAGCTTCGGGCAACATCGTCTTCCTTGTCCCAGATTAGCCCCCAGCTTTCAAGACCAAGGTCAGGCCTCCAACTAGGCCAAAAAAAATGGATGGGCCTATCTGTCCACAAGTCCTGCCAGCAACATCCAGAAGTAGCTGAGTATTTGACAGGTCTGAGTTACCACAAAAAGCAGCTGAGATTCTTTTCTCTTCCCACTGCTCAGCAAGCTATCTCTGAACAGACGTGGTTTCCCCTGCCTTGGTCCCCCAGGACCTTGCGGTCGAGTGGGGCAAAGCATCGTTATCCTTATTTGACAAAGTGGGAGCTGAGGTCATGAAGGATCTAAGCAACTTGGTGACTTTCTACGTCCCTCTGAAGAGCTGTTTGTAGCTTTGGGTTTAGTCACCTTTGACAGATTGACAATTTGATTTACCTGAGACTATGCAGAAAGTGTAAGAAAGAAGAAAAAAATTAAAGCCCATCATTTCAGTTGTATTGCAGTATGCTCCCATAAATTCATCCCTCCTTCCTATTCTTTGCAAGGCAGCACAACAGTGGCAAACTTTGTATCTCTGAGTTCCTTATATGCTGTAGCATAGTTATTTTGCTTCCTGGCATGCATTCTAGCATTTTTGACTGAATTCTGTACTTCTTGACCTGAGGCTGAACAAGCAGGAGTAAATCAAGGGATACATATACACACACCTGAATATATCTATTCACAAGTGGGGCTTTTTAAATGTGTAAGATCTTATGAGATGAAAGGCCAATGAAATGGATTTACACCACATTATGATTAGCATATTTTGTGAGCAGTGCAACTTTAGAGAAAAAGGGAGGCAGTACTAAAGAAGTTGAATGCTGCATGAGTAAAACAAGATAATTATTCTTATGGGTGGAAAGCAAGGAGGAAATTATGTAGAGAGTACATGTAGAGAGGTGGAATTAATGACAAAAATTTAAAATTATGGAAAGCTAAAAAAAGAAAAGTGATTCTAAATTAGATCCAGCAGTCTCTGTTCACTATCATTTCACATTCTCTTGGAAATCACTATAACCTGCTGCTCGCTAAAAAAAACCTCATTTATGAGAATGAGATTCTCTGATCTGTGTTACAATAAAAGAACCTCAAAGTGAAATATGAAGCGGAGAAGAAGGCAGCATCTTTTCATAAAACTCTTATGAAAATTCCATGTGGCAAGAAGAAAAGTGTTTTTGTGCAGGTTTCATACATGAAAGTCCTATTCCTCTTCATCATTTGAAACATACATGTGTCCCCCTTATATGAGGTAAGATCTAAATTTAAGTTTTATGGGAAAAGGTTGTTCCTCTTGAAAACAAGCAGCTAAAAACTGAGCTTTGTTCTAGAGGAGAGAGTTAATGTTTTTATATGGAAAGTTTGATTTATGAATGATTACTAGTAAGCAACTCCAAGCTTGGACACTCTTACCTGTAAACATGCTTTCCTGTTGCTTTGTGTAGTGCTGATTAGATCACCTAAATAGGGAACATTCTGGAGTTCAATTTGAGCTTTAAGCCTCTTTTTGTTAATAAATAAATAACATCCATCTAACAGGCAGGAATCAAGACACAAGGTAAGCCTGGGGTGCTCTTTGAGTGGCTCCCTGAGCTGTACGAGAGGAAAGTGTGTGTGTAAAGCTCAGACTCAAATACTAATCCTCCAAGCCTTGAGTACCTCTTTAGTCGAAGTGCAGAACATTGGTCAGGAAAGGGGGAAAGGATTGGTGGGATCACCGAGGCGCTCTCATTTAGGCTGCTGTTGTGAGCGCTAGCACCCATAATCATGGACAGTCACAACTTGTCTTCCTTGAACCTTACATGTGCAAGCTGCTTGGTGGAGAGGACCAGCTGGGAATGATCAGGTAGTCAAAAGCATCTTTTCCTCTCAGGATCCAGTCCTCTCTCTAGTCTTCCTCTTGTTATCAGGGGCTAGAGATAAGAACCTGGTTCTGTACAGGGCATGCAAAATCATGTGAATCAGAAATAATTACAGTTTCTAAGTAAGTTGGCTTGCACACTAGCTGCAAGAATGGTGGGTAATTAGTTTCTTCAGAGTCCTTGATTCGTTGCTTGCCGTACTAACATGAGGCTGCCACTGCTGCTATTTTGGGGATAGCAGCAAGACATCAGCAAGATTTGCATCAGTCTTTTAAGTGCGTCCTTTTGCAGCACTCATGAATGTTTGATTATGGCAACTTCTGCTACACTGTGACCGATTGTTAGTTGGTAGGAGTTGGTACAATGCTACTGAAATAAGGTGAAATCCTGATGCACAGACGTCGAGGGTAAACTCGGGCTGACCTCCATTAGCCAGTACCTCACTGATGTATAGCAGCTGCAAAGTGGCAAATGTAATTTCAGAGCTTGTCTGATGCACTTGCTGGGCCAGAAGCCATTACACTTACTGAGCTGCAGGCTGGCAACGTGAAAAGACAGAATGAATATTCCAATTAAATGATTGGGCTAATAGCGGGAGGCCCAGCTGCTTAATAATCGAGCTACTCACTGGGGAAGCAAAGTCCATCCCCAGGTAGATTGTCTTACGTACTGTCTTGCTACACAGAAAACACTCAAGAGGAAGAAAGCTTAAATCCACTCTAATGTGACTCAACAAGGCACCCAGCAGCATTGCATAGTACCCAATTTTAGCGTGTGGCTGCCAAGAGCTTATGTTAGTGATAGTGATCAGCTTCCTTAACTAAAAGGAAGAGCAACAGAAACATGCCCTCTGTGGCACTTTACACTATCAGTAGCAAAGCGAAACAGGGGAGTGTCCTAATTCATTGAGCTCATATGTCGCCCTTTACTCAGGTGAAACTGTGCTTGGGCTACAGCAAAAAGCATTTCTGGTGGGTAACAGTTCCCAGCCTGCTGTATTTGTGTCTGACTAAACGAATATGTGGCCTTTGGGAGCTGTCACAGCCAGGACTGGCAGAGCTGCAGGAGCTGGCTCTTCCTTACTGGGAGAGGGCGAGAAGCTGAGCACACTCCTTGCTAAGATCTGCCCTGCAGTATTTCAAGTGGGAGTGCTCTTGCTGTGACAAGTACTGCTGTACCTGGAAGGCAATGCATACCTTGGCTTTGTTTTCTGCCCACAGTTTCTTTTCTATTGGTCTGTACTAAAACATTCCTTTTATTGAAGACAAATGGAACAGGTTAGGTAGGCTCCTTATCAGTGTGGCCATGTGGATTCCCCTATTACCATGATATGGGGGCACCTCCCAGCTGCTCAGAAAATGAGGTCAATGACAGGAGGAAAGCTCTCCATGCTTCCTAGGGACAGAGCAGACTGGAGTTGTCCTTTTACTGGGCATGTAGTCCCAGGGGAGCAGCAGTCAGCTGCCTACTCTCATTTACTTTTGTGGCATTACAGTGTATTCCCCAGGTCTGGGTACCTTAAGTCTGTAGAAGAGGGAGGTAATAGAGACACTGGCATCATTGTGGTGGGCAGAGCCCGGGAGCTACTGACCTGCTGCCTCCTATGTGGCCCACACAGAAGAGACAAAGTTGTGCCCACCTCACTGCCCTCATTCAGTTGGACCAGGGGGCATCAGGAGAGCATCCTGCTGGAATCCCTTCAGAACAACAATTCTTGAGGTTTCCATTCCCCGCTTCAGTTTGTAGCACTGTGCAATATGCAGTAATGCTGCAGGAAATACTTTTCTTCTTGGTTTTAACACAGCGGCCTTGTGTTCTGCCCATACCAAGAAAGCAGTGAGGGCTGCCCCATTCTTCTGAGAAACTGCTGAGTGTCACCATAATTTTTGCACTATTTTTGCAGGCTGCAACCAAAACTCAGTAAAGCCAGTGGACCCATTGACACCTTTGGGCCTTGGATCAAGTCCAATAACCTTTGTTGCTTATTACTGTCACACTAGCTAACCTTTAACTCAGTCCATAGCATCCACTCCCCCGCCATTATGTACTTTGCTCTATAAACACAACCTCTGTTTGAATTGCCTTTGCAAACATGCACTTGAGATGGATGCATTTCCAGAGTGCTGAACACACAAAGCAGTGGACTTAAATGTTCTTGGAAAGACCTGAGTAAAACACAGAAAAATGAATTTTCATGTAAAAAGAAGTGATTTATTTTATATTTTTTCCAGAGTTCATAGTAAAAGTTTCCTATTATTGAAGGGAAACAAATACAAATCAGGCAAGCTTATACATCAGTAGTGAAACATGCCCTTCACAGTGTTGCTGCAACCTGTCCTTGTGAACTTGACTATGATCCTAGCATTTCATCTTTGCAGTGACAGTGAAAATTGTATTGTCTTAAGAGCATTGAGGAAAAAGAGGAAAATATTAAAAGGACAAGATGGCAACAGATATAAAATAAATTAAAAGCATCTGTAAAAGTTTCTTTCCATATACAAAATATCTTTCTTTTTTTTTTTTTTTTGGTAATTTTAATGTTTTTAAACTGGCATTGTCTGTACAAGCATTAACCTCTAAACAGAAATCATTTACAAAGGCTGTTTCTACAAAGAGAAATGAGTTGCTTAACAACATGTCAGTCTCCTGCAAACTATCAAGCATCTCCTCAGAGGTGCGCATTCGAAGCTTTTGGGCCAATTCTGGAGTGGTGCACAGTGATTGGAAACCTCGGGGTGCTTGGCATCTCATGAAGGGTGCTCAGCTCCTTGCAAGTTCAGGGTCCTAGACAAATTAAAAACCTGGAGCCCACCTTTGTAACTCTTCAGGGGAACAGTATCATTCATTCTAATTGACAGTTCTCCTGGGTCAAGGTATCACACTGCAGGATAAATATGTTTTATTTTGCATCCCATATTTTGCACAATTACCGTGTACCATGAGATTTCCCATTCAGCCTTAAAGAGTGAGATTTTCAAGAACTTTCTGCAGTGCTGTGCTCATAGACTGCTACTCACTGGGGACTCTACTCCCAGTGGAGTCCTTGGCAGAGCAAGGCCAGTGCTGCATCCTTCAGGACAGCCTATCCGAAGGGAGAGCTTCCACAGCTCAAGCCATTCTCTTGGCCATCTTTTGAGCCAGCCATAGAAATAACGCACTGGCATTAAATACGTTATAGTTAGATGGAAAGCGTAGCCATTTATCAATCAATAGTATTGCCAAAATATAGAATAAGGGGGAAGAGTCCCACACACTTATTTAGGACTAAAATGGTGATTAATAACATTAGTTGTAAATTATTTTAAAGTCCCTACTAATACATAGTTATATACAGAGATCATTGTTTATGTGATTAATACATTACTGATGATACACATGGCTTTATTTAGAAAATTCACTTAGGAATACAAATGCAAAAACAAGTCTTGTGCATAAAACGTCTCATATATGTGGTTAACTGAAGAGAGCGCTCAGAGTGTTTAGCTGGAAGAAGTAGATCACATTTTACTCAGAGGATTGTACCTATTGGTACATGCCAAGGTTAATGACAAAGCCTGGATGTGCTCTGGTGAAAACCAAATGTAACGCATTCACTCTCCTTTTCAGGTGATGCTTTTTAAGCCATTTCCAGACAGCCTTGTAACAGCACTGGAAAGGCTCCCTCGTAGCCTTGAACTCAGCTTCAGTTCCAGAGAGTGACTTCAACCACTGTGGTCCCGGACTGGCGTGCCAGGTAAGCACCTGCATTTAGTAGCACTTCCCTTTTGGAATGCAAAAGCTGTGAAGCCTGGTTGCCGAGTGCCCTAGTCTACTCTGGATGACTCTGCTGCCACCCAAGGGGTGGGCCAGGGTGCACCTGATCTCCATGTTATCCTCTGAGGGCCCCATTCCGCCGCTTGTGCCAGGCACCATGCGCAGACTGACCGGAGCTGGGCACAGTCCTGACCTTCTGCCCAAAGGCTCAGCAGCTCCCGCTCCCTGCCAGGACGCAGGACGCTGGGGCCTGCACCCCCTTGCCTTGCCTTGCCGGTTTCCTGGGGACAGGCTGCCCTTCCCCTAGGGAGCAGGGTCGTTGCAGTGTGGTGACTCTCCAGCCTCCTGTGGGGAGTTTGACAGCTGCCAGGTGCTTTCTGCTGTGCTCTGTGTTTGGGAGGATGTAGTCTTTTGCTGCTCTATGAAGGGAGTGTGTTGTAATCCTAACACAAGGCGGTTTGGGGAGAAATCCAGCCCTGAAGAATTGCTGAGCAGCTCCCACCTTTCTACGGAGGACAAGGGGAGGACAAGAGCATTTAGCCTTGTACTGGACATTGAAAATATTGTAAAGGAAGTGATTATGGTGAGAAAGCGTCACTCCTCGCCAGCCACTTGACTTTGAAGAAAGCAACGGGAAGCGTCGTCATGTAGCCAAGGTGGCCTCGTAAGGCTGTGTGAATGCTCTTCTGTGACAAGTTCTCTACAAGCTGAGGCTTAGATTTGGTTAGGTTTATTGTTTGAGTTTGCATGTTTTTGGTTTTTGGTTTTTATTAGCAGCCATTTTCACACTTCATTGGATAAGATACATGTTTATCTTTGCAGCTCTTACAAAAGACAACTATCAGAAAGCAGCACCTGTTTTTGCTTGCGGGGCCTACCGCCCACTGGTCGTCCGAGCCTGCCTCCAGCTCCGCCAGAGGCAACCTCCGAGTTTCCCAGGGACACCAGGCCGAGGAGCGGGCCAACGGCGAGAAGGTCACAAGGTGAGTCCTGCCGTACGGGCAGCCTGGTGTACGTCGGTGCTCGGGACTGTCCGTAAAGTCGCGACGCGAGCTCGCAAGGCTCAGCCCCATGCAGCTGCTCGCACGGCTCAGCCCCCCGGGCTGTTTTTCGTCACCAAGGCACACAGCAGCACAGCAATCCCCCGAGTCCTGGGCAGGGAACAGCTCTTTGTTGTCTGCAACTGTCTTCCACTTGAGTCAGAAGAAAAGCATAGTATTTTCTCCTCCAGTTGTTAAGTCTGATTTGCACACAGAATATCTAACTTTTCTCCTGCGTATAGAAGTCGATCAAATGTACACAGCTTTGTACTTTTACTATTTTGTTTTCATGGCAGTTCTACTCCTATGTGCTGAAGATGATAGTTGTTGTCTGGAAAGGGAGACTTTTCTCCTAGAGTTCCATGACACAGATCCTTTAAGGCAATATTCTGCTGCAGAGCTCTTGGAAACCTAACATACAACAATCAGGTCTGCTGGCTGTGCTAATTAATATCACTTAACTAGAGCCCATAAAAAGGTATCAAATTACACTGTTTGGGAATCTGACTGAAGGGGTATGCTATTCAAGCAGGATAAGGGAAGGGCTGCAAGCGTAACTTGCATCTGGGCCTAATCTGTGGTTCTTTTTTGAAGTGAAATTCCTGTCAACTTCAATTTGGTCTTTGTGCAGGTAAAAAGCGATTGCTGAAAGAATTCATAGATTATTATGTTCCAAGTCTACACCTCTCACAAACATGCACATTATTCAGGTTGGTAAACATGATAGCACCAGTGACCAAATACAAAAATCAATGACTGAGTGTTTGAAATAGCCTCAAATAGCAATGAACCTGCAAAAAAAGCATTTACAGAGGAATATTGTAATCACCTTCAATATACTAAGAAACTGCTGACTCCAAAGTAGAGAATCTAACTCTCATGATGACTAGAAATTAATTTATTCACAATGCATATTTGCTATTTAAGGACACCATTTCATAAAGTCACGTAGATAACTTATGGAAAAGGTTATTCAGCATTGATCCTCAGTGCAATCTAAACATTGTTCTTGCCAGCCAGAGAAGCTTTAAAAAAACATTATCCTTTCTAGATTATGTTGGTGGAAATGGAACTGGGGTTTCTAAGTATTTCTGTGAATAGTCATCAGATAACAGAATGAGCTCTTTGCAGTTATATATATGATCCATTAGACTTTTTTTCTGCTAGTAGTTTCCCAAATGAATATGCTGATGGATAAATTAATTGAAAGCATATTTTATATTTTTTTGTGCAAAACTTACTGCAAAGAATTCTTAAATTGACAGCGTAGGTGCAACAAATTTGATTTTAAGAGCAGAAGTGAACCAAGGTGAGAAGAAAAACATGCTACATCAAATTAATGTAACCAATTAAAACTCACCAACCAGAGCCAGTTTTGATAAATTAATCATAGTGAAAGTTTACAGATCAAGAATTATGCACCAAATAATTTTACGTCAGGAATCAACTACCATAATTTGTGCATAGATTATTTGCAAATATTTTATGGAATATTTCTTACGAACAAGTCACTCAGCTGCTTCACCGAGTGTGGTACTTTCATATCCTTAGCCCACTGAGTTTCACAGTGGCATGAAAGAAAAGTCTTTGCTTTTGAGATACTACAATTTCAAATGCAGCAGTAATGGGTTTGTTTCTTTGGACTGAGGTGACTGAGATCTAAAAAGTTGAATTACAAGGAATATGTTAATGAAAATGAATATACATACACAATCAGTGACATGTCATACTGAGCAAATACATGTCTTAGTTGGATTATCTAAGGCTCTTAGAAAGTTGGATTTGTTTAGTTTTTTTCTTACTTGCTGCGCTCTAATCAGTAATCTAAAGCAGAAAGCTTAGCTTTAAAATGAATAGTATATTTCTAATCTCCATTCCCATTAGTCACTAGAAGAACGGAGACAAGAATTAACAGCTACTGCTCTTTCCAAAATCTTGTACAAAAATAGATCAATTTGTCCTTCTGACAGTCTCTAAAATCTTGAAGAGTCTTCTGTAAATTTCTCTTTCATCTCTGTATTTCAACAGAAACAGTCAGTCCCCATTGCCAAGACTTACCTCTTGGTCAAATCCAAAGATGCATTAAGTTTTCATATTGCCCTTCCTTGGAATTTCTATTCAGAATCCACTCCATTCTCTTATTCGGATTTGTTTATTTTCTTTTTTCAGAATGAAATGCATTGGCAGTGCAAACAAAAAGTAGAAATCATGAAAAACAATAACAAAATAGCAACCGATCACCTCAGCATTTCAAAAGGGTCCGCTGAGTTGTTATCTGCATGCACAGGACTCCACTGTCATGTTGGGGTAGACCTTAAGAACCACATTCTTATTTTCATCAAAGAATAAGATGCTAAGAGAAGACATTTTGTCAGGAACACAGCAAGGCTCGGGAATGCCCGGGACGACCCCAACCGCTCTCACTATACTCTGGATGGTGGCATGATTTGAGGGCTTCAAGGCCTGCAAGAGAAAGATAAAGCATAAAAGGAAAATGCACCCATGTCAGAATGGACCCATGTACTCTATACTGTTTTGGAACAAAAGGGCCCTGTGGAGACCAAAAGGCTGTCTGGTTGTACACAGTGTCTTTTACTCAGGACCATTTCCAGTTGCCATCACTATGCGCCTAAGCCAGCAGCTGGGAATGCGAATCTGGCCTGGTTCTGCTGGCCACTGGATGTCACTGTTGCTCCACAACTTTCTTGGGGACAGGGCAGCCTCTGGCTCTCTGTGGGACGTGCCTTTCTAGGAAAACGCCCAGGCAGCAGGCCTTGAAACAAGGTGTACCTGTAGGTCAAGGAAGTCTCTTCCCCTGTGAAATCAGTTACATGCAGGCTGCAATTTAGTCATAAAACCTGTATGGCAGGAGTGAGGCAGTCAACCTTACACTAGTAGGCTGATTCATTAGGGGAGCTAAATAAATATAACCTGTATGCTGGGAAGTTAGTCTGATGGAATGTGAGTGCATCAGGAATAACAAAAGTCGATCAGGTGTGTACAGAGGAGAGCATGGCAGTACTTTACACCATCGCGTTAATTGTGCCAGTTTGCTGTCTTGCAAGGTTTCGTTGTTTTCTTCATCTTCCCTGCCAAATAGCTCAAATTGTTCCATTGTAAATTTGATTATGTTATGAATAAACACACCTTTCATCTGTAACATACATAATCAGTGACATTACTGAATAACAGAGCCCCCAAATCCCAAGTCTGCTGTATCTCATATTAAGGTGACATTTTGTTCCAAAGGACAGGGTTTCCTGGCTTTATATTCATGTAAATGGGAGCACATTTTGGTTTGTTATAAGAAAAAAGCAAAATCTGACCAGTCAGACGACTGAAAAATGCTTATATTACATTTTACCTCTGAACCCCTAAACCTTTCCAGAACCAAATATCTGTAGTACTTATGGTAGGTGAGCATGAGAAATGCACAAGTATACTTTTTAGCCTAAGACTTTTTTTTTTTTGGCGAGAGAGAAATTTTAACAATGCTTTTGAGAGCTCCACTTACACAAAGACCCTGGGAATCACATGGTTAGATATGCTCAGTCAGATGCCACAAAGAAATATATGTAACAGGATTATTTGGACCAAATTTGCAATCTGCAGTTTTGCTGGTATGAGAGATGATTTGCCTCTCGAAAAATCAGTGATGAGGATTAGATATCTAACCACCTGATTTGCAAATCCTAACAAACTTGCATGCAAAAAGCACAGAAATAACTGTGATATTCTGGCTCATTATATCATTTATGTAGCCTCTTAGTACGTTTTAAAGTATCTGCTTCCAGTTCTGCTGGCAATACACATGGATGTCTAACCTGTCCCCACTTAAGAAAACATAGCTTCCGACTGATGCCAATTGTGCTTTTCTTCTTTCTTACAGAGACAGACGTTCTGTGATTTTCAACAGAATTGAATCAGAACGGACTTTTCCATATCATAGTTGTCAAAACTAGTCTCAAGCGAGAACAGGAACCATTTGACACAGAAAGGATTGGAATTGGAAAGGATTCACTTGGGAGCATTCAGCTATTCTTTATGTATGTGTTAAATGTAATCTGAGCAGTTTTCCTCCTTCTGATAAGGAACCCATCTTGCATGCAGAGAGCCTGAGCAACAAATAGTGCATATTCCTAGCTTCTGCTTATCCTTCAAGAGATTTAGAAAGTTCTTAAGTATTTTTGGGATTCAGATCCATTTTTAAACATAGGAGTTTTACCTGATTTTTTGCCCATTACTGTTTAAGTGTACTATCTTACCAGATGAATGGGGTGGAAGTTCTTGGTGATGTTCTGTTTTAAATACAAATGCAAAGCTTGCTGCACTAACCTCTTAAAGGCTGTAGGTTAGCCAGCATGGTTACAAAGGCATTTCTGTCAATCTAGCTAGCAGATCTCAAGACAGACACTTTCATTTGTTTGTTTGCTTGTTTTTAATTCAAGAACACCTATATTAATCAGCAGTAGCTTATAAGGATTTTTAGAGTTTGTTAGATTTGTACACAATTCAAATTTTTGTATCAATTCTACTTGCAAAAGGGTGTGAAAGCTCAGGTGGCATGCAGGCTTGTTGCCTTACTCCATTCCAGTGGAGCAGATGCCACAAAAGTCATCAGGGGCAAAAAGCTAGGTCTTCTAAGCCTTCTGATCAGATGTCAAAAGGTTAAAACAGTCTAAATGAAATTGACATGCTATCCCCATTGCCAGTGGAAATGGAATTCAAAACAAGTTTCAGAATATGTCAGGTTAAGGTCTCACTGGAAACCCTTCATTTCTCTTCAGATATGGAAATCTATACCACTGGTACAGTTTCCCAAAGAGTGCACATTCTTTTTTCCTTCTTTTGTGTTTTCTGCTGGCCAAGTTTGAAATTACCAGACATAATTATATTATACTGAAGAGGAGACCAGCGATTCACTGGTTTATGGCACCATGCCATTTTGTAATGGCTGAGGTTTTGATACAGCTAATCAGTCAATCTGACTGGGTGGAGTTTTAAATTCTTCCTTGAGTTCCCTCTTTGGGCTGGGCCCTGAGCTATATTATATCCCAGGGAGTTGTTCAGAAGCAAGTATGTTTTTATGTACAGAACTGATCTCAAATATTGTTCATAGACCTTATAGTATCAGTGAAAATAGCCCAGATACCCTCTGTTACTGTATTATACATGAGCTCAGCAAGAAATGGGTCTATTTTATGTGGGTATCTTTTGATACAGAACGTCCTCTGTACTGACTTGAAGTCTGTCATGAATACAGCGCTCCTGGCCTTTAAGGTGCAATTTTGAAGATAACTAGCCTTGGCATAACTCTGCTTCTGCCAATGGGGAATTTAACTGGGACCAGAGTAAAGCCCAAAGCTGAGTGCTTTTCAGAAAACCAAAACCCACCCTGGAGTACTGAACTGGCATTATGCCCTGCATATAAGTAGGGGGGAGTTAGGTCATCTTTGCCTCAAGGCTGCATATGCTCTGTCCAGCACAGGCTAATGAAAAACAGGCAAAGATTTTCTATTAAGAGGAGAGGAGGGAGGGGAGGCCAGGAGGAGCAGTGGGAGGGAAAAACTGAGCTGACTCCAAACTGCCAAATCTGTGAATGAGTCCAGCTGTGGCTAAGGCTGCACCTGCTAACCTACATGCATCCTTGGGAGACTTGCTACCCTGTTGAATTTCATTAGAGATGTATTTAGGAGTGGGGCAAATGATGTCAGTTATGAGCTTTCATTCCTGACCTGGGAAAAGGTCTGCCTGGCCTGTATGCTCCGTGGTGTTCTGCAAGCCCAGCACATGTGGGCTTGACAGCAGTCACACCAGCTAATTGAAATCAGGGAAAGGGTAGGGCCAGAATATTTGGAGGTGGAGAGGGAGGGGGAAGAGGCACATCTGTTCTTAATTATCCAACAGGTTGTCAACTTTAGGAGCTCGCCCTCAGCAAGGGAACATTATATACCCATAGGCACAGATTAGTTTGTTATTGCCTGATGGTTATAGTATCATTTTGCAAATGCAGTCCTATTAGTAGCACCAGCTATTATGTATGGCTCAAGAATAACACATGGCTGTGAAAGATGCTTGTTTCATCTTTATATATATATATATGTGTATATATATATATATATATATATACACACACATACAAAGGTTTTTTTTTTTTTTTTGAACTATTAAAAAAGTGCACAAAAGGAGTAGTTTCCAGAATTCCAGCATGAACAGAAATTTTAGCAATTGCTTTCAGGGAACCAGACTTATGACAGGGTTTCAACTACCTGCTCTCGTAACAAACTAGTTCTCTCTGTAGCATATGGCAGCAAGTATTCAGCTTCACAATGTCTAAATAACTCTTAACACTCTGCTTTTATATCCTGACCCAACCACGTGTAGGCAGTTTTGCACAGAAAGGCAGGATCAGATCTTTGAGCAAGAGTTCACAGAGGAAAATTGGTATCCTCGTAAGGCACTGATAAACTTGGGCTATAGGCTTAATTCATGGCATTCAGACCTTTTGACCTTAATTTTTGTGATTTGCCTACCCATTTCTCCTTTTTTTTTTTCTCACCTTTTTCTACTGTAAGCTCTTCCAGAACAGAGACCACTTCTGATTGTGTTGTACATGCCTATCCCAGGTGGAGAGTGGAGGGGTGAAGAGGAAGAGGGAGAGAACACCCTTGGGACTGCTAGGTTCAGTTACAATGACAGTAGTAGCCAGTACTGCAAGTCTACTTACTTGGGTGGATGATGTTAAAACATGACATATCAGAGACCCATGCTATTATTTGCAGCAAAGCACAACCTGCTTTTGGCAGAAATAAATTTGAGTCTATGTTAGAAAATGTTCTTATGCAGACTGTAATTCCTTGGGAGAATTAGCCAAAGATGGACAACTCACAGATAAAGCTGGAACTCATTTTTCACCCAAGCAAAATACCTGTTAACTATCCTTCTGTTGTGTGCACTGTAAGTTCTTCCCTGTCATGCCTTGGAGCATCAAACAAAAGTTGAACCTTCAATTAAATTCATTTCGCCTCTTCAGAATCACTGGTACTCAACTGATCTCAGGGCGTTTTACTAGCACGAGTGTTTGTATAGCTCACTGTGCTTGTTTCCAGAGGTTTGAAACTACTCCGGGAATTAGGCCTTGAGATTCTGGAGCACATCAGGGATTTTGCGGGTGCAGGTCCTAACGAAGGCCCTATGTAAGGAAAATGAACCTTACTATTACATTGCCTCTTTATTATGACTGTGCTTTTAGTTCCTGGGGCTTTGTGTGTCTCTCTGAAGATACTTACTCTCCTTGCTACTAGAGGATCCATATTCTCAAAGCCTGATCTCGACTCCTTAAGAGAGACTTGTTTTCTATCTCAAATTAGGAATTTCCCATCAGCTCTGGGCAGGATTGGATTTCAGTAGAAATTAGATTTCAGAAGTAGGCAGAGACCAGTAACAAGTGCTTCTAAAACAACTACATTCAAAATGACTTTGGAGAAAGCCTTGTTTTATCTAGAGGATGCACATTACCAATCATTTTTAGGTTTGATCTATACCTTCCTGAAGGCAAAGGGAATTCTTCCCACTCTCTTTGCATCAGGCATGGCTCCTCACTCAAAACATACAACATACACTGACTATTAAGAGAGAGCTTCTCTTAAAGCCATTTCAGTCTCAGTAAGTAAAAACCTATTTTGCATGTCTGCCAAATATAAAAAAAAAAACATGTCAAATGACTGAGATGGAATGGTTATGCTCTAGCAAATGCTAGATCCTAGGAGTTGCTAGGCACCTCAACTATCATTTACTTTTTGAGAGCTAAAAGAATGCCTAAATACTTTTGGGCTTGCACTGAGATACTTTCAAGCCTTTCTGAGAAGCTGCTACACATTTTTACCTTGTTATCATAAATATGTAGGAACTTAACTGATACTGACCTCCAAGAGAATCACTGCTTGTACAAGGCATATTTCACTGTTTGTTTTGTTTCTTTTGTGATACTGATGGTAGCCCATAGTAGGCCTCTTATTTTAAGTGAAGCATATTTTAGGGGCCAGGGTCAGCTGAAATAAAGACACTTTATTCTTGTTTACTCCTTTGAATTAAAATACCTGAACTGTTCCGGTATCACACACTATTTTCTTCTGAGCCAAGACTGGTCTTTCAGAGCAACGCTTATTATCATTGAGATGAAGCTGTTCTAAACAAAGCTGCAACTGGAAATGCTGACCCAGTCTTAAGCAGAGGGATATGGAGGGCGTTTGTATAGTTTTTCGTGTCCATAAAGTTAGAATGAAAAAAGTCCAGGCCCAGTGCTTTTAAAATTTCTAAGCCATATGCTGAGTTACTGGTGTGGTAGAGCATGATTCCCATTAACAATAAAGTAGAAGGCACGATCCAATTTATTCAAAGGTAATGACCATATCTCTTCCTGTTTTCTTTTCTCCTTTGATCAGAAACCTGAAAGCCCTCCATTGCTGTCTGAAGTAGTCACATAAGTCTGCCTTCCTCAGCTCGCCCTCTTTGGCCTCCATCACCTTTGGTACAATCCTCCACCTGTCATTTTCAAAGGACTCACTTGAGTCCTGAAGTCACTGAAATTCCACATAAATTTTGGAAATCAGTGCTAAGGCTTCATTATGTCCAAAATAAAGACTTTTGAATATGAGGTTACAGTGAGACCAAAAGCCCTGCCTTTACTGGAATTTCCTGTAGGCATTATTTTTTAGGCCAATATTAAATACTGCCATTGTCAGGTTTTGGTAGGCTCCAGGGAGAAGCATGCCACTAGTAATGAGACTGGGCATTTGATTTTAAGGAGCCAAGTACATCAGTCTAAGTCATAGGGCCAGAATTACATAACCCTTTCTTGCTACTCACATGGAAGAATCTCATCAAAGGAGGGATTTTGGGAGTCAGTTTGCCAGGATCCATTGCCCGTGGATCCGCTGTGTTTATAGTTGTAGCTTAGAATGGTCTTGCATAGATACCAATCTCTTCTTCAGTAGGTGTTATACAAGTGATTCATTCAGCTCTTTGCCTTACATTTAGAGATCACAACCACTCCTATAGCTCCACAGACGCACTCTTCCACTGTAATATTAATGCCTCATGAGGCACATATTTACCCTAGAATGTGCTATACCGACTGATCCCACTTCTGGTCTGCCAGCAGAGTTTTCATGGCACTATTACTACTGTCTAATAAGCAATTTCCTGGGTCTATCCTATATTATGTTTGTTAAACAGGTTAATAACAAGCTCACACATCATTAGCACTCTTCAGCAAGTGTTTTATAGCTATTTGGTTTCTGGACAAAAACTACTCCTGTGTAGTATTTTTTTCATTATCTTTGCAAGTCTGTCTTCATACTAACTGTTTTAACCACTGTTCCTTGTAGCACAAGACATGAAGATATCACTTATTTATACTGTAGCCTAATATGTAATAGCAAACAAGCTTGATTTTACTGAGATTGGGGAAAAAATGCATAATTTATAAAGCCTATATGAGTATTCCCGCTCTATAGTGATGGGACAATAACAGACAATGTAAAAGAATTAATAAACACAGTACCTTTGGAATTGGGAACTGGCATTCTCCTGAGCAGTAATAGGCATCAAAGGATTTAGGGGAAATAATCCACTCGCTCCAGCCTATGTCTGCAAAATCCACCTTGAGATAGCGCCGGGCGCAGTACCTTGGCTCATTCCACTGCTTTCTCCTTGCCTTCTTCAAGGTTTGTTCATCAAACTGGAGAGTCTGGCTCTTCTGGTGATGGTTTTTCCTCTGCTTTTTCTTACTCTTTGCCCTCTCTGCCAGCCGTGGCTGGAGGGTTTTGTAGGGTTTTCTATCTTCCCATCTCTCATCCTCGTTGTACTGGTACTCGGCTCCTGGAAGCTCATTGTTCTGCAATGGCAACAGGACGTTTGTGGAGCGTTTCCGCCGTCGCTTGCCAAGGCTGCTCTTTACATGGTTTTCTGTCCTGGGAAAGATCCTCACCAGGGGATTACGGTGCCCTTGCAAACTAGAGACAACACTCTCCGGCTCTGAAATAGCAGAATCATTGGCATATACCAGAATGTAGGGTTCGTAGCGAGAAGGTGCCCTTTTCCAGGGGTGATGGCTAGTCAGATCCATTTTGACACTGATCAGAAGTTCATTGTTTTGTTTTGCCTCATGCAGGACCTGAGTGATATCCTTCCACTGCCAGGAAAGAACATCCCGGTAAGCAGTGGAGACATTTATTAGGAAATGTCCCAGACTCCGAGTCCGGTTCCCAACAGAAGGCAAGGTCCAAACTGAAAGATGAATCTGAATTTCAGGTTTCCTGTGCCTGTGATGAGAACAGTCTCTGGATCGGGAACAGTTCCAGCTAGCACTCAGCAGATCACCAATATAATAATACACTGAAGCTGACAAGATATTTTCAGACTTGGTGAGTGAGGTCAAGTTAAAAACATACAGCTCTTGGCTTCCAGGGCTCCCTAGAAGAATAAATATTTACATAAGAGTATGGGCAATTCAAAGTGTTATGGACATCTAGTCCAAAAGGACTAGATGTCTTGCTTTCTAGCTTATACATTAAGCTCAGGGGAAGTTTGCATGCAGTATTCTGGGAACAGATTTAGGCCTCTGTTCAGAATAATGACCCAGTCAGCCAACTGATGATTTTAAATCACGTACTTTCTATCTTCTTCTCTTGCAATACATATCTCCATCCAGAAATGCTCATGCATTTACCACTGCTCCTCTGAATGCAACAAACAAACTTGGTCACAGGAACACAGCTTGATAAGAGATGCATTGAAGACTGTACACATCATCAGGAAACTTGAGCAATACCAAAGTAAGGTTTTGCTCTTATCCTCTTTTTTTTTAAATGCCCCCCTACCCTGTCTCAAAATGATTCTTAGGTGACTATGGCTGCCCTGCCATACCCTGTCTAAAGAATTGTCTCTCTTTGTCCAAGACAAATGAGATATCAACAGCACTGACTCATGCTGTAGCCCAGACCCAGCTGAAGTTTGAGAAAGGCTCCCATCAGCTTTATTAGGCATTGGATTGTTTGTAAACATCTATTATACTGATGAACCACAGTTAGAAAGAAAAGATTCTCTTCATTACTCCTGGCTGTGGTGAAGAGGAAAAGCTTGGATGCAAATGGGTCTTGATTCTTGGTGTTGCCACAGACTTAAAAATATACTCTCAGATCAGTTGTCTGAGCCGTTTCTGTCAAGCTATTCAATGCAAAAAAGGCTAACTAGTTCCTTTAAAACTTCCACCCTGCTCCTCTGTGATCATCTGGGCTCTATCCACAAAACTTTAGGGGAATGGGTGCATTTATTCTTAGCTTCTAAGTTTTCAAGAGACTCTTGAAGAGGGACCCAAATACATAACATTTGTTACAGCTGCATACATATATCAAGGTGCAAAATGGGTACGCAAACACAGAAAGTATTGAGTATTTGAAAAGCTAAACCAAAAGACCAGCTTAAATCCTGTGTTACAAACTGAAGTACAAAGGATGCTTCCACTCAATACTAACCATGTCCCCATGAGAATAAGAGCAAGTTCTTGGCCCCTGAAATGGGCGGAGCAACCTTCACATGCGCAGTTGAGTGTTCATTGACCAGAGCCCTTCACAAGGCTAGAGTTGGGCACAGTAGCAAGTATAACTTACTAACAACAATATTGCCCACAAAGAAAAAATGTGGCCTGCTTCTGAAGACATGGGAAAGAGAAATACCAGGGAAGAATCACTGTTTAATCATTTTTAAGGCTTGGATGTCAGTTCTAGAGAGGGAGAGAGAAAACTCACCATTTCTAATGAGCTAAAGACGCACAAGCTTGTCTGACAGCCTTTTGGCTAGGTCCGATACTGATCATAACAGAAGTTTGCTGCTAGAATAAGCAGACCCTGGGTTGCATCAGTTACATCAGGTAAATTCAGTCATTCTACCTAGGATGTTTCATTAATTTTCATGACAGTCAGAGCTGCCACGCAAAATATTTACTAGAGTAGCTGGAGGTAGATGGACAGTACTACAGCAACCCTGATAACCAAAAGAAAGCATTAAAACTTAATGTCTTGCGAGGGGAGACAAGGGACAAAATGCACCCACTTGCCTCTGTGTAGAAGGAAACAAGCCAAGGAAAATACTTCTTCATGGTCAGGATGTTACTGTATCAATTAGGAGGGATGCAGTGGAAAGTGGGGTTTCCACAGCTGTGAAATTAGAGAAGTCAGCCTAACCACAGGTATCCTGCACAAACCCAAAGACGCAATCCTAACACAGGCTTGATCTGTGAAAATGTATGGCTGACTACTTTCAGCCCCTGTAGGGTGCAACAGAAAGGCTTGGGGGGTGAGGCTTAATTTTTTTTTTTTAATTTCCTGATTGGACTATGATTATGTCTGTCCTTCAGAACAGGAGAAATATAGATGCAAACATTAAGGTGCTATTGAGAGCTGTAAAACCAGGCTGTATGGAAAAGTCAAATACAGTAAAACAAAGGTATGCTCTACAGCCCCCCAAAGGAGGGGAAACAACCCGATACGTTAGGAAAACAAAGCAACACTAAGTTAACTGCTTCTTTGACATCATGGCATGTCAAAACCCTTTCCACAGGGTGAAGAGAAGTTGGAGTTTACAGAGTTTTGCAACTCTGCAGTAGGGAAGAACGGCCTCCCCCGCTTTCACAAAGTCGTTTGCCCAAGCAAGTGAAAACAAATCATTTCCAGGACTGATCTTTCAAAAACTTTGACAGCTTTATGATCTAGGTGACATTCTGGGCTTCCAGGATCTGACTGGCAATATCACATCTACTAATGCCATTCAAATGTGCCCATCAAACGACCATATTCTTCCTCTTCCTCACCAGCCCCCTCCCCAAAACCCAAGTGGCCTCTTTTTTTAACTAATATTTTGGAGAACAAAATATATTAAAAAAAAGCAGGAACCACCTCACTAGAAAGACAGAGCCTCCCTCCCCAGTATATCACATGCATTGCTTCGTTTAAGTATGGAAAAATAATCACAGAATCACAGAATCACAGAATCACAGAATCGTTTAGGTTGGAAGGGACCTCTGGAGATCATCTAGTCCAACCTCCCTGCTCAAGCAGGGTCACCTAGAGCATATTGCCCAGGATCACGTCCAGACGGCTTTTGAATATCTCCAGCGAAGGAGACTCCACCACCTCTCTGGGCAACCTGTTCCAATGCTCTGTCACCCTCACAGTGAAGAAGTTTTTTCTCAGGTTCAGATGGAACTTCCTGTGGTTCAGTTTCTGCCCATAAATCATATGCTTTTCACCTAAAAATCATATGCTGAATCATATGCTTTTCACCTAAAAAAGGAAAAAAAGAGACCAAATCATCTAGGCAAGACAACCTGGTTTATACACTCAGCCCAGCCTGATAGTGGATCCCATAGGTGCTGGTAGCTAAGTTTCCAATAGCTGAAAATTAACAAACCAAATCCATCCAGTTTCTACCTATTACTTATTACTGGGAAACTAGATTTTTCATGGGTTCAATCCTACTTTTAATTCATGAAGTCCAAAAGCAGCTACTTATTACATTTGTAGTAAGCACACATGAACACCTGATCTCTGCTTGGTTTGTAATCACTGATATAATAGGGTTAATAGATAATTTGGCAGAGCACTAAGTACATCAGTCTTAGGAACTAGAATTTGTGTCTCATGCATGCCTGTTTATGAAGTTATTTTTTGAATCACTCTTGTATGTTGAACCACAAGTTTTGATTTTAAGTTTTAATAAGAAATCCATTTAACAAATACTGCCTGTTCTAAATTGACATATTGTAGTGGAACACAAAACAAGCTGCTTTTGTTTATAAAGAAACTCTAGCTGGCGTGAAGCAGCCACAGGAGGAATATATACTTTTGATTAAAAGCAAAACTCAAGAAGCCACTCTTAGTATTTCACTACACCAAAAACTAATTGTTAGCAGTAGGTGGAGCTGTTTTCTTTCTGAAAGACCTCCATGCTCAAACAGCTCAGAAAAGTTTTCAAATAATTCAGTTTGCAAAATGCATGTCATCTTGAAAGCAGTTATTAGCAGCCAGCACAGATGTTCTATGGATTTGCTGGGACTCATCTCACAAAAACACAACTGTGTGACTTGGGTTTCTGTCACAGCTTAGGAACACTGTGTCCATTACATCCTTTGTGTGACAGTCAGATAACTGACTCCTAGATGTGAGCAATGAAATCAAATAAGCATTCTCCAGGCTAGTAATTACCCTTAAAAATGGCAGCTACATAAGGAAAGATTCAGCTGTAAAACACCTGCAAATGCAGCTTCTCTTCAGGAAAATTCAATTTCACAATGAAACTTCAGAAACTTCAGCCTCAAACCCAGAGCACACAGGCTGTTGAAGATCCCACAATAGCATAATTTCAACTGTTAACAAAGGCCCGGAGGTACTGAGTAGCATCTAACAGAATTATATTGCAAAGCAGGAAGCTTTCCATGAGCCTCATCCAGCTTGCTTCCAATCACACCAGTAAAGTTATATTGACTGATGTGAGCTGAGGTGTTAGTCTTTTTAATTGCTTATACAGATTGACAGATGGATTGATTTGTCCCCTCGCCAAGTTCTGAGAACCCCAAACAAACAAAAACCCAAAGGAATCCTAGCTAGGGGGTTAGCAACTCTAATAGCTTGTAAAAGTTAATTAAAATATATATCCTAGGATGTTATCAATACCTCAGTTCCAAATGGAAGGGAGGAGGGGGAGAGCACACTACAGAGCAAAGTCCTTCGACAATTGCTTAGCAGCCAGTGGAGAGAGCAGGAATAGAAGCCAGACTGTCTAAACCCAGCTTAGGACTCTGGTCAGTTTGCCCCCTATAAAAGGAGCTTAAAGATCTTACACATAAAATCTACTTGCAACACAGCCCTCTATTTGTTTGGCAATAAAAAAATCGTTCTGCAGGTTGAAGGGTGAAAAAAACAAGCCCTGGAAGATCATTGCATCATAATAGCTTTTTCTATGTTTTCAGTATCTAACAAAAATGGTTATACATCAAACATTTGTAGCAGCTTTCTTTGTGCTAGTTGCTCAGGTGTAAAATGCTCAATGGCAGACACGCACGTGCTCTTTGAAGTATTTGATGCTGAAGTGTGACAGCTCAGAGTGATGCTGGACAGAAAGCCCCCCTCTGCCTTGGCCAGCTCTTGGGATAAGGCAGTCTTGGGAAGAACTTGAGAGCCCTGTGTGTCCCTGCACTGCAGGCAATGGTTGGGGTAAAATCACAGGGGGTGAGGGGAGATGGGGGGGGGAGGGAAGCATACAACGACACAACCTTACTGCCTGGAAAAATTCTATCTCACATCTCTGAACTTTTGTAATTGGTAACCTTGCACTCTCTCACACCAGCATACAATGCAATGCCGTGGTAACTCAGTATTACTGTTTGAATAGCAGTAACTTCCCTGGCTCATTTTTTGTCCTTCCCAACTCTGTAAGCAGCAGATTTCCATCAGAGCACCTTTAAGTGAGCCAGTCTTTTAGCCCTTACTTACTTAAAGAGAGTTTTGTTAAGTCTGCTTCTCTCTTGCAGTACAAAACAGGAAGTGCAGAAGACTTCTCAGCAACAAAGCACATAAGGAGAAGATTTCAGAGGGAAAAAACGCTAAGGGAAAATATGTGGAAGGAACAGAACTATATGCAAGGAATACATTGGTAGCTTCTAGATACTCTGAGGCCAGATTTTATCAGCGCTTTCTGTTCTCCTTAAAGGAATCACCATGTGTTTGCACAGCCAGCCTGCTGATGAGTTTTGAAAACCACGCTCAGCAGCACAAAGCTCTTCTGAATTGCAGTAGGTAAGACGGGCATCAGGGCACGTTTAGTATTGCCTGCCTATACTGTGTAGAGCTTCAAAACGGCAGCTGTGGATTGGGGAAGCAAGGTACTTCATAAGAAGAACATTTCATTTCTTGTATTCATGCAGAACGTAACAGGGAGGTAAACGCAGCTAAACGGGTAGGCTACAGACTGAGCTGGCCTCCTCAGCCCATGCGCCTGTCATGTGAAAGTCATAATTCACCTGTGCCCTCTTCCCTTTCTTGAATGAAACTAGACAACCAACACCACAGCAAAGCTTGTACGGGGCCAGGGCTACTTCCCCAGTCTCTATTAGAGGGGCTGACAGAGCTCACCGGGGGGTAAGGGGAGGTACAGTTTTCAGGCCTAGAGCAGAAATACCTTGCTGTGTCATGCAGGTGGTCGTCACCCTGCCACCATCTCGGGGTGTGCTGTCACTCACATGACAGTAGTATCACAGCTGCCAGTGCCTTTACTGATGGCTTAGACCATAAAGCTCATAGCACTCCAACCGACATACTTGTACCGGCTGAATCTTCAGAGGCACGGCCTGTGCTTCCCCACCCTTGCACAATAACCCACAGCTGTTTGCATTGCTTGTTACTGTTACTAGCATTAAAAAGGTATTTTAAGAAAAAGCTGCAGATCTGTGGAGACTGACATCACCAGCATGAACAAATACATTCATGTTACAAGGGGCATTTCCAAGCATCAATAAGCTGGAACAAGTCCACTAACATGTGGTGTGTTTACCTTTATAGAGGATGCACTGACATTTTTATGGACTGCCAAACCTATCCCGTGGGTGAAAAAGGATGCAATAATGAGGGCTATTTAGTTATACAGTCATCATTAGCCATCATTTAAATGATATATTAAAGTGGTGCCCTTGTGCCAGTACACAGTTAATGTATCAGTGTTTCCGTTGTAAAATCATGTTTTTGTGGGTTCATAGCCCAACTGTGAAAGTTCACTGAGAGCTGGAAATGGGAACAGCTTCCAGGCTGGGAACACAAATTTGGGAGCTAGGTTTCTTCTTTCCTCCCATCTTCACTTTTACTTGATTGCTGCTTCCCCCCTTACTAATTTGAGTATGTGCAGAGAAAAAAATAATAGAATCCTGTCCTATCTTTTTAAAGTGCATTAAACTTTGTGCCAAATAGATTTCATTAATTCTTTCAGCAAAGCAGCCGAGGTTATAGCAGCTAGTAACTTGACATACAAAAATAAAAACTCATCACCCTGCTTAAAGCTATAATAACTTAAATAAAGACCTTTTAAAAGCAGTGATGGTGCATGCTCACAGTCATTTACAAGCAGATTTTATGACATGAAAACACGAATATGTACATTGCACATCGTAAATACGTTGCACAGTGGGTAAATGATCTATTTTTCATACAATTTAAGCAGAAAGACCGTAACAGGTCTGAAAACTAAACATAGTGTCAAACCATGTTGTGGTGTGCTCTAAGCTAGTGTGCTCTAATGAAGTAGGCCAGGTAGCATCAAGAGAGTACATGAATCAGGGAAAGGGCAACGCAAAAGGCTGACTTTCCCTCTTCACTTGCTGGAGGTAGGTCAGCCATATGAAAACCAAACTGTGTGCCCTGCCTGTCCCCTTGAGGACACAACTCGTCACATGGGAAGTTACGTGCTCTAGACACTGTGACTGACCAGGGACTCTGAGCACAGTTTGTTGGTGTGTGTGACAGCACAGTGAGAGACACGGTAACAGAAGCCAGAAAATTCAAATTCTGGGTCTCATCCTGAGAGACCAAACCTATAGATCCTGACTCTTTGCCTTAGAATAAAGTTTGCAGAGTCAGGCCCAAACTGCCTAAAACAAAACTTAGCACCTTTAAAGTGCCTTCTGCCAAAAATCTAGCAGGATGCTGCTGTTTGCACTGTATTTATAGTGGTGTACGAAAAAATACACCCCTCATCCTCCCCTGCAATGTTTTTAAAGCTATTTTTATGACAGACTCTTAATGTTACTGGAGCTGAAAGAGACTAGACTGGACTGTTGGCAGCCAGTGATGAGCTGTTTTCCCTGTGCAGGACTTGGTTTCCCTTGTTTGCATGGGCATTTCATACCGCAACAAAGGAAAGAAAAGCGTTTGATAAAGGAGGAGAACATAGTTCTTAAACCGCAAAAATTGGCCCGGGGCAGGTGTAATACCTAAAACTAATTGAAATTCAGTCAATAAAAAAGAGTTTAAAGTAATTTCTGACTGTATAGTTTTACTATAACATCATTAGAGGGACCCTCCAATTAAACTTGAGTTTTTTTAAATGACTCATTTGCAAGACATATTTCTTTAGTGATGCTATGATTTAGAAATACCACAATGCAAACTAGAAGTCTTGTATTCTGGGCTTTTATCTTTCTACTCTCTCTTTTATTTATTCTGGGTTGTATCTTTCCTCCAGGTCCAGAGGCTCAGCAGCTGCAGGTCAGCACCCCTCTAGGGAACGCACTGGCAGTAAGCAGATTTACACCAGCAGTAGATCTGGCCATCCAGTGGTTTTGCCAATGGGCAGGAGAAAAGAGCGTTCACGGGCAGAAACCGATGCGCGGACTTGGTCATCGCTTGCCATTATGCTTTACCGTAAGTGTGAAAATGTTCAGCGGTAACTCACGTATCGGCCTATCCTTCTTCTAGCTTTCATTTTAGAGTCACGTGGCATGGGAAATCACTTGCTGCTGTGGTACCTGCAGACAAAGACTAGAAAAATCCTCTCTTTGAGGCGTTTTATTTAGGCAGAACTCACCGTGAAGCCTGGCCTAGGCAAGACAAAGGCTGCTGGTGTCATCTCACAAATATCCCACAACTTTGCGCTTGTAGCCTGACACAGCTGCCACAGCAATCAGAGGCTGAACATCCTTTGACTCTAATATGTAAAATTAAATTAGAGCAGTTAAGTCAAAGAAGGAAAATGGTGCTGCAGCGTAACTGGATATACTGTAAACGAAGTACATCCTTAATACACTTAAAATGGATCTCACGTTTGGGGATTTTTTCAGGCTTTGTGATGAGTATCAAAGGTTAATATTTTGAGTGACTCAAACCGAACAATTATGTGTCAAGATAATTTTACAAGATTAATGAAAAACAAATTTGCCTGACTAGAATCACATGAACAATCATCAAAACCAAAGGCCCAAAAGCCCAACCCAGACAACAAACCACTAATAATCCCACCTATTTTTCAACTCTGGTGTGCAAAAGATTTTACGTCAGCATCGGACAGAAACTTAAGCTGTGCCCAGGTTTGGTCAGAGTTCTCGTCCTCTCCCCTCGGAGGACTGAGCCACAGACAGACAGACTTGCATTTAACAATTGTTAAGATGCTTGTTTTCATTAATCACTCTCTTATTTTCCCTTCTGTTTATTCATTGTAAGACTACAGCTGTCCTAGGGGACACCTTTCCTTTTCTTGGGCTAAAAGACAGAGAAGCCTTTCAACAAATCCTACTTTTTTTTTGTCTCGTTACACAACACGTTATCTTCACAGGGTCCTGAAAAAATGTCTACTGGGAAATGTAGGGAAGGATTTTCCCTTGTGGTATACACCATCAGTTATAGAAGAGCCAGAAATCCTAAAGGGGAGAAGCGTGGACTTTCACGCATTTCCATATGCCTTGTCTTTTCTGGTCAGCCATATTTGAGTTGTGTTTCAAAAAAGAAAGAGTTTCTCTCCTGAAAATATATAGTTAAATTGGTTGGTTACACTGAATGAAATCACTGGAGATTTTCTTTATGGCCTCCTGCTGTGGAAGTAGGAGAAATTGATAGATTCTTAAGGAAGTTCTGCTCATCTCAGGTAGAAAGCTGTCTCCTAAAGGGTTTAGCAGCCCAGGATGATATAATTTGTTGAAGGAGTAACAGCAACATAATTGATTAATTTAATGAATACAATAATGATTATCAAGGATAAGGAGGGAGCCTGTGGGAAACCAAGGAGCTGCAGCATTCAAAGCAGAGGATTTGGAGTCAAGTTATCTCAAAAAGAAAATACTGTGGATGTGCTGTTTCCATTGCAGAGCGGGCAGGGCAGACAGGCAAAAGGAGGAAGTCAGAAACCTTTCTTTTCATTCTCTACCCTCACCTCTCATCCCCTTCGGGGGACATTTGATCTAAGGTTTTTATGGAAATGGACTTTTCTGCCATGAGTAACCATTCAAATGAGCTGCTACAGTCTATAGGGAGAGAAAGACAACAGCTAACTGGTTAAATATTTTGCATAAATACTTATAAAAGTGTCAAAAAACTTATAACCACTTCCAATTTATTGCTTTGGCACTTGAACTGTGAAAGTATTGGAGGAGAAGGAAAGGGATTAGTGAATAGTGTGTTTATAGGACTGCTGCCACCCAACGTCAAGTGAGAGTATAAATATAATCAGAAAGACCACAGAGATGGGATTTCAACCAAAGGCCTTCTAGGTTTAGAACAATAAATATCTTGAATCAGATATGCTTAAAGGAGCAAATATCACTCAGTTTAAAGTATGCTTTTCCTTTTTTTCAGTGAGGGCACTGTTTATTTCAGAACAAAACAATATATATTAGACTTGAGCACAGAGAAAACTAGTCACATTAGAAGGATAAGAGAATTCCTTCCACACAAAAATTCTGTGGAAGCAGCAGCTGGGGAGTCCCAGCTCTCTGTCCTCTG
This sequence comes from Struthio camelus, assembly GCF_040807025.1. Classification (NCBI taxonomy): domain Eukaryota; kingdom Metazoa; phylum Chordata; class Aves; order Struthioniformes; family Struthionidae; genus Struthio; species Struthio camelus. Next base: position 9,690,208 of record NC_090945.1, on the reverse strand, counting down.
AAACCAATGTATTTAAGGCTCCTGCCTCCAAAACCTCTGTCTCGGACACAAATACTTGCAGTAACACATGATGGAGAGTGTTTGTAGACTGAATCTAACATGCCAAAGCCATTCAATTATTCATGGTGTTTGATCTCTGTGCAGCACTATCCTATAATAGACATCGTTGCCTTTGAAGAATCAGAAGTAATGACTCCCAAAGAAACCTAAGGAAAGTTTGGCACCCAGCTCTCATTTAGATTTCTGAGAGAGGAAAGAATCAGTGTAGCTCTCTGAAACTCATAGACAGAACTCAGTGGTATTGTCAGATGTTTGTCTGTGAAAAAGCTGCTAGGTTAATCCGTTAGCGTCATGAAAAAATAAGAGATTGACAAATCAGGCTGTTAGGTGTGGCACAACAGTTGTCAAACAAATAGGAAGTTTATGGGAATGCTGTGGATTTAGGAATCATATCACAGTGATGGCCATGTTAGGGTTCTGGTGTTTACACTTAGCCCTTGCAGTAGTCAGAGAGACAAAAAGAGTAGGAGCAGTCTGTGGGATGCAGAACTAAGACAAGGTGGTCTTCCCTTTTTGCCAGGACGCAGTTCTTTTGCGATACTGCCTACCAAGCCTGCCGTGTTCAGCGCATGGCCACCAGCATACGGTTCCCTGAGGGACCCACAAGATTAGGGTCCGTACTCACGTGTGTGCTTTGAAGAACTGAACATTTCAGCTGTCCAGGGCGTTCCACCCAGCCATCCTAGTTATCAGCACACATCATTTCATGGGCTTAAAACTTTACTGCAGTGGTTATGAGACCAATAAGCAGTGCTAATGTTGCCATACAGAGTCTTACCCCCGCCCCCCATAAATATTCTTTTATGAAAAGTGACTTTAAATTTTTCATAAATCTACCTGTGCATGCCAAGCTATAATCAGAGCTGCAGTCAGAAGGACAGAGGTCTAAGTGCCACTGCCAAATGTGCTGCAATGCACTATTTAACATGCACAAGCTGTACTTCAACTCAATTCTTTTCCTGTTTCCTCTGTCTACCACTACTATAACCACCGTTTGAAAATGAGCACTCTCTACATAGTCTAAACGATTCCCAAATCATGTTATTACTCTATTATATGCAAATCACCCCTTGATTTCAACAGAAGCTACACGTGCAAAGCACTGATAAAAGGAGACTCCAGACAGCATATAGTAATTAGCTCATTTCCCTCATATGGTACTCATATGTTAGGGTAGGGACAATGCATACAGAGTTGAATAGATAAGACAGTAATTAAAATATGTGAGACAATGTAAACATTTTATCATAAAATACACGAGCGTTGCTGGAGGAAACACTACTTCCCTTGTCCTTTTCCTCCTTTTTTGCCTTACATCGACTTCCCCGGGTGCTAACACATGCTGTGTTCAGCGAGACGGCTTGTCCTTCAGGACTAGCACTGTTCACCGGGGCACCAACGGACCTTTACCTTAGTTCTGTGGCAGAACTGAAACCTATTTCATTTGCCTCCACGGTCGCACTGGAACATCAGCTGCTTCCGCAGCCAGGCAGGTCGCAGCGGAGCGGCCGAGGTCTCCCGAGCGAGCGCCCTTCCCTCCGCAGCGGAGGCGCGCCCGGAGCGGGGCAGCGGCCGGGGCCGGGGCAGCCCCCCGCCGTGCCGCCGTGCCCCGGGGCGCCCCGGCCCCGCTCTGCGGCCGCGGGCCGCCCCGCGCCGGCTTCGCACCGGGGCCCGAGCCCCCCTCGGCCGCTGCAGCCAGCCGCCGCCTCCGAGCCGCCCGCGGGCCGAGCCCGGGCTCCCCCGCGGCCGCCGCCCCGGCCCCGCCGACTCACCTGCTCCCAGCGGGCGGAAGCCGCGCACCGTGTTGCCCTGCCGGAGGTGCAGCGCGGGCAGCCCCGCGGCGTCTCGCGGCCGCGGGGCCGCCGCCGCCGCCTGCCCGCCGCCGCTGCCGCTGTACTGGTCGTAGAGCCGCAGCATGTGCTCCGAGACCTTGTCCCCCGGCTGCAGCGGCTCCGGCCGCCGCCGCTCCTCCTGCTGCCGCTGCCCCAGGCCGTAGTCACCTGCCGCGGCTCTCGCCCGGCCGCCCCGAACTCCTCCCAGGGCCGCTCTCCTCCGCAGCCCGACCCAGCGAGCCTTCAGCACGTCCCCCAGCGCCAGGCACAGGCAGCCCCAGCCCAGGCACAGGCACAGCACCCAGCGGGCCGACCCCACCATCCTGCCCCCTCCGACCCGGCCGGGCGGGCTCCGGAGCCCCCCTCGTCCCCTGCCCCGGCCCGCAGGCAGACAGGCGGGACCGAGACCCCCAGGGAAGTTTGCTTCGGCGAGATGCAGCCCCCGGCGGCGGCGGCGGCGGGTGGAGACGGGGCTGCGCTAAAAATCGTAGATGGGGTTTCCTCTTTTTTGGCAATAAGAAAAAGGAAAAAAAAAAGAAAAGTGGGGGAGGAAACCGCCACCGTGTAAACCGCCCGTCCTTCCCGGTGCTGGCAGTGAAGGTGTTTATTTCCCTTGCTGTGCAGGTTGTTTTTTGGCGAGAGGTGGAGGTATTGCTCTCCGTACGGCTGGATGCTCGTCCCCTGCTTTGACTGGTGCAGGCGCAGCCCGGGTGAGTTTTTGTGGGGTGTGTGCGCGTGAGTGTGAGTGTGAGTCCCAGCTCTCGGGGCTGATCTGTGTAATCAGCAGCCAATCGCACCGCCTTCTTGTTCAGCTCCGGCTGCAAGCGAGAGGCAAAGAGAGGGGGAAACCACCACCCAAAGGAAAACGCGCACGCACGCACATACACACACAGACACAGGGAGAGTTGGCTCTACAAATTCAATCACTGGCACTGACTGCATCCCCGAGGGCAGCTGGGGAATAGGGTGGTGGGATGTTCCCCTCCCTACCTCCACTCAGCCTCTTCCAAAGGCAGAGAAATAAAAAGGTTGCAATGAAACAAAAATCACAAATCAATTCACATCCAGCCTCCTCCTGGCAGGAATCTCAGGTCTCGGCTGGGCTCAGAGGACGGGTCCACGGCAGGCAGGTGGAAGGGATGGTAACCAGGCTGTGCTGGGCGTTCAGCCCACCTCTCCCCAGGCTCAGCCCTCCTCAGTGGCACTCTGCTTTCTCCTCTGTCCCCCTCCAACCCAGCCAGAGCCGGCCAGGGTGTCCCCAGCAGGCTGGAGCACATGGGCAGGGACAGGCACCATGCCCCAGGCAAAGGGAGGACAAGCTGTTTCGGGCATGGGGACCCTGCTGCAAGCTCCGTGAGATCAGGCAGGGAAATCCTGCGCGTCAAGACTCCTCTGATACAACAGGGCACAGCAAGGCATTCCTTGCTCGGCTGAGAGGATTTCACCTGCCTCTCGCCTTTGTTGCTTTTCCCCACCAAAAGAACAGAAAAGCCTCACCCTTATGAGCTCTGCAACAGCAGACAACACCCCATCAGGTGTGTAACGCTGTCCCTTTCACAAAATACTCTGCAACACAAAGGGTGCCTTAACTCATACATCTGGTCAGGGGAAGCCGCTCTGTGTTTTCCAGGTTTATAAATATATCAGTTCACATTTGGAGAATGACTAGGTTTCCAACCTTAAGAAGAGAAGTAAGAAAATTACCTTGCAGCTTAGTGTATGGAGCCTAACAACACAGTATTTCTAGCATTGGGCATTCATGTTTTCAATGGGCAATTTACAGGGCTAATTGTTAAACTGGAATTTAGAGCTTCCACTTGTGTCATGCATGGCAGAAGATAACAAAGCAAACCCTAATGGCACTATACACCTACAGAAAATGTATCAGTCTCATGCACTAAGCCTATACTAAAATGTATCACTAGAGAGGAGGAGCTTGCCTTTCAAATTCCACTGAATATGGCACCTGGGTAACAAGCATCCTTATGCAGTTTTAATAACGTAGCTACACGAGGTGAGTGCCTACTGGCAGGTGTGAAGTAAAGAGATGATTTTCAAAAGCAGGCTAATGATTTTTGTATGCCAAAATGCAAGAAATTTTGTGTTTCATTGGAAAGAGGATTTCAAGGCATCCAATTTGCCATACACATCTAAAAATATTATACACATGTACACGGACACACACAATCTTAATAGTAATGCTAATAGAAAGGTTAACTTTACATTTCACCTCTCTATATAAGAAACAAATTAGTGCGTCATTGAATTTGGGCAATTCAATATACAGAAAATTCAGGTGTGATCAGGTTCTTGGACAAAAAAAATAAAATAAAAAATAAAAAAAATGCAGTTCTCTCCAGGAAGGAAACAAAATGATTTGCACTGATAGCTGAAAACTTCAGCCCAAGTAGCCATCTCTGACTTGTAATCATGATTGAACTTTCAGTCCAAAAGAAGAATCTTTGAGCAAGAGAAATACTGGTTGAATGCAAGCGCCATTTCAACTTTAGTCATGTTATTTTCTAATGGTGAGAGACATCCTTAAAAAAACCTATTTAAATAAAACACTAGCATAACTCAAGCCTCTTTTAAGCTTACAGTGCCAAATAACTGGCCATGAGAATGCTGTCTGTTTTGCGTGTCTAACAAACGAGGGATCTTCCAAGCTGTGGCCTGACTCTTGAGGTTGGACCACTGTAAATTGGGAATGACTTCAGTAAAAGAGAAATATTCAGAGACAGCACTTTTATAAGTCACACAGTACTTGAGCAAAAGCAGATTAGAGAAGAACTCACTGAAGCTCAATATGGAAGCTCAAGCACGCTATTGCTGTGCTTTTATTTTAAATCTTTTAAGGTTAGCATAAAGCACAGTTTATGCATAATTAATTCAGAATTTGGCTCTCAGAACCTTGCCCCACCACCTGCCTGCAGTTGTTTAAGTTAGGTCTCTAAAACAGAAAGTCAGCCCAGTACAATCCTGTTTCAGTCAGGGAGAAGAAAGACGACTCTTGGAGTGAGGCAGAAAGGAAGAAGTGACTTCTCAGAGCACTAAGTTAGGCACCTTCTCTGAATCCCTCCTTTCAGACTGCCTTTGCAGTTTTTTGAGAATGCTGCAGAAGCACAGATTGGCTTTCATCTGTCACTTGCTTTACAAATTGTCCCTCAGATAGCGTGGGACTCTCATCACATGCAGTTCTGAAGCTCCCAAAGTTAAAAAATATCCCTAGATCAAACTGGACATGTGATTTTACATGCCACAGCATCGTGACTGCACAAAACAAACTGAACTAGCACATGTAAGTAGTTACTCCTCATTAGTAAATAATGTCTGGCAAACTCTCAGACTTGGCTTCTGAGATAACAGTGCTTCTGTACCTTTCTATTATTTCTTTTCCATTTCTTCTGTGGAAGTGCTGCAAATCACTAGCAAGTTCAGTGCTGGTAGGAGAACAAAATTCCATCCATGTCCCAGGGAGCTTAAAGTTTAACTTCACGGGTTTCAAAATAGTTATGCTGATTTACAAGAGAATAAAGAGATCCCTTGAAGCCATATAACTGTACTGGTTCCATGTGCAATGGCGAAGCTGTGTTCCTAGCCTTGACATGGGGCATGGTGCTTCCAGTATAAATACCACGGGGGTGATGACACCCACAGGCTCACCCTCAGAAGATTGGTTCTGACAGTGATTTTTTTTAACTGCAAGTATCACTGAGAGATGTTATGGACATCTCAAAGTGCCACTGACCCTTTCTCTTACAAATGCAGTATTTCCAGCCAGGAGGCACATTCTACTTTTTAAGCTTTGGTAAAAAAATCTGAAAGATTTTCAGTGGGTTATTTAGATAACAGTCAGTTTCCAGCTGCTTCTGCAACCCTATAATAATGCGTTTGCCCATGTCATTTAAGGGACGGGAGGGGAAGTGGAAAGAAGTAAAGCACAAGTGCATTGGGACTGTGATGGAACTGGAAAAAAACATGGTGTGATACATGGAGAGACTGCCTAGCTTACTCAGCACACAGGGCTAAGGAATAAAAAAGCTAGGTTGCTTACAAGTTCTAGGTGAAAGGACTGGGCAACCAGTATTGCCAAACGTTGAGTAGGTTATGCTGCTGCCATACCAAATCTCACTAGGAAAGAGAAGAAAGAGACGTAAAACAGATATTAAGGAATATTAAGAATTTATGTACCTCAGTGATACACTCAACTTTCATTTAATCTTTATCTAAATTCTCCATAAATGTGTGATAGCTCAACAACTTGTTATCGCAGCACTTTTCTGGGTAGGGTTATTAATATATTGACATTGCTTTGCATCTTTGAGTTATGAACCACTGCTAACTTATAGCAAGACAGCTCCAGGGTCAGCGTTAGCTTGCTGGGGCTCTGCCAGGAGGGGAGGAGGCTACAGCTTCCTCAGTCATCCCACAGCACTGTGCAGACACCAGGAAATTCTTTTAGGTACTGTGCCAAACGCGGGAGCTGCCTCCCCCGCCTTTGTCAGCAGAGCTTCTTTCCCTGCTGGCAATCTTCCACCTGCTGCCTAAGCCTGCCCTCCACCTCTTTTTGTTGCTTCAGTGGTACATGGACAGGTACACGACACTGAAGAACCTGCCCCTCTTCTGGTAGTTTAAAAGCCATGCCCTTATATTAAGATACAGATGTGCCGTAAGGGGTGGATAACGAGCCTACGGCCTGTGCTAGAAGTGACCGTTTTCACAGATGAGATATTCCCTTATGCAATATTCCTGTCCCCATGAAACCAGCAGGATGGTTTAACATGACTATCAGTATAAGCAGACTCCAAGCTTGTAATTCCATCCTGTTCCCTCATGCATGCTAAAATTACCCTATGAGTCTACAAATAATAAATATCAGGCTTACCATGCAGCACTTCAGCAACTTACTAAGCAAAACCAGACCCTACCCTGAACTGAAAGGACTATCTATCTGTTTGGGGGGGTTTAATCTTCCCCTCTTGTTTTTGAGCTTTCTGCTGTGACTGGCTAACAAGAAACCTACTAATCCCAACTCTCAAGGTCATTTTGCTGGTATGACTGCCTCAGAACTGGCAACTGTCCCAGTATCACTGACTTGTTTCCTGTAAGGCAATGCACGCACAGAAAACACACTATAGGTATAAGCCTGGACAGGGATGCTGCATCCCTTGCTCTCACTATTCTGTGTAAGAGACTATCACATGTGGGGCCTACCAGTCCTGGTCTAGCAAGTAATCGAAGTTTTGGCAGGAAGAAGCTGTGTTTAATTCAAACTAAGCAGCCTAGAACTGGTGAGGCTGATTTTCTACCCATCTTAGTATTACAACTCTTTGAGCACGCATTAAACGTGTGCTCACTGCTATACAGACTATATTCCTGGCTACAAGCTTGCATTGTGGCTCTTGGTTCACACAGCTAGTACGCTGCAAAGACAAAAGGGGGTACCAGCCTTCACCCCAAGTCAAAGCATTATTAAAGTGGAATGAGATTTTTTTTCAAAGCTCCTCTGAACTGTTAGAGCAGAAGCGCGGGGTGATGTGACAAACTGGAAGTCAGAGGGCTGCGACTCTTAACTGCTGCGGGTACTTTTGGAGCTCTCTCTAAGTGGAGACCACCTCAAGCGCTCACTGTTATGAATGATGCATGCTTACGGGGATTACAGCACCTAACTTTAGGCGTCTGCATATTAACTGGGTGCCTGTGACCCCAGTCCAGTCAATACAGAAACAGGAACCTAAAGAGCTATTCAGCTCACCCTGCAGTAGACATTTGACCTGCTGACTTATTCTCCATGTAACTGCAAAGATGTTCTTGGGAGTTGCACTGCTGGGACTTTCAACTTCAAAGGCTAGAGCAATACGCCTGAGCTAGGATCATGAGCCCCCTGGATGCTTCTTCTGTACCCTTTCTTCTTCAGGGGCAGCAATGTGAATATTTGGAAAAGAGGCTCTCCAAATTAAAGCCCCCTTTGAAAATATGGAACTTGGCACACAAACAGCAGTCACTGCACCTGAAAGGAATATCTGAATCTGCTGATTGTGGGGGGAAAAAATCTTCTTTCATCAATTGATGAATATTCAGCACTACTGGATTCCACACTTAATGGCCTTTGAGGAGTTGTCAGAAGCAACTTTGCTGTCCTGTCAGGCATAGTTTGTTTTCTTTCTACCCATCAGTGTGTATTACTAAGATACGGATATATTAAAACATTGAGAGGTAAGCAAAAGGATTTGGCAAAGTGAGAAAATGGTATCCTTTAAAAAGAAATATTTTGGTTTAAATAAATTGTGGTTGGTTAGTTTGGATTCTGACTACCTCCCCATCTGAAATTCTCCATGGGCATCTTTTCAGCTCAGTTTCTTAAATAATATTTTACAAACATCAGTGAGGGCTATGGAAAGAACCTGTGGTTTGGTTTTCAGTAGATATTTTGACACTGGGGCTACTTCCAGGATGGAAATGTAGTTCTGCAGCTTTTCTTAATACACTCGGTGGCCTGAATCCTGCTCCAAGTGAAGCAGATGGGTGCTCTAGGCTGGATGCACTGATTGGCCAGGTTTCATAGGGCCAATGCTTAATAACACAATGAAGTCAGCATTTTCTAACACGTTTTGCTGAGCTTCCTTCTCTGAAAAAAAGTTAATATTATATTAATTTTTAGTTGAGGCCTCAATTTCATCTGCTTCCCAGCATACATCATGCCTGACCCACCTGACTGCGTTTTGTGATAAAATGACTGGATTTGTGGATAAAGGAGACGGGTGGATGACATTTACCTTGACTTTAGCAAGGTAAATGTCACAATATTCTTGCTTCCAAGTTAGGATGTTACCATCTGGACGGGCGAACAATTGGAAGGGTGAAAAAACAGTTGGATGGTTAAGCTCAGAGGGTCGAGGTTAATGGGTCATATTCTACCTGGAGGCCCATAACAAGTGGAGTACCACAGGGGCCTATCCCATATTAACAAATGTATCAGTGACCGGGAGGAGACAGTGGAGTGCACTCCTGTCAAGCTTGTGGATGACACCTATTTGGGAGGACCAGTAGACGCGCTCAAGGGCAGGGCTGCCATCCAAAGGGACTTAGGCAGGCTGGAGGAATAGGCTGACAGGAACCTTATGAAACTCAAAAAGGACAAATGCAAAGTCCTGCCCCTGTGAAGGATTAGCCCCTCGCAACAGCACAGGCAGAGGCCTGGCTGCCTGGGGGGCAGCTCTGCTGGAAAAGGCCCGGGTGCCCTGGGGGATGAACGGTGAGCTGGGCAGACCCAGCAGTGCGCCCCAGCAGCAGGGAAGGCCGACAGCATCCCGGGCTGTATCACCAGGAGCACGGCCAGTAGATGGAGGGAAGTGAGTATCCTCCTATATTCAGCGTTTGTTAGACTGTGTATAAAATATTGTGTCCGTACAGGATGGGAGGGAGTTCAGCGCGATCACCAAAATGGTTGGGGGCTGGAGCACTTGCCCTGTGAGGAGAGGCTGAGGGAGCAGGGGTTGTTCAGCCTGGAGCAGAGATGGCTTTGGGGCGTCCTCACAGCAGCCTGCCAGTACCTGTGAGGGAGTTACCAAGAAGACAGAGCCAGGCTGTTCACAGCATTGCACGGCGAGAGGATGAGAGACAACGGGCATAAGCTGAAACAGGAGAGGCACAGACTGGATATTAGGAAAACCTCTTCCCCCTGGAGGATGGTCAGGCGTTGCAACAGGTCACTTGAGGAGGCTGTGCAGTCTGCATCCTCGGAGGTTTTCAAGACTGACTGGATACAGCCCTGAGCAGCCTGGTCTGATCTCACGGCTGGCCCTGCTTTGAGCTGGAAGTTGGACTAGAGACCCACAGAAGTCCCTCCCAACCTGAACAACCCTATGATAGTATGCTTCCCTGAGACCCTTCTTGGCAACTGACTGATATGAGCCAAAGGCTTTTGTTTGCTTTGTATCAATAGGCAGTCAAATCCTGAGGTCTTTTCTTTGGGCCAAATCCTCAGCTAACACAAAATACAGTGATCCACTGTTTTCAATATTATATGCACAGTCAAGGTTCACCATATTGTAACAGTCATGCTTAAAAGATTTGCTGCATTTTTACCACGACTCTTGTGAAGATACTTATTCAGTAAGAAAGCTAGTATTACTTTACTGATTTATGCTGTAATGATTTTCATCATGTAAGCTTTTGTCCTACGAAGTGCGACAACTGTTAATAACAGTTCTGAAATTTAACATCTTCCTTCTGCTCTCAGCTTTTCAGCTGCCAGCAGACCTGAGCCCAGCTATGCCTGAAGAGACCCCGGGGGAAGGAAACACCTAAACTCCTCCCTAAATCTGGGTCTGCCTGGTTACAGCTGATGTGTACCCTCATGGGCTTTTTGAGCCTTCTATTGATAAAGGCAAACCAGGTCATTTGGAAGGCTAAGAAGGGTTAAAGCATGCGTCAAGCTCTGGTGTTGATGCAACAGCAGTAAAAATGATTTGTGCACAATGAGATCTAGTCTGAACTTGGTGCAGAAGCACTCTACATATTGTGCATTTTTAATGGAGATAACTAAATGTGGTGTTAATTTCTTATTTTTCTCCCTCCCCTTTTTTCTGTCTTGGTTTGCCAAACGTAGCTCCTCAATGACATAATCATCAAAGCAACAGAGTGGAGTAAAAGCTTACCTACCTTTCCTGTGTTTATAAAAACAAGGCAAACATTTCAGTATGATATACCGACAGGCTCCAAATCTCAAAACACAGTCCAACGTCCTAAATCACTTCTTCTGGAATATCCAAATAAACTCATCTGCTTTTCTGTGCAGCATACAAATCATTTCGGTACAAATGTACAGATCAGGTCTTAGTCAGTCTGGAGGGCAGGTCTCTACACAAAACAGCTGTAGGGGCATGAAAAGCTACAAAGCATGCAGATAGACCAAAAGAATAACCATCACCACATGGGACAAATTCTGCACACACACTGGTGTGATTATGGATTGACTCCATCCTATCCAGTAGAGTCACTCTAGATTTCCATCTGCAAAGCAGAGATAACAATCTGGACTGCTATAGATAATCTATTACTGTATTTTTTCCCCTCCCTGGCTCCCCAGACTGCAGAAACAGGAAAGACGCAACAGGGTCAAATAATGCTGTTACAGTTCTGACCTGGTCTCTAGAAATAGGCACCAAACTCCAGCTAGTGTGCGTGCGTGTGTTTGTCTACAGATGAACTTGCAGGCAGACATCTGAGGCAGAATCAGGCTCAAACGATCTGAAATGGTGGCTGTGTATACGGCAGCCTGACTTACTTTCTTCCTCTTTAGTGATGAAAGGGTTACTTGTGTTACAATTGGGCAGGGCTGGTCTCTACACATTATGCCAAGCTGGTCATTTGTCTATACTTATTCTACCACAGTAGTGCAGAAAGAGGGTCGATGCGTGCTTCTTGTTTGTTCTCTCATTTGTTGGTGTGGATAGCTTCTGGGTTATCCACAAGCACCGCCCCTCCGAGTGACAACCAGCAGCGCAGCTCCTTGCAGGTCTGCAGGTCCTGCGCTTTCCTTGCTGGGTCCTGGCAGCTTCTTGCTTGTAGAGCTCTAACCTGATCGACCAGTAAGACTCCACTTTGCGCTTCACACACATTACAATACAGTCATGTAACTTGTAAGCAACCTAGCTTTTTTATTCCTTAGCCCTGGGCACACTGTAGGCCTCAGTCTTAATTAACTTTATGTAAATGATGTGCAGCTCTTGTGCCACTATCAGGGCCAACCTCACCACTCTGCAGCAGCCCCTTTCAAAACCCCCACCAAAAACTCCCAGGTTTTCACACTTCCAGTAATTGCCATGTAATGCACATACCTGGTAACTTCACAGTTATTTGTTCCCTCCACAGAAGCATTCAGAAGTCCCGGGGAAGAGGAAACCACAAATACTCCTTCTGGGGGAAATGAAATAATTACATATTTGCATAACAAAGTGATATTAGCAAAATCTGTTCAGCATGTGAAGGCCAATCCCACACTTGTGCTTATTATTGCCTGGGTTTCAGGCTTTGCAGAATTTACTTACAAAGGCAGTCTCCACTGCTGTAGCTCCTACATCCAGTTCTCCTCACTGTCATCTGGTGAATATCCCATGCAGCTTCACCTCAGCCCTCTGCCCCATCTGTTTGCTGGTCTCCGATGGACTTCTGTGTATTCTGCTCTGGCAGGGCTCCTGCCACCGAATTCTTGGGTCAGTGACACCACCTTTGCTCCCAGCAGCATGTGTTCAACCGCACCAAGTCAGCCCCACTCTTACTAGATCCATAATCTCTGGCTGAGGCAACCGTTGCCCTCCCCTAAAACATCGCTCCAGAGCAGCCTTATCTCTTGTCATTGGATTTGGTCTTGTGACCCAGTCAGAATCCACTGCTGTCAGCTCCAAATGACTCACTTTTCCCAATCCAAATCATTCCCCTACCTCCTTTATACGCACACATTCCCGTGTACAATTCATAAAGTTCAAAACCAGCACAAGAGAACACTAAACTGCACATCAGCAAGCAGCACTTGGAACTGCACTACCCAAACTGCAACATGCAGAGCTAGCTCTCCCCTTTCTTTTACTGGGCAACAAAGCTGTGTCCCTTTCCCTATAAACCCCCTAGCTCTTGGTCTTATAGAGGTGTACAGAAAATAAGTCTTTTCTAGGAGGAGTGGGGAGAAACTTCTACCAAGCTACCCCTGTGCATAGCCATTATACTGATACAGATATATATATATATTTTATATATATATATATCCATTATGCTTGCTTTTTTATGCTTACTAGGCTGGGTGTTTGCTCAGGTGGCCAGCATCAGCCTTCCCGTTGGAGGTGCCTTTCCAGTATAATTTCTTCTCTAGGGCCTGGAGATCACATGTTTCTCTCATCACAGAGAACTTCTGCTGTGGGATCTGTAATAACTCTGCTTGGAGTTGAACTGAAATAAAACATGCCTCAAGCGAACAATAGCCAAATAACAAGAGTGATGTTTTTTCTTCTTGTAAAGAGCGTGTACTGCACACAGGGCTAATCTGCATGGCTTCAGTACATTCAGCACCTGTGTTTTTGTTTTCTTTGCAGTGGGAACAGTGGCTTGGCCTGCACTGCTTGTCCCTGCCTGCCTTGCAGAGAATTGCCCAAAGGTTTTGTTCATTTTTAATCTGATTTCTTTTCTGTATGTGGAAAGTTAGAGTTAAGGGAGGATTTTCCCCTACAACCTCTTTCACTGATGGCCAAAAGGAGAACACTTAATGACCACGTTGTATGCTGCTTGGAGGTCTTGTTGTTCTTTATGTGAGATAGAGGTCGGCTATTAAGGTGGCACTGGCATCCTTCTGTTTCCTTCATTCAAGTTTGAATGGAGGAACTGGATTTGCAAGGCTGCTGCTGGAATCATGAGTTTGAGAGTTATGTGTCGTGCTGTGCTTTCTGAGCAGATACCTTATTACATAACTGCCAAATTCAAATCTGGGCTGAACTACCACCATTGCTTTGGGTTCCTCATACAGCTGGCCTTCCACAAAACCACTTTTGGTCAGAGAATGCAAGAGAGCCTCTCCATAAAATCACATTGATCTCACCAGAATTTCATTTCAGGTAACAGTAAGGAAAATCTTCTAACTATGTCCTGAAGCATCCTGTTACGATAGTTTAAGAACAAAGAACTTCAGTTTTTGGTTTAAAGTGACTTTTCAAAGCATTGTATTTTGTACTAAATAACAACTCTTCCTGTGATTCTGTCTGTGGCTCAGGATGGAGCTGTTCACCACCAATCTCATGTTGCTTTTTGCTTCACTATTATCCAAAATAACAACAACAACAACAACAAATGTTCTGAACCTGTCAGCAAGACCAAAGACCCAGCCTCCACATAAAAGGAACAAAACTATGATTTTGGCAAGGGAGGTAAAGAAAAGTAAAAGAATCCAAAACATGTACAGGCTAATATCTGTAGACCTTAACTCATTTTAACTCATTTATGCAGTTTAAACATGCTTGGGGGAAAAAAAAAAAGGAACAACCTCCAGTGGTATAAAATCTAGAGTTTTGTAGACCCTTTGGAAGGATGTGCTTTCTCATCAATGCATAAAATCAGTTATCTTATGGCTGTGTACTGCTCTACATCTGGAGTAAATGTCATGATCAGGGATCATACATGGTCTCTTTTCAGAACAGAATGGAGAAGTTTCCATTCCCCTTATGTTTATAACAGGCAATAATTTCAAGTTGGACAGTTTGTATTTGTTTCTGCTAAAAAGTCACAGAGCACAGGAGGATATTCAGGGAGCTTTCATGTGGTTATCAGTTCTTTGAAAGCTTTTCTCTTCATTACCATGTGTTTGGCATGTCCAGTATGTGCCTACCCAGGGCAGAACAGTGACAAAATGTTGGGAAAAACATCACTGTCATTTTTAGCATAGAGGGAAATACAGTGTAACAGCACTTCGTTGCCTTTAGGCACTATCCTGTCTGTATAGGAAAATGAACCTTTTCTTTAAAATGTAAGCCAGACTACGGAAGTGTTCAGGGCAGATTTTCCAGTGCTCACCACTTTCAACAAAGGCTAAATTTTCTTCCATTTAGGATTGGCAAGATTGGCAAAGGGCTATGACATGTCACTTTTGAGCTTCTATTAATCATATCCTCTGGTCCTAGGTTTTGAATATCAGAAGAGACAGGACACCAGCAGATGAGCTCACAGGTGAGGCTGGATAGGAGGGAATTTCAATGAGTTTTTTTGAGTAGTCATTACTTCTGTAGGCTCAGTGAATGCCTATATTTCATTGTATGTATTTTTGTTCAGAAAAGAAAGCAATTTTTTATCTCAAAAGAGATTTATAGCTCTCGTCAGAAATTGCATGAAATTAGAACTCTAAAGGAGGTCACCACCAACTGCAAAAGATGAGGCTTCATACGTCTTTACAGCCATTCAGTTGTCTGTCTTTAAAGACAGACAGTGCATTGGTGCATTCACTGATAATGACCTCAAAACACATAAAGCCCACTTGAATTCAAGTTTCCTTCCATTTTCCTACACATGCAGACATGGGATACTCTTAGACTTCCTATAGGATCAAGAGTGTTGATTCATATGACAAAAATAAAGGAAGGGAAACTCACAGGGAAATAACTTCCACAGTTGAAAATTCACTTCTATCTAGTCTTACCTCATCTCTCTTTTTGTTTTTAATTATTATGACTTTGAGATAATGTCCTCCAAACTTCAAGAACCATTTTCTAACTTAAGTTTTTTTTTTACATTCCTTTAAGATTTGATTAGATTGAGAAAGAATAATGACAATTCAGTGGTTCAAAGGAATGAAAAATGTGTTTTGTACTCCTACCAATAGTCCCTTCTACCAACCTTCATAACAAGGATTTCTTCTTCTCTAGTGTTCAAGAGAGACAAAAGCCAATGTTTTCAGAATGGCTCAGGACCTCTGATTTTGTCTTGCAAAAAATATTTCCTGAATTATGAGCTGTGCTATAAAGGCAATTCTGCTTCTGTGGTATAAAGATATTTATAAATGAATCTCAGCCCTTCCCTTGAACTGCCTCAAGAAACAGGCGGTAAATCAAAAATAAGTCAATCATAGAAGCCCAGTTTTCAGGTGAGACGCAAGAAATGATGGAAATCTTTCTGGTTAGTGCTGTGAAATGAATAGAGGGAAACATGCAGGAGCATCGTCGAGAGAAATCTGCCGTAACAATGTAAGGCCTTCCTTCTCTCTGGAGAAGTACATTTCCAACACATGGAGCTGCAGAATCAAAGAGTTTCTACAGTCTTGGGCTTTTGTTCTTTCTGTTAATAGCCCTGGGAAGAGGCATAATTTGTCTCTGCCTGTTTGTTTTCTACTAGTAGCTTGGTAGTTTCACCTGCTTTGAGGTGAAGGGCTGTAGTGGGTGATAGGTTTCCCCTGTCTCCAGGAGCTAGTGCTGCCCGAAGCAGGCACGGAAACTCCTCCTGTTGGCATTTGCTGCATCTACACTAGGGGGCTCTGCTGACCTAGCTATGGAGGCAGAGCCCTGGTAGCGTAGACAGGGCCTCCAACGTTGAGCTGTGATGCCATGCTCTGCTCTGCTTTGTCCACAACCTGGCCGCATCTCAGGGATGAGTAAAGTAACCTCCAGTTTGCATGCCTGCTGAAAATTTTCAGGGTCCTATGGGATGAAGTGCTATATATAAAAGCAAGATGTTATAGTAAAAGATTTTATTGTATTTTGGAAATGGCAGAACTTCGTAACATTGAAAGTTTTATGGGAAAGAAAACAAGTCTTCTAAGTCTCTCTCCTAAATTATTGCACCTTTGAAGTAACAACTTTCACTTTGTAATTGTTGGAACACTCCCTCTCCTTGCGCTAAAGAGATCTTTAATGCGCCAACTGCTAAGACGGAGGCTCTCAGCCTTTTCCAAAGGGAACATGCTTGTGATGAGGCTGATAGATAAACCCCACCCTATGGTAAGCCTAGCAGCACTGCTACCATCTTTTTTCTTCTCTGAGTTCCCTCCCTTGTCCTTTTTACAGCTTCACCGTTTTAAGGTAAGAAGACATCATTAAAATCATCCAGTCACTTAAACAATAAGGTCCAGGAAATTTTATTCAGCCCTTTTCTGCCTTTGTTTCCTCTGCTTTCACCCCCACATCCTTTTTCTTTTCTCTGTAGTTATTGTTATTCTTTGTTTTCTCCTAGTTCTGTCAGCTGCTTAGCTTTGTGCCATTTTCCTGTTCTCCACTAAGCGGAGAGCTACACTGATAGTTCTGCCAGCTGGGTCATGTAAGTATGGGCAACTTACCCAAGTGCCCTGGGAATGGAATACAGTCCCTGTAGTCAGGCAGCCATTACGTTGCTGCCTGAACTTCTGGCAAGCTGGTACTAGAACAGCTGCAAGAGCAGGAACTGATGAAAACTGGCCTTCAAGGAACCAATAATGCCTTCAGAGTGCTGCAGGTTTCTTTACATTTACCAGTTTCTTTGGTGGGACTTCTTGGGCTACCCTGTGAATGGCTTGGTCCACGTTAAATGGGATTAGTTGGTCCACAGAGCCCTACGCCTCCCTGAAAGGAGTCTCCCATGAATCATTTAGAACATCTTGTTGCTGGGAAACTACGTGACAGTAGTTTTTGCTTTACTCCACGAAAGAACGCAGCCCCTCCATATGAAGCTGGCAACACTGCTGGGTTAGGAGCAGTGGAGAAATGTGGGTCCAAAACCTTCTCTCTTCCCCCTAGGTGCCTTTGCAGTGTCACATACCCAATGGACTTCAAAGAGAGCAATCAAGGGGCCCTGATACATAGACTGAATAACAGTGTGGGGCCTTCCTTCCACTTTACTTCCCTCAAGGAGCCAGGCACAAACCAACTCTAAACTAGTCTGAAAATCAACCCTCCTTCCCCTGAACGCAAGGTAAAGATCTTTCAACTGTTTATTTTTCTTTCGGGTGGCTTTAAGGTAACTAAACACACAGCTGGGAGAATAACCACAGAGATGGACCTTATGCCCCTCTTCTGAGGATGTGGTCGTAGATAACAACATGGAGGTAGAGATCTGTTTCAATAGGTGTCCGCGTTGTGTTGTCTCCTGGGTAAGCCTGAAACACAGAATATTACAGGTACCCAAACAGTCAGGAGACACAAGGCATGGTTTTTAATTTCACGAATCTTCTCAGATTCTTGGAACACAAAGGCTGATCCCCCTTGAGGGTGGGGAATTCTCAATGAAGAATAATGTGCAGGCACCAGATAATCTAAAATTTCTCCTGCGCTGCTTTTAGCAGATGGAAAGAGAGTGATAGAGTTCTTTTAGATAAACACAGCTAGGAACAACTGGACTATCAACTGGTCAAAGAGAAGGTCCAAATGTAAAGACCAGGCAGTTAGTACTGAACCTGTTGAAGCTGAAACCACTGAGAGAACTCATGCTGATTTTAGTTTGGGCCATCTTGAGGACTTCCGAAAAGCTTGTTCTGCATCAGTAAGTGTTACAGAAAAAACGGAGCCAGATGGATCTCAAGGAGACGTACATGCCTGTACCCTGCAACCTGCAGGGAGACCGAAGGTACCCGCACCAGCACTTCTTAGTATGGCTCTTGGCATGCAAGAATCTTTTGCATAGACACTAAAGAGCTGGTTATTTGTTACAGATGTTCTGCAGCTGTAGGAAGTTAGACTGGTGGCCCACTTTCAATGCAACAAAACACATTTTTAGGTATGCATTTTTGAATTTCTAACAAACCAATGCACTTATTTTGAAATGCATATAATTTGATATTTTGTACTGTTACTATTCATATGCAACCATCTTTCATGGGAAACACATCAAAGAAACCATCATCCTAGATCTGTTCAGTACAAACCCAAACAAATTATTGCCCAGCTTACTTCATGTTGGTTTTGAGAGTAACCAAAGCCTGGGTGTGTTTGTCACATTCAATCTATAGTCCAAGGACTTCAGTTGTAAAGTTTAAAAAAGTGCAGTTAGCACCAAAGGAACAGTCAGTTTCTTACAAAGGGAAGCTGTTCATAAGATTATTACCCATTTAGTTCTCAACAGGAGATATAGGTGGGAATTTAAACAACTTTCAACTATGGCTGCAAATAGGACACCAAGGTATGACTCTAGTGTGTGAGCTTTGTTTGGATTCAACTGCTTTGCAAATCTAAGTAATTACAGAGTTACTTACACAGTAGTGGGTGAAGTCTGAGATAAATGGCACAGATCAATCAACTTCAGCAATAATAGGATCAGACCCATTTTTAGAGAAAGCAAAGCATACATTTGTGCTCTCAATAGCACGTAAGAGACAGAGTCCGTAACATTCACCCAGCATACAGCACTATTGAGGCACAAGCATTTTCCTTTCTTTTATCCAACGGTAAATCCTTCTGAACCATTTACTTTGCAGCTCTGCACAAGAGCTATTTGCGATCAGACTTGAACAGCTTAGTGGTCCAACTCCATTGCATAAAGGAAAACCAGAATATTGCAGAAAAGACATTTACCTTTGGATCCACATTTATTATTTTCCTATCGCTTTTGTTCTTGAAGAGTAATCCACAGGCATTTTCTGCAATCACTTGGTAATTTGGGCTGGAATTTGAAGTGCTGACATTTCTATCCCAGTTGTAAAAGCTGTGAAAATGTGAAACAGAAATACTGTACTTTTAATGGATGCCATTCTTCCAGCTTAAAGGGCAGATTCTGACCTCCTTATTCATGCTGAGTAGTTCCTGATTCCACAACAGTCCCTCTGAAAGCCAAACCGATTCACTGAGGAGCAGAAATCTACTAAATATTAGAAATCCTGTCCAAACATGGTCCTACATACCTAGTCTCTGGCAAACCAAAACTGAGGCCCCTAGTTGTGTTCTCATCTATTCAGTACTAGCATTACTAAAAGATTCAGAGCCTGGGTTATAACTAGCGGGAAGTGGTAGTGCTTGAGAATTACTACTGTGACGGAAACAGCTCTGGAGACCACCTGAAAGTGCTTCCCGGACCACCACAGATCTGCAAACCAGATGTGAGAACCAACAGTTTCCCCTTTGGATCTCATTGTAACTCTCTTGCTGCCTTACTGTTTTCCTTTCTCTTGTTTTTAATGTAATTCTGGTAGTAAAGAGTTTTTGGATGTCTCCTCATGGGCCAGACGCAGGGGGGAGGGGCTGAACTTCAGCTCCCAAAAGAAAATCCCGGCTCCCTGAAGAGCTGTAGGTCTCAATCTGTGATTAATTCTAGAGCAACCCGTTCAATCAGGCTGACCGTGTTTGCAGGTTTCTAAAACGTCTCAGCACTAAACGCTGCGTCAGAAGGAATCACCAGCCCACTTCGTCAATACAAAATGGACAGAAAGGGGTTTCAGCAAACTATCCATCTTACTCCTAGGCTGGAGGTGTTGGAATTCCAAAGGAATTCTCACACTCTTTTTGATTTCCCAAACGTTTTATCACCTGGCCTTAGCCCTTTTGGCTTTTGTACTTGCAACACAGCCAACTAACAGGCTGTGATTTGCATGCTCATTGCTAGTGTTTGTTTAGAAACCTTTTCAGCTCAGCTGTAACTGCAAATTGCATGATGCGATGGCACTGCTACGTGTACCTCACTGGGATACTCATTTGATCACCTAAGTGGCAGGCTGCACTTCTGCTGCTGATCAGATGTGTGTATCTCTTGTAAAAGGAGAAGGAAATGGGAAGAAGTCAGGAAACATTCTGAGCACTCTAAGCAGGACTCAAGAAATTTTGAAAATACAAAGCCTTTTATTTTCCTATCTTCTGCAAGGATAATCTGCTCCCGCTAGATACATGGGTTCCAGTTTTAAAAGTGCCTTGATTTATGCTTCATACTGAAAGAAGGTAAAATGATAGGCCTCACCATTACGTATCCTGAGCCTTTTCAAA
This sequence comes from Struthio camelus, assembly GCF_040807025.1. Lineage (NCBI taxonomy): Eukaryota > Metazoa > Chordata > Aves > Struthioniformes > Struthionidae > Struthio > Struthio camelus. The sequence goes on along the minus strand of NC_090945.1, from coordinate 9,669,906 downwards.
CTCTGAATACCTTTGGTATGAATGGAGCAACACATAATGACTTAGTGGTGAATTTACAACACCCTTGCAGAGTTCATCCTGGCATTACAGAAGTCAGTGAGTGATTTGCCACTGAAGTTGATGGATTTCACCCAGGTAATGTAAAATGGATTTGAGTTGTGTTCAGCACAACACTAAGGTCTTGAGCAAATGGGTTAATGAAAATACAAGCTGCCCTCTGGAATTCTGTGCAACCTAGTACTTGAGAGCGTGCAGAAAATGAGTGAAAGGAAGGCGGACATAATAAATTCAGCTTAATGGTTTTGCTTCGATACTGTAATTGGTCAAGTTAACTTGTTGTCTATAGGATTATTTAATGCTCCTGGGTAGCCATGTTAAGTCTCTCTATGGCAAACATTCAGAATTTTTGTATGCATTGCTTAAACCTAAGAATAAAAATACACACGAATTTGCATACTAATTAAATACACAAATTCTTTAACTCTTTACTCAACAACATTATTTCATCCATACAGCTTTTCCCTGACCCCCCAGGACACAACTTGCTCAACAAGATATGTCACACAGTTTGTGCTGGAAAACTGCTACCAGATTAGGAAGGATTTGCTCTACGTTATCTCAGGGGGGAAAAAAAGTCTGTCTGCAAAGACTTCCCCACGTTCATTAAAAAGAAATTAAACATCTGAAGGAGGAAATAGTGAATTAGCTGCCGGATAATAACTTCCTGCATTTTGCCAAGTTTCCCACCCCACTCCTACAATACTTCCACATTTAAGCCAGTGGGAGCTTTGGATGTCCAGTGAATAAAAGGAATAAAAGAATCAGTGCTCAGACAGGCTTTGTATTGAGAAATGAATGTCTAAGGCAAACGGTTTGGTTATGGACTCTTTGCTCCACAGCAAATTAGTTGCCATCATGTGCTTAGATGCTAGAGAGATAGCCCCAATGTGTCCGTTGGTGAAATGAGGTGAATCTGTCTGAACTCCGTACTGAGGAGCAACAGAACCAGACAACCCCCTGCGCAGTTCCAGCCCACGTGTAAGCACGTAGGAATGCTGCACCCTGCACAGCCTGACATCGCCACCGTGTTCTCCAAGATAAAGGCCAACAGACAGCGAGAAGGCTGCTGCTGCAAGGAAGACTTTGGGAGTGTCTGGCCACAGAAAGAGATTTCCACCTGCATCCCTCCTCTAACAGTCTTCACTGAAAATTGACACAACCGATTACAAGATGAGATTCATGTAATCTGCACCCCCAGCTTCAGCTGGCGGGATGAGAAGGGCTGCTGAAGGTAGAGGACAATGTTGGTGCAAGGACAAACTAACGTATGTTGGCTGGAAATATATTTAGGCAGGAAGTCAAAGGAAAAATTTGATGAGAGGAACAAGGGGTTGGAGAAGGATTCTCTGGAGCAGCCTCTTGCTTCTCTGTCAGTTACTGTTAAGGTGAAACTTGATCATTTTACGCAATGCTTTCTACCATGTGGCTGTTGCAATAAAAGGAGGTTGGAAATCAGGACCCATGAGATCCTGTCTCATCCATGTTTCTCTCTCTAGAATAAACAGTAAAATGAAATTACAGCAGGAAGTACTATCTATGAGTTACTATAATCCCAATCCAACCAAACTGATTTTTATTAGTAGAATTACAGGTGACTTTAAATATTTAAATTACCCTGAGAGGGAAACGTGCTATCAGATGAGCAGGATCAAATGCCAAATTCAAAATTTACAGCGTATATTTTTCCTAGTATTATTTTGCTTGATTTCCAAGTGTTTTGGAACAAATTGAACAGTCTTCAGTACAGCACTTAAGTATGTGGAACATGAGAGACTTAGCAGTGCCCACAGTCCAGCTGCAAGAAGAATGCATCTTTTTTTTATTTTAACAATGAATTGTTGGTGTAGTGGTCTATAACAAGCACCACACTGTGCTTGGGAATACAGACTAAAATATGTGAGGCGGTTTTTTTCATTCATCAGCTAATTCTGGTCAGAGCAGATTTTCATTCTGCAGGCAGGCAAATGCCTTCCGAGAACCCAGGAATATGAATACAGGTTTTTGTATACTTAAAGTTCTCCTTTGGGTACCAAGATGGCAGCACATCAAACCACATGGTGCTTATAGAATGTCTTTCATCCAAAAATCTCTGGATCCTTTTGTAAACATGCATTAAACCACTTGACATTCTTGTGAGATGTAAGGCAGGCTTTATTACAGCTCATCAGTGGCTGTGGGAGCCAGGGCACAGAAAACGTCCAAGATCTTCCCCCAGGGTACGCAGTCCCTATTGCCAGCTCTAGCCACGAGAGGAAAGGCTTTGCGTAGACGTGGAATTGGCCAACTGTTTTCCAGTAGGCAAATCTTTGGCAAGGTTTTACAAACTGGATTTTGAAGCCCGGGTGCATGATTTTCCCCTTTTTTCCCTTATTCCAGGGTGAGAACCCAGCTTTGATGGAAGATGGACTTACACAGCCTAGTCTAGGGGTTGAAATGCCAAGGTGCATCAGGCCTGGACAGACTGGAGCATGTTTCAGTCAGACGCTGAACTAACTGAGGGCTGCCAATCACCACCTGACCAAAAGTAAAGATGATGTGTGTCGGCAGGGTAAGAGCTTTGTTGTTCCAACTTACTATTTACTATTTAAATCAGCAAAATCGGGGAGAGAGAACATAGCGTAAAGGTGTTTATGTCTGTGTTGGCTCCACCTTTGATCCCATGGGGTTAGATTATGCTACCCTATTCTTTCTTCCCCTCAGGATAAGGACTGGTTCCTTGATTCAGTTCTCTACTTTTCTCTTCCCACCCACACATGCACTAAGATAAAACCATTCCCTATAGCAGACTGGGACTTCAGTCAAAAACTAATTATAAACAATGATGGCTCAACAGCTTTTTTCAGTTTGTGGTTGTATGAATTTGCGATGCAAACTATCTGGCTTCAGACCCCCTCCTGGTAATTTACAGACCAGCTTTCTTTAGTTGGGCAGCAGCAGAAGGGTGTAGACAAGTGAGACAGGGAGATGCAGGACAAGAAAGGAGAGAAGAGATTGAAATAAAATCCAAAGGAACCCCTTTATCCTGAAAAACGACACTCTCTTCCTTTCTACCCTCCAGTAGGAGTGCAATGATAATCATTCTAATAGGGGGGAAAAACTGGCATTCTTCATGTGCTTGCCAAATATGACAAAGTAGCCATATACTTGGATGGGATTGGCCTGTCAGTCCCTTCCATGGCTTTTTAGTGCAAACGAGGTCAATGTCTCAGCGGGACATGACACTGTGTAATACAGCACATATGCCTGACTCCATGCCAACCACCGTTTCATAATAAGATGCATATCACATGGTTAAATAAGAACAAGCTACTTTTTTCTATGTGAAAGAGTTAAAGAGAGGCTGAGAATTGCTTTTCTTTTTCATCGTGAAACAGCTTTGATTGAAATACTACCGTTACCAAATAACTACCATGGTAGGATGAGATTTGCTATGGTACTTCGGAAAACCAAGGCAGTTTGATTTTCTCCCCAGCTACTATGCACAGTACTTATTTTTGCACTATTGGGTTAAAAACAGGTAACATTTAGCTAGATTCTCATGACTGATTATCTTCCATACTGGTTGTGAATCAAAGGTAACTCCAATGAACTCTTGTATAAAATTGGTAGAAATGAACATCTGGCCCATAGGACTAATTCATGCCCTGGTTTCCTACAGGCAGTGAAAAAAGCACAGCACTTCCTGGTGTGCCTGTAATTACAAAGCAGGAGTCACCATGGTAAATACTGTCTGACAAGTCCTCTTTATACCACTGGCACTGGGGGGAAGTGGTGACATATGATCTCTGTATCTAATCTGCTACCAGGCTTCCCTGTGCAGAACTGGAACGGTGAGAGGATGTTTAGCACTGCAGGCAGAAATAATTTTTAAGACTGTTCTGACCTTGCCTTTGCTATTTAGCTAATGAGGAGTTTGCTGCATCTCATTACTGGACTTGTGAAATAGCCGTGTCAGTACTGGGGGCGGCAATGACATTACATTACTGAAAGGCAGTTTTTAAGGATGAACACTGTGCCAGCCAGCACTGGATGCATCTGAACCTAGCAGAGATGCAGCTTTTCCCTCTTGCTCAAATCTGGACAGCTCCTGCAGGGATGCTGCTCTGTGGCCACCACCAACACCTTCTTGTTGCAGTTGCTGAAGGCAGCCTCTGCTTTGTATCTGTGCCAGGCAATATTAGAAACCCTGAAATTTGGCTCAACAGAGATCACTGGCAAAGTTGCCACTGATTTCAGGAGGGCTACTGCTCACACAATACGTTCAAAAAGCCCAGGACGAGAACTAACATACGACTGCTAATCATGGGGACTAGAGCCATGCCATGGCAGTGAAGGTCATGAATGGCAAGAGTCTGAAAATATCTCACTGATCTGCTGACTTACCTTTCACCATGTTGCTTTAAAAGCACATTTTTTTTTCTTATCCCTCTTTTTTTTTTTTTAATTAACAGAGGTGACACCGCAGAAAGAGCTCTGAAAGGATGTGCACCCATGCTGATTCCCATTCTCTTATAATTCCACAGAAAGAGTAATGAATGCAACACACTTTAGGAGGGCCAAGACCCTGATCTGACACCACCAAACCAGCGCTGCGAGTACGTGCAGGCAGCTACACCCTCTGCACAAGACACCCTGCCGCTGATGAACACCATACACAGTGAGTACCGGGAGGTGTCCAGTGGGGTACACAAATTGGCCTTAGGCCTGCTTTCATTTGACATTGTCCGTGGCAGGCTGGAACAGCTCTGAGATCAAAGGACTTGCAGAGCTCCTCTCGGCACTGTAACCCTTTCATCTTACCCACTTCTCCTGATAACCCCCAAGCCCCATGGCTGCACCACCTCCTGCCTAGGCTCTGCCTCTAAGATTGCCCCTTTTCCCTACAGCGAGGAAGAAAAAGGAGCGTGATGTACAAAAATGATGAGCACCCGCAGCTTCCACTGATGGGATTTGAAGCTGTGCGTCTGCTCAGCAAGCCTGTAAGTCAGCTCTGATGAGTTCAGTTTACAGGGGCGTACCACGAATGGCAATAAACTGAAAGTAGGTGAAATCAAGACTGCTGTTAGGAGCTGTATGCCAGCAGAGAGGTTTGCTGAACTACAAAAGCACACTGCCGGGGGAATGTACACCCAGATCGGACTAGACCATAAAACAAATCTCAGCCCCATGATACCGATGGGATGGACCTCAAGGTCTCATGGGAAGGCAATTCAAAGCTTTCCTACTAGACGCTGACAGGATTTCTGTGGTAAAGAGCTCGCATGAACATAAGAGAAAAGGATTCAAGAGCAGAAACCCCATGTGGAACCCTCCAAAGTCACAGGATTTGTGGACTCGAAACAACTAAAACCCCATATTAGACCATTCTGAGAAATATGGGCTACATCTGTTTCTTTAAGAAAGAAAGATACTTTTGAGGAGCGAGGAAAGCTCCTTCAAGCACTTTTGGCCAAATGATAACTCAGTTACGATGGCACGTGATCACGTATGGCAAGGTCAAACATCATGATTCCTGCAATAGCCAGAGGGGGAACGTGGCAGGCAGCAGGTCGATCCATTAGCCTGAATTTGGATGCTATGTATCTGAAGCTTTCCTACTGTACACAGCTCTTATCTCTGTGTTAACTAAGTGGTGCATTTTGAGTTTATCATGGCTTGTCATATTTTTCAGTTGGAACAGCAGCAACAAAAAGACGACTTGGAAAGCAATTTTGTTACACAAGAGTTAGACTTCCCATAGCCAAAAGATGCTATCGTCCTGCTATTCTTTTTTTCTGCCTTCTAACAGAATAACAACCTATAATCTTCATGTGAAATGATCCATATTCTCAGGAACTGCCAGTGAGTGCATCTCTCCTGCCTATGCCCATTTACAGCTGCTGAATAGTTCATCTATCTGCCAGCATGTAAGATGGTTAGATTTTCTTTCTCTGCTTCCCGCACACACACACACACACACAGATGTTGAACTATTCGTTGCGCTGAGCTTACTCATCGGATGAGTTTTCTTCTGGTCATGAATTATCTATGAATCAAAGATGATTTCAAGTATGTGTAATATACACACACAGCACATGATACATCTACTCTGTCTACAAACACACACCCACGTGGGTATTCTGCATGCAGCAATGGGATCCAGATGATAATCCTGTACATCTCTGTGCAGTCTCACAAACTGCCTACTCCCCTGTCTTGTCATCTGATTATGTCACAAGTCATTACACTTCACCTTCCATGAACGCCTAAGGACTTTAACTGGGCCACATATTTCATTCTTCAAAATCTAAACGTGTGTCTCAAGCTTGCTGCCTCAGGAGGATGCTATTAAATCACTAAACCCCAAAGAGCTTTGTTAAGTTTTCTTTCTCATTTTCAAATATAGGATTCTTCCTTCCTTCCAAATTCTCCTGGCCTCTAGGCAGAACAGTTCTTTATGGGACCTTGACAAGTGCAAAAAATATTTCAAATTCAGCAGGGAAAGAAAGGACGTTATGCTTGCTTCCAGGGCAAGAAGATATGGATTTTAACAACATATCATTGTTGACATGACACAGCATATCACTGACTCAACCTGTCATCGAGTGTAAAAGACTTCTTTTCCACTGCTGAATTTGGACTGACAAGTAGTAGTGGGAAATTAAGCAGAGAATCACCACCTCTGTTTTAAAAACTCTTTAAAAAAAAAAAACACACAAAACCCTTCTGCAAAATATCAGCATGCAGAGACTATGCCAATGTCTGTTTGGGATGATCCGTGTAATTCAGGTGATGTTTCAGCATTCAGAAATGGTGCAGCTGCCTCAAACTCAGTCTGACAAAATTCATTATGACAACTATTCCGGCACATATTTATAATATACCTCCAGACATTGGACCTGTGCCGTACACTGAACCTTGCAGAACTGACTCTTCCCTGCTATATAACACTATATTCTTTTGTGCATATACATAGGCAACCAAACAGCTCTTTTATCATACAGAAAGCATGAGCTGAATGTGAAACCAGTAGCTGTGTAGCTCCTTCTCTTAAACTCATTGCCAGTTCTGTGAGCTGAATATCATGGCAGTCCAAACATGGCCTAACAGAGGATTGCAACTGGTGTAAAATAAACCTGCTGATATCCTTTTCTTTACCACCTTTGCGTCCCAGTATGCAACACTCCATCCTTAGCAGCAGCCCGCGGCAAGGCTGGGGCTCAGGGCACACTGTGGGCTACAGCTCCAGCAGGAAGGTGTGGGTGGCCGTGGGCCACACGGCACAATATTCAGAACTGAGCCACATCTGGCATCTGAGCTGGTCATCCTCTCTGTAACTCAGCCTGGCTCTCCAAAGCCAGCCGCGCAGATTGTAGTCTAACAGCTCCAACTTGTAGGTCCACGTGCTTTTGCTTTTAGTGGGCGTTAGTAGACATCCTCAGCATTGGAGCATTTAGAAATATTTCTGGTAGCCAAGATGTTTTTTTTTTCTGTAATCTGCTCAGCACTCCCAGCATTCTGTTTGAACTTCAGCTAGCTACAGCATTTGCATTTCAGGATGAAGGGTGAGATTAACAATAAAAAGAGAAGAAATGAAGGCAATAAAAGTGAAAGAAATTAAAGTCCTCAGGGTTATAGGCCCAGTCCCAAGAAATGATGAAACTACTGTCAGACTCCACAGTTGTATAGTAATCACTCAGAATTTATTATCTTATTAGTTCTCTCAATCTTTAAAAGAATAAAACCACCCAACACATTAGGATTTACGGCCAAAGAAAAGAAAAAGTTTTATCTTGAAGCTACAACAAAGAAGATAAAAAAGAGGCATATAATTGTTGAAAGAACAACAGGATGAATAGCTTATACATATTGTGCAATGAATAATCACTGAAGGCCTGTTGGAAGTTGTGTATAGCTGATAGATCAACATAAAAAACTGGTGTCCCCATTCACTTGCATGCCAGTACACAGTGATTACATTAATAATTAGCCAATCAAGAAATTTGTTTTTCCCTAATCTGCCTTTTAAAAGTATATTCAGCTGGGAGCAAAAAATCCATATAAAAATAAAAATCTCAGCCATAAAAGTCTCCCTTTTAGCTGGGCCTTGGTTTAAAAAAAAAAAAGAAAGAAAGAAAAAAAAAGAAAAGAAAGAAAGAAAGAGTCATTTCCAAAATGTGCACGCAGCGGTCCCTCTGTCCCTGTTCCAAATCCAGCTTTGTGGCCAGCTGAGATTCTGAACAACAGTCTCTGGAGAACAGGGAAGTTCCAGTTCCTCCACTGCAGATTTACTGAAACCATTTCTTTACCACAGAGAAGAAAAAGGAGACTAAGATGATCAGCAGTGAGATCGGAGAAAAGATAACCGAATCTTCCTCAGAAGAGGATGAAGATTTAGGCAAAGGTTTAGAATGATTATCTGAAGTGAACTTCTAGCAAAGGCTGACCTAGAAATAAAGGAAGGTGTCATGGTTAAACGCTCATCTGGTTGTCATGCAAGTTCACTTATTCGCTTTCCTTTCCCATTAAAAAAGGACCAGAGTATGATGAATGACTGGAGCCCTATGCCATCATTCAAGTAATTGCTTCAAGTGCCAAAGGTATAGGTAAGTGCCAAGAAGGATTTCCAAAACCTGATGATTTCTTGCCTGATGATTTCCTGCAGTAGGCAGGGTGCATTGCAGCGGGAGTTTCTACAGATTTTTTGCAAACCCCGCTGAGCACCTACCTATATCTTTAACACTTTTAAAAGTATAGTCTCTTGATGTGTGCTGAAGTTGCACTGAGAACAATGCCTAGGTGCTTTGCTGGATCAGAGCCATAATCAGTCAAGATGAGCAGGAAGACCTGGAGGAACTAAATGACAGCTAGACAGGTAGGTGAGTTAGTAAAGGAAATGTTGAAGTACTGCTGCATATCAATTTGGATATGTGTGTTCTTTGTGGAGCTGGGCCAGCTCCTCAAACATTTTCCCTTTTGAAGGAAGCAGGGTTAACATCTATGAATAAATTAGCCTCTTGATCAAAGTTTGATTAAGCAACTGAGATGAAATGATGGATTTTTGTGAAGGCATGTATTCAAAGCATGCTTAATATATGCATGTATTTCTCTCTGCCTTTCTTCCTGTGGTTTCTTTCAAAGGGTCTTCTTCCTTTCCAACTGTAATCTCCTTAGGCACTGAAGGAGTTGAGTCCAGAAATAATTCATCCATAAAACCATCTGCTAAAACTTCTAATTATCAGCTGAACTGATGAAAAATAATAATTTTACAAAAAAATCAACACTTTTTTGTCTAGTATTTTACTAGGACGGGGTGAGGGTGTCAAGTTAGGGGAGACAGACAACCTTCAATTCTTAAACAGTATTCTTTTCCTCCTTCCCAGACTTCACTATTGCAAATCCTTGGAAATCCTAATGGCTTGAACAGTGAAGGAGTCCTTAAAACAATCAGTCTGCTGAATCACTAAGGCTGAGTCTTCCGAGTGACCCAGGGACATTTAGATGCATCTCTCCCACTGGAACTGGAAAACAGTGGACTGAAAATCTCAGTGCCCTGAGAAGAACTCGGTTTCCCTCACACCTTAGTCTGGAGGACTGTGAAATCGCTGGTGGGATCCCTCAGGCACTGTGGAGGTGGTGCTCTGGCCTGTGTTGCTGCTTTCAGCAAGCTGTTGCATAACAAGTCTCTCATATCCTCCAAAATTTGACAACCATACAAAAATTCAGGAGAAAAATCTTAAAAACTTAGGCAATCTTCAAAACGTTGCTCTGCAACTCCTTCCCTCCATCCTAGAATACTCTCAGGATTTTATCCATATCACAGTGACCTCAGTTTTTAAATGTGCAGGAAAGGAGAGATTAGAGCTCATCAGTAATTTCCATTTTCAACAACTTAACTTCCTTTCAAATGGCAAAAGTGCTATCTATTCAGGAAAGAACTACCTTGTCTTGGGGAAAAAACTTGTGGGTAGAATCACTCCTAAACTAATTAGATTCAAAGGGCTGATATAAAACACATCCTCAGAAAAGCTCTGGATTACAAACTCTAGGTTCAGGACGTGAAAACTACTGCGAAATGGGACACGGACTTTGCAATTTCCGGCTTGCCAATACCCCTGAAGAAAGAGATGCACTTTGCTAGGGTTTTGTGTGACCAGAGCACCCAGGAGACTGCTAAATTTGAGGAGAGTTACCGCAAGCTAGCAATGTAAAAATAAAATTTAAAAATGCATTACTTATTTAGTTACTTTCTAAAGAGTAGTTTTAACTTCAGGCACCACTTCTTGAAAACACTAGCCTAGATGTGATCAATTATTTTCTTGGAGTTGAACATTCAGTACAGAAAGAGGCACCGGCTGTTTTCTTTGCTGCTAAAATTTGATGTAACACATTTCAACTACCGGTGTGACACACAGCAACATATAGCATGAATGGCTCAAATCAACATATCTATATTGAAAACAGATTTTTTTAATCCGTTCAAATCATAAACACACTATCAATCTGGAAGACTGACATATCTAATTTAATTGTACGTTTAGCAACAGAGCAGAGAGATGACAGGGCATTAAGCAGGCCACTTTTCTATTTCCATTCAAACAATGCAGCAGAGCTGTGATATTAGTGAGGCAAAACGGCATACAGAATATATTCACATTCCTTCTCTCTTCTCTACAATAGATTCATAGCTTGTAATCTGACTGCAAAGCTCACGCACATGAGACACACATGTATAACTAGATAGTCAGACTCTGTCATCTACTTGCAGATTAAAATGAGAAACAGTCTATAACGCAAACTTCTTTGAGATCTGGAGGGATAAAAAGGATAGAGGCCCCAGTTCCAGAAAGTACTTTAAACACATTGAATACAATAGGACTACTCAGTGCACTGGAAGTTCTGCTTTGGTCAGAGAAACAGTTCCAGGAAGGGGTTATACGAAAGCTAGCACAATAGACAGTAAGAAAGTAAGAAGTAAGAGTGAAGTTGAGGGAGACCTTCACATGGTAGAAGGCGTATTGCGTACGTGAGAGAACAGGGTAAGTGGTTTGAAAGCATTTGTTGGGTCTCGTAGGTGAGGACCAAGATCACGAGTCTGATGCGATAGAGAAAGGAAGCCAAAAAGACTTACGAAGGGAGTGAGTTGGCCATGTAATTGTTACTTGTAGTAGCTGCAAACCACCTGAGGTAACTTGAATCACAGGAAGCAAACAAAGACGGTACATGTCCTTACAACGAAAGGGAGAATGTATTCAAAACAGAATAAACTGATCTGTAGGACTACTGAGGCTATGCTTTTTTAAACAGTTCCAAGAAAAACATTTTAGATAAACAGCTAACAACATGAATGTTATGCACTTCTGTAAGATTTGAGGAATCAGATATCCAGAAGAGGTATGCTGAATATGGCAGTTTCAGTGTCTGCATAATCTACAGTCCCTTAAAGAAAAAGCCTATTGAACAAACGAGATCAGCAAAACTATTTTAAAGAACCGGTCTCCTCGTTTGTCTTTAATATGCAGAATGCAAAGAGGATGTTACAGCACACTACAGATACAGAACAACCACAAAACTTTCTCAGAATGTTACAACCCAGAAGCATTTTTTTTCTTGCTTACATTCCTGAAATTGTTATGCTTACTACTCAAAAAGGGGTGTGCTTTATTCTTTTTGTATGTTATGTGTATCCACTGAAATGATACCCACGATGCTATGTATTCATACACAATACTCAAAAATCTGAAACTCTTGCTTGTTAAGTTATCCAGTCCAAAAAGAGGCACAGTGGTGCCTACATGACTGAGGTGCCTAAATCCTGCACAGTTTTAACTGGACTCTCCTATGTGACTTCGCCGACTTTAACAATTTCATACTGCTTCATTTCTGTAACTTTCTTACTATCAGTATGGAAGCCTGAAAGTTCACATCTTTTCCGTGGAATAGTCACTCCAGGATAGAACGTGAGAAGATGCTCACAAATAATATCAAACAAACCAGTTATAAAATTCTGTGATCTGCTTCAAAATGTACTAAGTCTCAAATCACCAAGTTTGCTTCATGCTGAAGCTGCAGATTTAGTCCCATTGAAATCATTGGGGAGATCGTCTCCCAGGGCTGCTATAGCACAGAGCTCCTTGTTAGAGTCTGATGTGGTTTCAAAAGATGATGGAAAGCTCTTTCCCGATGGTCTTTCACATACTGCTGGGAAGTTTACAGTTACTCATTTAAGAGTATTTGGTAAAAAATATATTGGCAACCATTAGCATAGACAGCAGCTAATTCTCATGACAACAAACAAAACTGATGGCTACAAGAAATAAAACCAAAGAATTTCATTAATGCTATGACCATAGCAAATTGGGTCTGAGCTAGCTGGCAGAGACCCTTGTCACTGTCAAACATCACTGCTATTAGAAAAACAGATTTGACAGAAGCTATGCAAGTGCAACGATGAAATGTCAGAGACAGAAGTAAATAAAGAAATAACAATCCCTGTTTTCCACAAATGTATCAATGATTTTCACAGGTCCAAATACATCATTTTTGGTCGAGTTACCTTCAGATGCAAGCATTTTAAGTGAGGAGTATAAGGCCAATGGTCTGCACTTGTCTAAAACACAGCCATAAAAAATTACAAAAAAAATATTACAGAAAACATTAGCACAACAGTAAAGAGAAGTGCCTTAGATGAAGCATAGATGAAGATTTCCTGGAGCCCAGTTCAGTTCCCTCACCAGTTTGATAGGAGAAAATATTATTGTTCTGAATGTCTGTCACAGGCTTATCACTTTCCCATGTTTTGAGAAATACTCTAAAGAACAGAGTGGAGCGGCTTTGCAATATTTGGAGAATGGGAGTGGATCCCATCTCCTGTGCATCCTCCAAGGCCACGATGCTTTTACCTCTAAGAAAGACTGTGATTCTAAGAGAAATAAAAACAAAATATATACAGTCTTCATCTCACTCAGGTCCAGGGCAAAACTTCAGTGGAAGCAAGACTCTGCATTTTATATGCCCACACGGGACACACATAAAATCCCGTTCCAGAGAGGTTAACACAAAAACTTCTTTTTTGGCCAAAGCATTTTGCAACAACAGTTTGAACTAAGATTATAAGCCTTGGCAGAAGGAAGGAATTTGGAAAACATAGTGATTGTCCTCTACCATAGAAGAGAATTAAGCGACATGGGGAGAAGTGAGAATGTGAAAATGATGGTGGACATCACCACTTCCAGGCAAAACAACAGATAATGTTGTTATAAACTGCGACGGACAAAAGGTATAGACCAGAACTTAGCAAAACAACGATAGAAGAAGACGTCAATGAATCTCTCCCTTTGAAGACAGAATATGCACGCACGTGCATGTACACAAGAAAAACAGCAGATATATTGCTCCCAAACAGCACACTGGTTTTAACAGCAGAAGAATCAGACTTATAGCAGATTATTTACTTCTAGCAATTTTAAATTAAAAACATAGGTACATTGTTCCTCTCCCTAATGCTTTGAGCTGGATTCTCAAATATTATAGCTGATGTGTTCATTTTTTCCCACATCTGCTTAACATAGCTTACTACTTTGAATTTGAATGTTCTGTTGCAAAAAATGCATCCCTCCTCACCAAACTAATTCTAATCAGTACTTTAAATGGTTTAATTAGCTCATAAGAGCAGTAAGAACAGAAAAATTACCTTCCCTTCTCCACCTTAAGTGTTAGCCCATCTTCCTCCCACCCGCTCTCCTGCTGTTCTTCAGGAAATATTTTCAGTGTGGTTACAACATGTGTGATCTGCATGTGCACAGAAGGCCATAAATCCATATTACCAAATGTTTATCTTAGCTTTTGAACATCTTGGAGAGCGTGGTATCAGTATCCCACAAACCTCAGGGTATACCAGTGCAGGAGAAGGAGCTAGCCAGATAACATGTCATTACAAAGAGCATTTTGATCTGGGGATGCAAGGAGAAGCAGGATTGCAGGAAGGTTTTCTCAGTGGCAGCTCTAATGTGTAGGTGCAGGTGCATTACTCAGACAGAGTGCTGAAACAATGCATTTCTGGCATAGCGAAGCCTCCAGCTTGGCTCGACTCTCACAGCCTCACATCCAAACCTTGTTACTAGATCAGGTTGGAATGTCATTCTAAATCCATAGTCTCCAGGCGTTAATCAAGAAAGGGGGCCAGCAGGAGGGGGGAAATCCTATTTAAAACTTGTAGTAAAGGAAAAACATATCCTCCAAAAATGCCCTATCAGTGAAAGGAATTAAAGCTCTTTCCTAGCTTGTGGTCATTTTCAGAGACCTAGTAAATATAACCTGTGGGACCCATAGAGTACCTGCAGTTAAGTTGTCATCACGTGCAGATGTATGGTATCTTTACTATAGCAGTACATTACATTATTTCCTTAAATTGGTCTCATACTTCAGCCCCTGGAAAAGCACCAAAAGAATTTATTGGGCTGAGAGACTCCAATTGCACTGAACAAGCCCCACTAGGCTCACTTGGAAAAGCATGGGAACTCCCTGCCACTCGACCATTATGGCTGAGATAAAAGAGAAACTGAAAAAGCTATGAGAAGTGGGCTGAGCTACCACCACGATCCAAGCTGCAAGCTCTGAAAGCAGGGAGGGCTGCTCCTATGCTGCTCTAACAACCTCGTGTCACCTCCCGTGTGAGAGCTGTATTGCCGTGACCGTCATGGCACACCCCTGGCATCGGAGAGAGTGGGACAGGGCCTTGACTGAAAGAGATTCTCGTTTTCATGAAAAACGCAGACACGAAGAAGTCTCATGAGGCTTCCCAAAGGAACGTCCCATTTTGCAAGTTCTCAATAAGCACCTATGGGTGAGAGGGAAGAAGGAGGCGGAAGGAATTATGGAAATTCAGAGACCAAAAGAGAACTGGAAAAAGATTTAAATGAAACTAAAGAACAGGAAAACAAAGTCAAACACTTATTTCATGGAGGATGAGAAGGGAGGTGTGATGGGTAACAGAGGAAATAAACTGTCAAAAAGGACATGATATCCTTTTTAAAGTTTACAGCTTTTGAAATCTGAGGCATATTATTCCTTCTCGGAATCCCCTCTGTCGTCATTAAGTACGTTGTGCTGTCTTGAAGTGGATAAGACTTAAACATAACCCCTAGGATTACCCTGAGGGTTTATGGAGTCATGAACCAGACTTTCATCTACTCTTCACAAGCCTCAGTGCCCTTAGGATATTCTGAAAATCAAATAACTTTGTATATCATATGAAGATGTTTACAAACATAAATATGAACTCTGTACTGTAAACAAACAAAAAAGATTGTTCCAAGTTTTTTTAAAAGAATCAGGAGACTTGCACAGAAATGTGTTATTTATCCACACAGATCTCTGCTAGAGGCCAGAAGTTTTGTCTTAACTTTCTAAAGCCCCCAGAGATATACTTTTAAAGCTAGTATGTGCTGCAGTAAAGTGGCATTAACATGATAAAGTGTGTCTGCATTGCTTTTTCAGTGCATATTTTAAGAATTTTAAGAATATTTGCTGAGGCAAACTAAAAATGATCGCAGTTATACTCACTTGATTTTGATGAAGTATCTTTGGACATGACTACTGCAGTCAGAGAAGAAGATCCTATGAATTGTTCATTTGTAGGTAAATGCTTACTTTTTACTGAAGTGATTTGAGGATGAGCAATGAAATAACTAGAAGTGTAAAACTTTTCCATACAAAGAAAGATTAACTGGTGTCACACAGGAGAAAAGACAAGTACACGACATCACGATAATCCAAAAATAAGGAAAAACACAGAGATAATGGACAACTTTTCACTGGAAATACTTTGTTGTACACAATCAAATTACTTGCAAAACTCACTGCCACAGCACAGGATATAGGTAGATTCAATCTGAGATACTGAGGAATGTTTCAACCAAATATTTATTTCAAAATCCTGATTGCACAGACCTCACCAAGGATGTGGGAAATCTAGCTGCAAATCCATCATTCATTAGGTATTTTATTATTGACATAGCTCACGCAGCAGAGATTGAAAAAGGCTGCCACAAAAGCCAATAATCGCTGAGCTATTCTGTGCTTGTTAGGGATTGTTCTCTGTCTTTCCTTGCTGCTTTCCCCCTCTCTTTTCCCCCCTTGAACAATTTAAGGACAGTAGATTTATTGCAAAGAAGAATTTTCAAAAGTTTTAGGGGAAATTTTTCAAGAAGATAAAACAGATTCCTGATCATCCGTAGGTTAAGGAAAAGATGAATTTAAAAAGGAGCAATATGAAGATATATATGCTTAAATAACATATACAGATGGCAAACTTCTGCCTCCCAGGCTTTGTAGAAGTGGAAATAAGGAATTAGCACTGTGCCAGTGGCAGGAAAAACCCACGTCAGCTCTCACAGGCCCTTAAACCTCGATTAGCACCCAGGTAGGGAACCCAGACAGGAACGTTCCCAACAGCAACACAACACAAAGCCATCATCATCTAAGAATCACTGAAAAAGCTCATCTCTGGGAAGCCCTGTGATGTTTTGTATTAATTCTGGTTCCTGGAGATTAATATGTTATCATGAAACAACCTCTGGTCTTTTAGGCTAGGCACAGGTATAGGCTTTCTATCACAAGAGATGGGGCTTCACCATGCTAAACTTTTGGGAGAAATCTTGCTTCTGGCAAGACTTAGTGACTATCCAGTGAAATAGTAACATCATCTGCCACAATTGCACAGCTTTACCTACAGCAGCTGACAACCAAAGCAATACCTATTATTTATCAATAAATAGTGCAGAAGAATTTTACCATAATTTTCACTAGGATAGAGCTGCAACTAAAGAAAGTAGTACTAGTACTAGTTATTCCATATAACCATTCACTAAAGAATCTGGACATACTGACTTTAGCCACAGCTATTTCCTTGTCTAATTATAAGGAAAAAGTGGTTTCTCAGACACCCATGCGTGGCAAAAATCACACACTACTTCATGATCGCTGCACAGTGCTCTGCCTGACATTTACGGGACAACAAACTGAAAACACATTTCCAGAAAAGTAGTCACAAAACTACGGGTCACTACTGCCTCATTATAAATATCCCTTACACCTATTTTACTAACAAGCCATATCCAGATCAGCCACGACAATGTAAACTAAAGCTATGCTTGCTGAGTCAAAGCAGATTTGTTAATGTTATATTGTGACGGCCAGACCTGTTGTCCCGGATTGCTGAAATGCTGCACTTCTTTCCCTGCTGCCTGAACTCTTCTCCCCATCCTTCACATACTCTTTTTTCTAACCTAGATTTTAAACAAACAATACAATGGATCATGGTGCATAGTATTTTAAACTTATGTGCATCTTAATGTTTTATGCAAAAACATTTAGTATTTGAAGCCCCAACCCAAGGGCCTTATTCAGCTTTCTTGCTTGGAAAAGCCTGTAAATACATGCTTGAAGTGTTTTTCTAAATAAGGGAGCAGTTACACAGATGTCTGTGTCCCTTATTTGGGGCCAAACCCATTAATTGTGACTGTTTCTATTATTATTAATTATATTGCAGTCATGTCAGAGAGCCCGTTCTGCTGGCCATGCTAAAGGGGCCCTTAAAAAGGCACCTTGAAAGGGTTAGGCACGTTCTCCAAGTGTGAGACACGGCTGGTTTTGTGGCACGTTGACTGGCAGATCTTAAGCAAACAATGGGACGATTTAGAACAGCTTGATAAAAACCAGCCCGACAGCTCCAGTGCATATCTATTGTCAGCATTGCAAAGATTAATTCAGTATCATTTCTGGTGCACGTTAAGAGAGAACTAAGACTTGTGGGAGATACACGGCTCTCTGCTGAGGCAAGATATACAGTATTTGATCGTGCGACCTGCAGAGCTCCCTTTGAATAAGTGAATGCACAGAGGAGTACTGCAAAATTGTTCTTTTTGTTTTTAGAGAATCAGCAAGAGGAGAAAGAACTATCATGTTTAGATCCGATCTCCTTCTGCATCTGTCTGTGCATCATAACACTGTCTTCACACAAGCAAGCAGCCATGAATCATTTTTGCTTCTCAAATCCCTCAAGGAAGCTGTAACCCAAACCATATTCCACATAAGCATTTGGCCAATTTCTGTTTTCCAAGATGTTTTTCCTACTGTTCTGTTGTTTCAGGTGATAATTTACTAGACTGACAAAAAGGGCGAGATAGCCTTTCCCCTACATCCTTCTCCTGAAATTTTAAGTTTCCATTAACAGTCTCCATTTTCCTATTGCAAATGCATACAGTTAGTTTGTTCAAAACTAGTAAAAAGCCAGTCTCTCCCCTTAGGAGATTTTATCTTTCTCAATAAATTAATGTTTGAATTGAAAAAAAGGAAAGAAATTAAAAGTGAAAGAAGTAATATTTACAGTATTTAAATATAAGCCAGATGTGGAAGTATACAACTCCAAATTAAACATTTACTGAGTTGGCAGCAATGGAATTTTCTTCTCACTCATCCAGCCCTGAAGTTTGAATGCACTCTAATTTATACTCTTATTTATATGGCATCTATCTGCCATTTGCTCTCTGTGCCTTGTACATCTAAGTGGCAATTGAGAACTGTCCCCCGCACTTCGCATGGTCACTTCTCTTGTAGGCAAAATGGCTTCATTTAACCTCTGAAAAGTTTTAAGCACATGACCAAAAAACATGGGTACCGGATCCGAGACTGCAACATGCATAAACAGGAATCTAAAGGACAACTGGTTCTCTGAACCTCGGAGTGAGTAAGTTGTAAATACCTCTGAAAGCAACAGTAGCGGTAGTTACTGAAAATCTCCCCAAATCGGGCCTTGCTATGTGTGTCAGGCTATGAAGTCATATACGTGATGAATACCATTATATAAGGAAAGGACTCGAGTCACAGATAAACATGAAGAATAACATTTTTTGTTCCCATGCCGTTAGGGGAGGGCTCCAGCTGATATGCCTCGACTGACACCAGCCTTCAGTGCCTTCATCATGAAGAGGGCAGCCTACTTTCACCCCCTTGACAATTCGTCCTCTCAAAGTCTCAACAGCAACGGGCTTGCAATTATTGGGATAGTGGTCAACAAACACAGAAAGCAGTTGTAATTAAAGAACCAGATGGTTTTGTAAATATTAAGTATGATGACAAACAACTGAAAACAACATTTTTACTTCTTGCGAGGGATAAAATTAATTCTTGTCCTCATCAAATTGTTTGAAAAGAATATATCTTAGTCCTAAGAGATCCAAATAAATGCATTCCATGGGACTGCAAAGTCCTTATGAAGTTGGGATGCTGAAGAGAGAGGAACTTTTTTCTCAATCCTGATTTATTTTACTTAGCGACATTACTAGCAGTAATTAGGGGCTGGAGTCTGTCTAATCCATACTGGACATGCAGTGAGATAATGAAGAACATGTCCTGCGGGGAAGTCAGCTCTGCATTGAGGGGAGCCCAGGAACTGTTCTGGGTATGCCTGGCACCGCCATGGCAGCAGGGAGGTACGTGGGACGTGCTCAGTGCTCACCAGTGACGTGGAAATGAGGGAAATGAGTGGCTGCATTTGTGGCACTCTGGGAAAGAGCAAAGATAACTTACTGTGATATAGCACTGCATATGTAGAATAAACACAAACTGTCTAGTGGCAAAAGTTAGGATATTTAAGCTTGAGCCACTAACATCAACCCCTTAAATCCACAATTAGGTACCCAGATAAAAGTGATTTAAATTTCATCCACAGCCACAACTGACATTTATAAAATTGGAAATTGTGCATTTCAGAAACTCAGGCAGTTCTTAACTAGTTACCTTTTTGGACTGAACGTGTGACCTGTATCCCTAGCATGCAGTCTTTACAGATGCTAATGACCTTCTGCCTTGCAGGTGCTCACTGCTACTGAGAATCTGACTTTTCTTGCATTATCTGCACTAGTGGGAGAATCACATGTCAAACAGAAATTACTAATGGGGTCAGAAGATTATACCACACCTAGGTTACCAAACGGATTCCTTTTTAGAGCCAATTGAAGTACAAACACCACCTGGGCAGTTAGAGAAACGGCTAACTGTAGATCTCAACACAAGGACAACCTCCAAGTTATATTGGCAAAAAATTGCTCACCAACAGAATAGAAAACACCAAAATACATATAACCTGTTTTCTTCTCATATCCATTCAACATCCTACTGTATGAAAGCTAGAAGGACATCAATAACAACAAGTGTCACTGAATACAGACTCACACTGGCTGTTGCAGATGATCTATTCCTTAATCTAGCTGCCTCAATTAATTAACAGGCAGTAGCATGTTCAGACCATCAGGCTGGACTATGGGATTACCACAACCCCCAAGTGTGAGTCACTGCTGCCTCACTGCTCCTGGATCATAACTGAGACTCAGCAAGAGTTTGGTCTTGGTCCTCCTGCCTTCTCCGCAAGGGAAGTGAAGTTCTGCAGATCTTCTGCCTGGCACAGCGGGATTGCCCACGTCACCTGGCACAAGGAACACATGAAAACGCTACGCTGTCCCTGTCAGCTCTTGCCTGGGTAAGCAGGGTGGGAGCAGCGCTCCTGTTTGCTCTCAAATCTATGGGGTAAGGGGGTACAGCAAGGCAGGGAGAAGCTGCCTCATCTCCCACGCTTGGGAACGTATTGCTGGCCATGATTTGGCCTACAGGTCTTTAGAGATTAACAGATGGTATCTTAGTATAAACTTGACAGTCAAATGGGAGGGAATTCCAACCCCCGTTAACGAATGACTGCCAACTCCTACGCCCACTTACAGCCAGAACAGACTGCAGTGGAGCTACAAGAAGCAGAGGGCAGAACCTGAGGTGACGGTTCTTGCCAATAACAAAAACTAACATGCTGAGTCTGAAAGTACCGGTGTGTCATGATGCACTTCTATTGCCGACAAGGTGTATCACCACAAAGCCCTGAATGCGGGACCTCCCATGCTTGCCCTGATGAATGCCAGCACCAAAATCAAACAAGTTTCACTACTGATGAGATAAGTAAATAATTTCAGACCATCAGTTCAGGGGAAAAATCTAGAACCCATGTTCTACAGTAAATGGCTACTTACCTGGTCCCATTTTAGAAAAGACAGTATGCTCTAGTAAAAAGAAATGATAACACTGCCACCACAAATGAAGTATGAAGGTAAAACACTAGAGTACATACTATCATAAATATGATATCTCTTATGCTGACCTAGAAAAATAACTATAAATCAGAGCAGGAGTTCACGCAGAACTCAAATAGCGTAATCCTACTGGAAGGCATGCATGTAGTCCTCATTCACGAAAGGAACTGAGAGAGATAGTCCAAGTATAGCTTATCAGACAGAAGTCAATCAAAACTTAGCCTTTTGCTGTCCTCTTTAATTCAGCAGAATTTTTTGGTATGGTTCCACAGAGTGAACATTCTCCATTTTCTTTGAACAAATTGTATTACACTTGTTTCTCATCAGATTACATAAATTAGCTGAGAGGGAATGGATTCAATTACAGTCCAGATTCCAGACCTCTTAAGAACTAACTTACTGCCTAACACATTCCTTTCATTTAATAAACTGGAACCAAATGAGGATTATATCAGATAAGTAATACTCCCTTGATAGGGCAATGCAATAAAATGGCAAAAATACTCAGAGGAACCATGCAGATCAAATACAGGAACCTCTGAAATTACCCACTGGATTTAAAGTATGAACATCACATAAACTTAATGGTTCAGTATTTTTTTTCTGTATTGTGAACAAGAATTAGATTCAGAGGGCACTTAAGGCCAAGTTTAATATCTCCTGACAATCTCCGACAGCTAATGAAAAAATACGTTGCAGCAAAGTATTAATTTCCATATTTAAAAATAATTTTTGACAGCTTTGTGTGAGATACGAACCCTCCCAGAAAACCAAAAACGTACACATCAATCTCCCAAATGGCTAAAAGTAAATATGACCAAGAGTAAGGGCTTTGTAAGGCTCTGAGTGAGGCAGAGACTAATTCTTTAAAAAGGAAGGCAGCATTTTGGAACAACCTAAACTGATATGGCAGAGCTGAATAATAACCATTCTTGACTGCAACACCCAGCTGTTCTTTAAGCTTCAGAGATAGGCTACGCCCCAATGCTAGGACATTTTTATACTTGTTAAACACAGAAATATCCAAAAAGAAGAAGGTGGTGAAAAGACTGATCTGAAGCTAGCCAAGAGATTAAAAGATGAAGTCACATAATTCTACATACAGCCAAAATATCGCCATTCACATACGGCATTTTCAATGCAAAGGAGCCAGGCGGAAAGAGGCAGAAGAATAAGGTTGTCAAGAAGAAAGATGACCATCAAATGTAGAAATAACTGTACAAAAATTCAGTTATTTTAGACAACTGAAGAATGGCTAAAACCAATTTTGATTACAGCCTATGAAATCATAGTTTGTCTAATACTGAAGCTTTATTTAATCTAGCATACAAATACAGAGACAGAGTCTATAAATGTAAGTTAAAATTTAGACTCAGACCAAGAAATAGAAAATTTTAACTATGCAATAAAAAGGTTTTCAGGGGACACAGTAAGTTCTCTGCCAACAGGAATCTTTAAATCATGACTGGATACCTTTCTACAAGATTTACTCACATCCAGCCATGTGCTAGATTCAAGGCTTACTAAGTTTTATGGTGTGTGTTATGCAGGAGATCAGATTAGATGATCCTTGTAGTTCTTTCTCTTAGACTTAAAATCTAGAAAATTATAGACTGAGAAGAAACTATCGGCAACGCAATATACTGAATAGATAATAGAAGAAATATCAGTCACACAATGAAATGAAAAGGAATTTGCTTAAAAATGGCTAAAAAGAAATATTCCAAGCAGAAAGCATTATTAGGAAGGTGCAGAAATGGGAGACGCTTTCTGAGAAGAGATCCTTACCATTTTGCTTTAGAGAACAGATGTGCATTTAGACTGAGTTTGCTGCTGTGGTTTCAAAAACAATCCAAATTTCATGTTCAAATGTAGAGAGATCCAGGTTGGGATGCACTTTCATTTGTTATTACTGTTCATTTATTACTAGGGGCAATCTTTTATTTTAAAAACTACGTGCAAAACTGATCTTTTTTTTAGTGGATACACACCACGTTCTAGTGATCGAAAATATCCTGTGACATAAAGCTGAAGTTCAGCAAACCGGATTAATTTTGTATTTAAAGTTTTTTGGGGTCAACACACAATTAGAGGCCACCTTTTCTTCTGCCCATTGCTCTTCCATAAGAAAGGCTGCAGGCTACCTAACTTTTACACAGGGGGAATGAAAATAAAAGATTGTTAAATATAAAGGGTGCTGTTCACCCCACAATGTGCTCAGGAGAGGAAGTGACAGGGCAGAGCTGATAGACATGTTTTTAACCCTGGATAGCAGAACTGTTTGAAGTTACACAAAGATCGCCAAACACTGCTTCTGAGGACACGTGCTAGGCAGCAATTTGATGAGAAAATACCAGCAAATGACAAAAAGAAACTGTTTACGCCCTGACAATAGGGCAGAGAATAGACAATTACTATTCTTTTAAACGAAATGCTTACTAATATATGCTGCCCTTTTGACTTTTAATAAATTTTTCCACCCAAAAATCATGTAGAGTCAGAAAAACACTATGTGAAAGCTCCAGCAAAACAAGTCAGATTTTTATAACTTGAGGTCTATACATTTAATAGGTTCACATATACCAACTTTATTTGATACTGCAACTGTATGTGCAAATGACTCTCTATGTTCAGGTGTGTGCATAGATACAGTAATTGCACATGCAAAGGGTACAAACAAATGCGTGTAGACTTCAGTTGTGGTTTGATGAAAATACAAGCAAAGAAGAACGACAAAACTCAGCTTGCTGGAGGGACAGATTGTTTGTAAGCTAAGAGTGGCAACTGGTGCACAGTTCCCCCAAAGCGGCCAACTTGTCCTCAGCCTGGGAACAGCAGACAGTGTCGCACTCCACAACTCCTGAACCAAGCCAAAGCGAGCTGGGTTTCTGGGAGCTCAGCCTCTCCTTGATGAAAGCGTGCAGAGAAGCCACAAGCATCATTCAAATCCTCACAGGGTGGAAGGGATTCAGTGCCCCAGTCACCCTTTTACTAGCCGAGAGAAGGGAAGCAACACAACTAGAGTCCAGTTCCTCTGACTCACTTCACATTAGAGTGAGGTGAATGATATTAACAAGCAAGTTTCCCTTCAGTAATTTAAAAGCGAGTCCCGAGTGACCTACTCACATGTCCTTCCTGTTAAGTGCAATAATTCCCACCACTCCGCAACATCTGATACACAATATTCACTATGCAATTAAAATAGTTCCTGTTTCTTACAACAAAGTCCCAATGAGACCTACAGGCAGAAGCCTCCTATAGTGTCAGGAATTTCTGCTCCAGGAGCAATGAAGGGCTCCGGCAAGGACACCTGAAAGGATGAGTTTGTACATCTTGCCTTTCATCGCCTTGTTGATTCCCAAGCATTCTTAGCGCACACCCCCATACCTGCCTTGCTTTTGTGTCTGATTGCTGTTGGGTTTTTTGGCACAGAACAGGCGGCTTTACCTTAGAGCCACAGCAGGTACTGCAACATACTCATATTCCTCGCCACGGAAAGGCTCATCCATTGCTGGGGACACCAGACCAGGTGGTCTTTTCGCCCTCTGAGCTGCTTTGATCTGTTTGTCCTCTATGCAGGGGAGCTCACAAACTAGGAGCAGCGCTGTCTCCAATGCATCTATCTATAGCTCCTTCCTGTTTCACACTGGCATATTGAAAGAAAACACACATCTCTGGCACAGATCAGTGCTTCTTTTCTTTCTGCAGTTGTGCACTAGACAGGCATCAACATACCCATACATATATCTGGCCTCGCCTACCAGCTTCGCCAAAGAGAAGCGAGAGAAGTAAGACAACATGCCAAAGCCCTCAGCCTGCCCATTTCAGCTTTCCTCCTGAAAAGCCATCTTTGACTGGTCTTTTGTAACAGACATATTCCATATTAGCAGAAGAACTCAGGCCGGTGCTCAGGAAAGCGCCCTTCATGTTCACTAATGCAAGCCCTGACCTGGATTTGTGGACCTGAGCACTCCCCTCACACGAGCACACAGCGCTGCTACCCCTGACAAGCCAGGGGCACTAGCAAGGCCGTGCAAAAGCTAGGCGTTCCTTAGCTGAGCTTCGAAAAATTAACAGTGGATTAATGGTTAAAGGGAACTCACTGGGTTTGAACTTCTGCAAGACTAGCCAAGTCTTTCCTCCTGTGTTTCTTCATACCTGCCCTCCATCTGTCCAATAACATTGTCAATTTTAACAATGAGAGAGGCAGGAATGAAACATCCTACTCTGCAGATATCTAACTGATGCAGAAAGGAAGGCTTGACAAATACAGTGGGTCATGGACTACATAAATGCCATCTGGGTTGGAGAAGTTCTATAATGAGATGGAGATTTTATGAAAATTAAGCCAATTTGTATAGGTGATGCATCATGGGTCACATCATTTAACTGTAAAAGAAAGGTTTCTTCTTTAGCCAGTGTACAAAGATAGCATGACTGCACTGCATATATTTAAGTGGATTTCTATATATTCCTATATATATATATATGTATATGAGCCTCATTAACTGCACTGTATATATTCATACACATCTATGAATAAAACAAAATCTTCGTGGTACTGTGCATGCTGAATGTGAATCTATGTTCGGCTGATAGGTTCAGTTGCAGTTTTGCATGGGTTACATTCAGCTTATGAAACCTAATACGTAAGTAATGCTTTATCCCTTTTTCCAACAAGGAGATAAAATGAAATAGCGTATGAAGCAATAGTCAACCATTAGGATAAATGAACATGCTAAGATGTCCATGAAGAGTTTGCAGCTTAGTCTAGTTTTTACACAATGGATAGAAAAAGAAATTGAACCAAACACAAAATGAGACATTTTTCAATAAAGAAAAAACAGGACTTAGCAAAGTTATAGGATACAGTGGGGACATTTCATATTGTGTATGACATCAATGACTTAAAAGGCATATGTATGAGTCACTAATAACATCCAAATATATAGCAAAGCAGACACAATGTTATGTCCGTTACTGTCCTTAATTCAACCATAAATGAAAATCAACTGTTCATCCTTGCGATTTAAAAGTGTAACATTGGGAATTTTGGTTCCCATTGCTAAAATGCTACGAGACTCCAGTGTGTTTCTTTGCCTCATTACTGACATCTGCTGTCCCATGAACAAACAGCACACAAATTCAACAACATGCTTGTCCTCTTCTAAATTCTTTCCTGCTTTTTCTCTCTGTAACTCATACCAAAAATTTGACTGAACAGTATTTACAGGGATTTGTAGTGCTTCCAGAGGGGCTATTTACATTACAGAAAGCTATGCTCACTGAAGATGGAGAAAATGCAGCAGCTCCTTTATTCTTGACACCTTTTTACCGGGAGATAATAATTGCATGTGACGTGGCAGCTAGTTGTGCACAACTCTTAACTTTTATCAGATGGGAACAGAAGATTTCCATGATAATTCACAACCGCAGCCCACTGAAATTTTTAGTGTTTCCACAGTCACCAACAGTACCTGGCCTGCAGCAGTGCTAAACCCTGTCCCAGGCCCCAGTGAGACTGGAAGCTCTGCTGTGCCTGTCTCCCAAACTCGGCCTTTGCAAGCAGAAGTGCACAAACATACCTCATGCCTGTATCTGTTGGCACACAGGCACAGGATACATTTTAAGGAAAATAGTATTCTTCAGTGAAAAAGCACACTGATGACCTTGGTCATGAGCTACTGGTAAATACCATCTTATTTGCCACTGGAAGACTTTTGCCCTTCTCTCACTTCTGAAGCAAAGCGAAGTCCTAGGAATGCTGTGGAGACCAGGGGAAGCCAGGGATGTTCTGGCAAGTGCTGACTGGGATCAGTCAGCAGTTATTCAGTGTGCCACGACTCCAGAGTTATGCTCATACTGTTCTAAGCATGTTGCTATTTATAGACTCCAACGGTTAATGAAAGATGCGGAGATAGGCGAAGGTTTTATTGTCCATGTAACGTTTTATTCTCTGGACTAAATCAAACTGACAGGGTCCTTCCTTAGACCTGTTCTCCATAACTAATCCATGGTATTTATCTGCCAGTGAAAAACAGTTTCATAATCTACCTTCCTACTCAAAAACATGTCAATCTCCCTTTCTCTCTTTCTCTCTCTCTCTCCATATTACCTAAATGCAAATAAACAGAAACAAAGTCTACATAAATACCTCAGATCAGTGTTCCGTGGGAAAAGTCTTTTCTTCCCGCTGAAGTAGACCTCAAAATCATCTGTTGTGAGTCTGTGTGCATAGTCAATGTATGCAGACACCTCCTGGCGACGAGAATTTAGGTCACGAATGAAGATTATAGACTGGAAAATACAAAAAACGCCACAAGTGAGGGATGGAAACATACATACATGCATAGATTTCTATACTAAAGCATACCTAGAGGTTACATAAACATTTTCGGGCTCCACCTGGAGTAGGCTTTTATTTGAAATTAAGATACTTAAATTGTGACATACAGGTTTTAATACACTCTAGGCAAGATTCAATTGCCTAAACACAACATCACGTGAGATGTCTTTGCTTATTCCCCCACGACTCCAGCTGCCCCTTCGGGAGGGTATGGATTCCCCATAGGTCCTGGGTCATATCTACTGGCCCTATGCAGATAATACTAAAGCAGCCAAATGCCATTAGGCGCATAATTAAGCAAGTGAACTGAGTTAAGAGTGTTTTTCTTTGACCAGTCTCCAATGCACTAATTATGGACCAAATTAGATGGTGTGAGAATGTTTTTTATTTGTAGGTTCATCTCTCTACCAAAAAGCAAAGCTTACTCAACTCAATATTCATAACAGTTTTTAGCTTTTCAGATAGATGAGCAGCTGGAAATTGGCCATACACCTCTCTATTCTGTGTTATGATCCAAGTAAAAGCAGACTCTGCTGGCCCTCTGTCTCCCAAGACAATCCCTGTGCCATTGAATCCCTGACTGTTAATGAGTACTAGAACAGAAATCTGATGATTTAAAACCTAGCAAACAAACAACAAAAAAATCTGCACATAGAAATTCCACTGACTAAAGCAGGATGGGTATAAATAGGAGAACACCAAGAACAGAATTAGTAGCCATAAATTCCTCTTTGGGGCTCTGTAAACTACCCGTTTAGTTCTCGAACCTACACGTCAGTGCTGAATTCAAGGTGGCAATAAGGCACCTAGAGAAGAGCTACACATTCAGTAGCAGTTCTGGCTGAGAGAGATTACTTTTTGTGTCATACTTGGAAGGGTAGAATAAACTGGCTCTAATGCTGCTGCTCAGACGCAAGTCATGGAGAAAACCGGTGATGGGATGGTTTTCTATGTTACCTGTTGGTGAGATCTCTGCTTCTCATTTACTCTGCTCCTTCTCTGTTTCTTTACTTTTTCCTAGCTTTACTGTCCAAACAAAGGAGAATAGCTTGGTAGAAGGCAATTCATCTTGACATGTTTCCACAATGCAAAAAGCACAGAACTGGTAGGGTGAATGTGGATTTAGAAGGGTTCTTGACCCTGGGACCCACACATGAAACACTAAATGCTTAGTGTAAAGATGATTAGGCAGGTGAGATAGGAAAGTATTTTTTTTAGCTGTATGCAAGCTTGTTTTTACTCAGCTGAAATCAGGTGATATTTCTTTTTTAAATATGGGGAAAACTGAAACAATACAAGATGGAACTCTTTCAAAAAACATTTTTTATTTTAACAGCAGCAGAATTCTAGAGCGTAATGGTTTATCTGGCAAGCCACCGGTATACTCAAGATGTGTTTCCTTTTCCAATTTTGCGTTTAATTCCATCAGAACATGTGTTACTCATTTTGCAATTTTGTACCATCAGCATTGTTGATGCAAAGAGCCAGAAGGCTCTTTTGTAATACATCCGACCATCTTGAAATACAGCTCCTCCCTATTTCCAGAACACCTTCTTTGGAACAACCGACTTATGAGTCCAGATAGCTAGGTAAGGGCAGATACAACACCATGAAAAAATGAATCTTTCTCTTTGGCATATAGCAAGAACACTGTCGGTTGCACCCACACTTAGATACCAGTCGAGGTGTATGCCATACAGATGAACAACGGATTCATAATCCCTCAGAGGAGTTAGTTTTAAATAAACACTTTGAATTGCATTCTATCAGCCAATCATTTAAAAAAGCTGGCAAATCTTATGTTATCATTTGGAATATGAAATGCAATGAGTATCTTTTAAATCTCTTCTGCTTATAAAATTAATCTCCAAAAGTAGCACTCACATATAATCAGCTATAAATCAACACAATTAAAGGCAAGCATAGAATCTATCATCAAAATTGCTTTATGAACTCCAAGAAATCAACCAAAATATCTAAACAAAAATGTTCTGTGTCAAAGGTACACTTTTGAGGCCTTCTTCGCAAAACTGGAGGCCTTTGATCCATCTCATCTGTCAACATGGTTTCTTTTCATTCTTCGCCCCATGATTCATTTCTAACCACCTATAAGCATTCATTCATTAAACTCTGAATCTGCTCCAACTTTCTTAAGATGTTCTGAACTTCTTAATTTTGTCAAATCTTTCTGCCCCAAAGGAGATTAGAGAAGACTTGTATAGATTTTTCTCCCAAAACACTAAAGCTCTTCTCTTAAAAAAACTTAAAAAGAAAATAAAAACAACACAAAAGCCCATGACAGGAAAACTCTCTCCCAAAGGTCTCTTCATTACTCCTCCTCCTTTGTCTCTAACACAACAAACTATTAAGCATGCAGTTGGTGCTTTAAATCTATCTGTAAGTTTTCAAGGGCCTCTTATACATGGTGAAAGGTGGAAAACCTTAAATTTAAAATGATGTTTAAAAGGTACATTCACACATAGCTTTTGGGCCTAAAAACTGAACCTATTCACAGCTGGGGTAAATTGATTTATAATTACTACAGTTTGGAGGAAATCAGCAACATAGAGTTCATCATACTGCTTTACTGATGAGAAGAGGTGCACAGAAATGACCTTTCGAGTACGGTGAAGGATTGAGAAGTTCTTGTACTTTCAATGGACTAAATAGCAAACTCCATGGCCAGAAACTATGGAGTTGTGCCTGATCCATTCAGCCAGAAATTTGGGCCATACAAGCCTGCACATTCCTACAGAAAACAATCAGTGATACGGCTGCTTTTAGAGAGCCACAGGTAATTCACCTCTCTTGTTGGGACACAAATGAAACCCATGTTTTGCCAGTCAGAAAATGCATACAAGGATATGGTTCGTAGCTATATGCAATATGGGCAAAAACCAGTAGATTCAGAAAGCCTTAGCTGTATTAAAGGACTGCGACTCACCCAAAAGAACAAGTAATACACATTTCCTTCTTCTGAAATTTAGACACGTCTCAAAAATGTGGCCGCCACGCTTGGAATGAGGTCAGCCGTTCTGCACGCTCCAATATTGATGTTGGAGGAGGCAGCCGGAGAGGCGCGTCGGGGCCAGCGCTGGCCACAGCGAACACAGGTGGGACAACGGCTACGGGAACGCTCTGCCAGCCTCCTGCACAGGCTTTCCTGAGGAAGGGGAGCTGGACTTGCATCCTGCCTCCCCAGCTTCAAGGAGGTTATAGGAGAAAAGCTCTAACTCTTCACAGGTGGCAGAAAGGGAGGTGTTAATCCCCAGAGAATGAGGACGGAGGCTGAAGAGGCCGACAAAGCTTAACATCTGAAAAGCATGGTTTGGGACAGAATAGGATCCTAGGCTTCTCTGTTTATCCTTCTCATTGCCATCTTCAGTGATGTGTTTTTAGAGCGGACAAACACTGGGAGATGCCAATGCTTTGATTATTACAAAACTATTTGCATCTGCTGCTTCCTATAGACAGAAGCAGAAAATTTATAAGAAGCTGCAGCTTTGCTGTGTTAACCGTGCGGGCACTTTCTTTTGGAGCGTATGTACGTGAAAGGACTAATGCAACCTGCCGTATTTCAAACCAGGTTAAAAAGCCAAACCAAAACAAAAAAACCCCAAGAAACTTCTGTGAATAACCAATTCATCCTGACACTTATTGGCATTTTCAACTACGTGGTATATTTTTCCAATTCTGTTGCCATCAGTGTTTGCCTTTGAACGTGTAGCTCTACCAGGGGATTCCAGTAAGTGCATTT
Organism: Struthio camelus; assembly: GCF_040807025.1. NCBI lineage: Eukaryota > Metazoa > Chordata > Aves > Struthioniformes > Struthionidae > Struthio > Struthio camelus. The sequence goes on along the minus strand of NC_090945.1, from coordinate 9,638,627 downwards.
CTTCCATCCAGAGAACATGCAAATCAATTCAAAACTTGCATTGATTTCCACAGGCTTGAAATCAGCTCCTGAGCTGACAGTCAGAAACATGGAAAGTGGGAAAGTTAGATGGGGATAAACATGGAAAGAAAATCAGCTTCTGAGGACTTCCAACGCAGGTAGGAACTTCACGCGCTAGGAATACTAAGGTGTTTCATTTTCAATTCAATGCCTGTATTTGTTTCAAATTCGAGAGGTTCAGCTCATTTGGATAATCTTTTGGGAATTTTTCTGTACTAAACCTAAACAACAAATCTTTTGGGAGTTGCATACCATGGTACGCTCTGCTTCCTATAAATCCATAAACTGACAAATATTGTATACGCTGGGCAGGCCTTCTTGTTCGTGGCACACACCCTATTAATCACACAGATCCACTTGAGCCTCCTGCATGCATTTCTAATTGGAATAGCACCCCAAGGGCGGTTTCATCCAACTCATTCAAACCAATGAAACAGAAGTGTGTGATCTTCATATCACGCTCCAAATTCATGAAAGAAAAAAAAAAAAGGAGTTATTTGAAAAGCTGTTCAGGCAGGAAAAATATAAACATAGCTTTCCTTCGGCCATCATTTCAGTAAACACTGCGGACTTCATTCTCACATATATTAACACCATTGATTCTCACATATATTAACACCATTGTATACTGTTCAGGGAGCATAAAACGATTTTAAAAGAGGCACAGATTACGTATACCTCCAGCTTACTGTTTGCTTACACTTCACTAGCCTTAGCGTGAGTAAAAGTCAGACTAGACTGATTTTTGTACTGGGTATCCTGGAGGCATCCAACTGCATGTTCTTTGACCTGTGCTTCAAAAGCTACTAAAATCATCCGGTTAAAACGCAGGCTCATACAGCCATGAAGGTCTTCCACCTTAACCTTATTGGAACCCAAATGTTCGGGTTTCCACACGGATTCTGAGAAAACAGTGTCCGAGCCTGGCTCATTTGTGAGCTTTCAAGTTGCAAGAAAAAACCTTTCAAAGCCCACCAGTGAAACATTCCCATAGACAATATTTCATGCATTTAAACATGTTTCCCAAAAGTAGCTTTGATTCCCAGCAAGCCTTCACCATGGACACCAAAGTGCTAATGCTTGCTCCGTACTTTGGGTATATTTTCACATGCGCCGTGAGACCGGTTTAAGGCTCTTCAGAGACAGAAGACTTGCTTCCATTGACCTTTGTGAGCACTGACCAGACTTGCAGGGCTTGAAATAAGTTTATTTGAGAATCTGATCAGAACCGTGACGCTTGGTAAAATATAGCAGGCAGATCACTAAGAACGTAATCATTAAAGTTGGAAAAATTGAACGCGTTTTCTTCCCCCACTTCTGTTAATATTACAGGTAAGAATCACCCACGTACGAGGACATTGTCTTTATCTTTTCAGAAGACAAAATAACAAATGAGAAGAAAGGCCTGAGTTCTGGGGGGCTATGATGGCAAAGTTTACAGCGAGGGTTAACATTTTGCATAAGATCAATTAATATCCCTGAGCAGGCCAAGAACAGCAGACACTTTGGAGGGACTAGACCTGAAGACTAGACCTGTCAGTTATCTAATGGTAGCCACTAGCTCTCCCTAAACCCTTGCCTTCCCTCTATCCTTACACTAGAGCACTGCTACTCCGAAAGCAAAACATTTTAATACAGGCTTTTCCTTAAGCACTTCTCCAGCACCATCTGCAAGCCCATCCAAAATACTCATTTCAGCAGCTTTTTAACTGCATCCAAGGACTTTGCTGGGCTGGGACCTATGAAACGGCAAATAAGCCAGAGCGTGCCATGATTCAGCTTACGCAGGAACGCTTGCTGTGGAGACACGCTCAAGTTAAAGGTAGCTGAGCAGACAGAATATATGGGAACATGAAGGGGCTGGCTCTGCCGTCTGGTGAAACAGTCTTGTAACACAAGTGCTTTAAAAGCATGCCAGATTGAAGGTAGATGACGGGAAAGAAAAGGCGGACGATACTGAGGAGTCAGCTAGTAATTCACTGAGGAAGCTCTTTTCATGCGGACAGTATCACAGCTGGGGACCCAGGGGTGCAAGCACAATCAGGCTGAAAGGGACAGGTTTAAAATACATTATGAGTTAAAATACATTTTTAATGAGTAGCCATTTATTTTTCTTGCATAGTACTTGGCCTTATTTGCCACCTGCAGATCATGTTACATCTAATAGAAATACCAGCGGGCAACAGTAGTCAGAGAAAGGACCTCACCTCTCTATCTTTAAAACAGATGCTATTACCATTTCTGCTTTGCAAGTAAGAATAAATTGCTGACCTGTTCTTTTGGCCAGCGGGGAGTGAAAATAGCACATAGCCTAAACTTACAGTTTGGGATTCCACCTTTTGCGCAATTTGATTTTGGGGGAAGAGAAAGGGGAAACTAGAGTAGAAATATGTTTTCCTTTTAGCAGAGATACTGAAACACCACTAAAATGAAGCTAGAATGGGCTGCGCACATATCTCACATTTTCAGCCGGGAATATCATTCTCTCACTTATTCTAACTTTGAGGTGTTTCTAAAATTGGTAATACATCTGAAATTACCTCAATTTCCTTTTCCTACACTCAAAAACGCTAACCTGCTTTTTGTAAAACATGCATCTTTTACCTACTACTCTACAAAAGAGGGAAAAACAAGGAATTTGAGAGTAAGCACGGGTTCACTGGGGCCTTTAGCCTGCTTGCTCCTAATCTATCCAAAATAAGCAGGATGTGGTCTAAAGGCAAGTGCAAATCAAAAAAAAAAAAAAGGAAAGAAAAGAAAAGAAAAAAAGCAATCTTAACTCACATATTCTATATTTGTGCATGTGTATTTGCCTTTTTTTTTTTCCCCTCACTTAAAATATCTTCAGGCTTGGGCCCATTTAATTACAGGACATCTCTCTGCACTTTCACTGCTCAGGAACTCAGAGGCGGGTTCCTGGCGGGTGCTGGCCTGGGACACCCTGGCATTCGCAAGCGCTCCTTCACACTGTGTTCAGTTCGCAAAAACAGACAAACAACGACTCAGCAGCAATGTGAAGCAGATATGTACCTTACCTTTCGTCTAACGCTAAAGCTCTTCTGCGGTTCACAGAGACCTAGCTCGTACTGGCGCTGCAGGAACAACACTGGGAGTAGACCACACAGATGCTAAACTCATTACTCGAGGCCCAGTGCTATAGCTCTTCGACACGGTACAGCTTTCACTGAGGCAAGCAGGAGACTGCCGTGTTGAAGGACCTCAGGCTTTTATTAATGACCACCTGTACTCTGCGCAGTCGTGCACTAGGCAGAAGGGCATCAAATGCAGTACTTTGGGGAATGTTTTCAAGGCAAAGAGGCACCTGGGAAAGAGTCAATCCTAGCTCTGCAGCACACATCTTGGCTGTTGGTTGTTTTGGGTTTTTTTTTTTTTTAAAGTGCTTAGCACTGACAAAATTGAAGAAGAGCAGCCCAGCTGCAGTATTTAAATACCACAGGAACCACGAGGGAGCTGAGATGCTGAAAACTTAGTTTTCAGTCACAGGGGTTGAATTCATTGAAAAACGCAGACTGCCAGGGCCTAATGCTCTCATCTGCAAAACTGGGCCCCTTCGCATTTGTGCTCTGAGGACAGCAGCCCTCGTGTGCGCAGACTGCACAATCTACCATCTTTGTACGAGCGAGTACAAAGCCACAACCATGACTTGGACTACAGCAGGCCTACAGTCAGCAGGCAGAGGCGGCGAAGCTCTGCTGCCCGAGGCGACAGCCTTTTTACCTCGAAGTGACCGTGGTCTGTGGAGTACGCCCAAACTCTTGCATGCACCCTCTCCCATGAGACAAGCCGCTGCTGAGCTGGGTACGCTCTGCCACTCCACAGCAGCCAAAAGGACGCAAGGCAACACATCCACAGCAACATTGGTCTTGCTTTCACTGGTGTGCTTGTGGGCATATTTCAGAAACACACACGCGCGCACAATAACCTGACCAAACTTTTTTGAACCTGAGAAGCAGTGTTTGCGGGAGAGAATGGCTGGCCAAGAAGCAGATGTTCTAGCTTTCAACTCTTCAGAAAAAACAAAAGAAATCTGGTTACCCTTCAGAAGAAGAAATGTTTGCTCTGTCTGTGAAACATGTGCTTCCCAGGCCCTTACTGTTAAGTGTTCAGCAGCTGCTCTGACTGGAAGAAGCTCTGCAGACTGTGAATTTGCTTATCTGTGTAAACAGGGTGTTGTCTCAGTTTGAAAACAATATTCTGGCTAAGAACTGGGTGCTGAGAGTGCGCGTTTCGATTAATTCTGTTAGCATTAAAATAAAAGAGCTTATTAAAAGCAGAAGTGCACACAGAACTTCAAATTTGCTAAGACACAACAAGTCAGCTTTAGCGATGAGAAGGTAGTCGGATCATTTGGATGCAACTAATGTGGAAAAAGGCAAACTTCTGGAATGGGAGCGTTCGCACCCTAAGCCAATCAAGAAGAGTTATTCCAGGTAACTCTCTGAGCAGACAATCCCGTAGAATAAAGTATATCATCCTATGAATGAACTATAAAGGCAATTGTGTATACTCAAAAAAAGGAGGGGAGGGAGAAAAAGAGAGAGAAAAAAAAAGAAAAAAACAACCCAGGAAACAAAAAACACTCTTCTCCCACGAGAATTTAGGTCCTGGGCTCTTGGAGGCGTCTCTTCATTTTGTAATTAAAACAAATCAAACAGGAGCACTGCAGATGCTTTCTGAAACCTCTTTGTGGAAGCCAACTTTTCTTTAAAGCTGCTGAAGAACTACAAGCCTTTTAGTTAATTCAGAGACAAAAGTAACCCCAAAATAAATACCTAATCAGTACACTAAGAGAGCAAGCTGAGGAGGGAATACGAAAGTCACAAATACGCCGTTATCTCACCCTGTTTGCGTGCTCTTCAGTGACACTAGGATCTTTCTGAGCCACGCTCTTCTCTAAGGTGCTGGCTGCTGTAAGAGAAGAGCTGTTTCACTGAGACTCACAGCACCCATCTGTTATCCACGGCAGGAACCCTTCTGCTTAGCCAGGCACATAAAGCTGAGCAGACGTGTCGTCAGTGCAGCTGGCTTTACCTCTCACGTAGGAGAGCCAAGGGACCTGCGGCAGAGACCACTGACACCCAGACGCCGCGTTCGAGCCCCAGCACGCACCTGCCTGAGCACCCTCTGCGCAGCCCTGGCACCCTGAGCCCATTTGACCTCCCCGGGTGCCTGCTGCTCGACAGCAGGAGCAGGAAGACATGCCTGGGCTGCAAAGCCTCCCCGAACCGGCAGTAAGGCACAATGTCACCAGTGACCCCCCCACACGCACACCTTTGTTTACCCAGTGCTTTGCAGCAGGCTCAGGACCGGGGCGAGCGTCCTCCCACAGCTCCCCACAGGTGGGTATGGGCCCCCGGCCTGGTTCCCCAGCCTCCTCCATCAGCAGCCTTGCAGGCTGTGCTCTCCCTCCCCAGCCTCGATGACCACAAGCAGGCCCAGCAGCAGATCCCCCCACTGCGGGAGGGGTGGTGGGTGCCCTCTGTGCACCCAGGGGTGGCCCTGTCCCAGCAGGCAGCCCAGAGACCCACTGGCTTTAGCCTGACACTGAAGTAAACCTGAAGGAAAAAAGCATCACCAGCTTATTCTCTTCCTTCATTGAAATTTCATCAGCTTAAAGCGTCGGGTGGCCGCACATTTTACTGTTGGCAGCAAGTGGTTCTTGCATGTCAACAAATATTTATATATATATTCCAAATCATCATTACAGCTGATGCTGTATGATAACAGTATCTTTGACCAGAATTCTCAGTCAAGTCTGGCAGAAAGGAAAAGGTCCCCACTTAAGAATCACTGGAAGAAAAGCTGGCTCACATCTTCCAAGTTTTCTTGAGGAGCAATGGGAAATTGTGTCCTTATTCCTGTGCCTAAGAGGAACCCAGACCAAACTTCCCCTGAGCACACAGTGAGAGCAGTCAGTAACGCGCCATGCCTAGGTGAGGGCATGGATGGCTCCAACCGTCTCCTGCGTAACAGCGCGCTGCGAGGAAGCAGGGTAATTTTGTTAGCACACAAGGCAGCATGTGAGCTACAGCGGCTGTGCTAACCCTATTACGCACAAGCAACAGGTCTGGAAGGGCCCCCTGGGCTACCTGGTTTTGACACCTTGAAGCCAATTCCTGTGGCTTGCACTGCACAGTGACAGGCACGTCTGGCAGGAGGCAGCTCTCCTGGGCTGAGACTACTTTGGCCACACAAACATGTTCATTTCCACAATCCACCTGATCTTTATTCTGCAGCACATAATTATAAAAACCCGGGGAAGCATGTGCTTAACAAAGTGTATCCTACTGAGCCTACGCAAGCACCAGCTCTGCCAGCACACAGCCAACCTACACCAAGGGTACACAAAAGCAAAACAGCACTTGTGAGCAGGCACGTTTTGGGTGATAGCAGTGGCACTGGTCTGATCCTGGGCAAGCTCTCTCCTTGGCTCATAGGAACGTAAGACCAGCAGTCAGATCAAAGGTCCAGCACAATCTGTACCTGTTGCTGAAGGGACCAGCACCAGATGTCCAGGAAAAGACAGAAGAGCAGGGCAGGTGGGTAGTGCTACCTCCCCAGGGCGGGCTCTCCTGAAGCCCCTCGATCTGCGGCTCAAGCATTTCCTAAACCGAAGCTGTTTAAGATTAGGCTATTAGTTTTTCTGATGAGCCCTTCTGTACCATCTAGGGGACGTGCTCTGGGTCGGACAGCAGAAGCAATTGCAAAAGTAGCTGAATAGAGGGTCACTTCAGGGTTTGTAAAAGTTTCTGCCACTCACCCATGGTACTGCGGGAAACGAACGTGCAGAAAGAAAGGTAGAAATTCAAGTCACTTTCCTAGTTAACTCACTGAAAACATACATTTCTGTTTATCTTGCTAAAACATATAAAAGCTGCGTAATTATTATACAGGCAACCTATGAGATCAATTAGCAAAAGATTTCAGCCTGGAAAGTATGTGAAAAGAAATGCAGTGCTTTTTCCAAGAATCTCAACTTTCAAAAGTCCATAAATATTGCTTAAGGGTTTGGGGTTTTTTTTTCAGCTCGCTCTCCTGTACCTGCTCCATCAGAAGGGCATCAAAGTATTTTCCCTGGCAAACATGTAATTTATGGATAAATAAGTAGTGGGGCATGAGAAACTAGAATAATAAGGGCATGCCTTAAAGTTGGTGAAAGGGACTGCACAAACTAGATTTCCATGGGTGAGACTGCCTCAGAGACAACAGCAGAGCTGCACAAAGGCGCCTTTTATTCACATGTTGGTCATTCTTTCTCTTCCTCTGGTGGAAAGGAAAAAAAAAGTTACATTTTCTATTAACTGGCCAAGAAACCTTTCAGAGCCCCAGACCTGTCCTGGTTAACGTTCTCTCGGACCGTGTGAAGAGCAAGCCAGGAGAAGTCTACCCGCAGCGCCTGGGTCGGGCGGCTTCCTCCGGGATGCACAATCACCCACTGTTCAGCTTCCTGCAGGTGTCGGGGGTGTCAGCTGCCTGCTATTTATTATGGGTTTGCTGTGTACAGGCAGGCAGGCCAGGCCATCAGTAACAACTCTGTGCAAATGGGTCAGGGAAATGAAAATAAAGCCTGTACAGCAGGAACCTGCAGGGTCTGGGGTTTTGCTGGCAAGGCCTGGCTTAGTTCCTCTTTAGGTGCTACTTAAAAATTGCTACTTGTTTGACTTGGAAGCGACTTCACATAGCAGGGCCTGTGTGAGATATGTGTAGTAGAGAAACCAGCTGGAGGCAGGTGTGCTGCTTTTTTATTTCAACTTCTACCGGAGGAACACTTCCTCTGCCCAGTTCTGAGGGGTTTTCTTTTTACAAGTCTGTTTATATAATTTGTTTTCCAGTGGGGAAAAATTACTGCGAAAATAGTCAAGGATTCATTTGCATGACTTTGAACTTTGGGGTTTTGTTTATGTGTGCGCGTGTGTTTTGTTTTTTGGAAAGGAAAAAAGAGAACAAGACCTCTTACAATTACATGAAAAAATACAGGCAAATGCCTTTTCAAATTTAAAACCTTTTTCTATTTACTCAGATCATCTGCTGACCTAGGACTAAAACATGAATCATCCTGCCCGTTCAATGTTGATATTGATGGGAGAACTTTTGGCAGTTAGGTTTTTTCTTGGGGAGATTATGAAACGCGACTCATGTAGCTTTGGGATTAGCCAAATAGCTCAACTTGAGCAGACCAGATGTCTCTAAAGCCGCTGCTTAAGACACGGCCTACAGGGCGTACTGGCACAGGCATGCTAGTCACAGCGCTGAGGATTTCAGCTCAGCGAAGGTCACATCCGCGAGCTGTCAAAAACAGCTCGGGAAATTAAATGAGGAAAACAGCTCTCCGTGCTTACACTGCGGCATGACCTGCGGCACCACCGGCTCAGCCACCACACGGGGCTCCAGCTAGGTATGGAGGATCCAACAGAGGAGCACTGACTATTTGCTCCCCCATGCCAAAATGCCTCCTTTGGAGGAGGACTTGATCTCACAAGACGTGGAATCCGTCTTTGCCAGCAAATCCACACAACTCAGCATTATTTTGTTCTCAACAGACATAACCTGTGCTCTCACTGGGACGCCCCACTGCCTTGGCAAACATGATGTTTTGACAACCTACAGCTCCAGTCATTAAGGCAAATCACAGGCCCAGTGTTACACTGGACTCTTCCGCTCTTCGGCAATAAAACCCCTGGACTGATTTATGATAAGAGACTGTGTTATCTGTCTTCCCACGAGGAGATACGTACACACAATTCACTGTAATACACAATTGCTTTATTTCCTACCAGATTACCGAGGGCCTTGAGAATCAATGAGCGCCTTAAAGAAGCCACAACTTGCTCAGCAACCAACAGGCGAATACTGAAATGAATAACTACATCACCCCATCCGCTCTGGAGGCATCTGTACCTCCGTAATAACTCCAAGGCAACAGTCCTGCTGACATGAGCAGGGGTTCGCTTTTCTGAAATAAACTCCTTACCTGAATTTTACCCTATTTACCCTTACTGTTACCCTAACTATTCCTATGCCCTGGGGCAGCTAGAAAACTGGCTGGGCTTGGCAGGTGCAGAGTGGTGGAACAGCGTTAAAATCTGCAGTAACTTTCATTTCCAAAGGGAGCAGAATGACTTTATTCAGACTCAGGTATAAATGGGCACTGTTTACTAAAACAGATAAAATGTAACTTCTCCTGATGCCAATTCTGCTAAAATCTATGAGAGAGAAGAAAGGAAAAGAAGAGAGAAAGCAGGAGAAGAAAAAAAGCACTTGAGGAACATTCTCTGATGTGAAGACGGACAGGGTCAAACAAACTGCAGACCTGATGACAGCGGCTTCCAGGAGCTGGTGTAACTTTCATAAACATTTTATAAGTCATCACATATTTCTACTCTCCTGAACTTACGAGACATCGGAGGATTCCTGCAAAACTTCCTGCAAGGTAGTAGGACTAAGCAATCACTGATGGCTCAAGGTTTAGATATGGCATGGTTACAAAATTGCTTTGTTGAGATCAGTAAAAAATATCTAAGATCCTTGGCCCTGGAGAGCTGCACGAAACTGAAAAATAGGAGTGTGAAGATCCACCAACGTCCTCAAGCCTCCACAAGGGAAAAAAATACTAAAATGAACAAAAAAGACAAGGGACAGGAAAAGAAATAACATCCAAGCACAGCAAAGAAAAAGCACCTTTCTGTGAATATAAGAAAGTTTAGAGGCTTTTGAGTACACGCAAGCATAGCCATCTTTTCCTGTTACCAGGCACAAAAGTCAGTGTGACAGTTGATTTTAAAATCCTAATTAAAAGGGGGTTGATGTATGTCTGCCTGACTGTACACAACATACTCAAGGCATAACATTTTTTCAAAGGCACGGCTCTGATCCCACTGAGTTTTCTCTCTGCCTTCAACAGAGGTTGAGCCTGACCTACGCTGACTGCTTCGGAAACCCCAGCCCGCACCTCCGCCCGCAACAGCTTCTCTACAACCACACTGCTTCTCAAAGAGAATACAAAGGGTTTCAATCTCAACAACTCTTTCACTTCCATTTTTTAAGGAGGGATCTTTTAAAACAACCCACCTGTCTAAAGAACACTCTTTCCTGGCATTTGTCAAGTATATTTACATAGATTTGGCTGTAACGAATGTCATGCCTTCAACCATTGAACTGAACATGTCATTCCCAGTCTTTTTTTCTTTTTTTTTTAAAACAATGTTTACTGAAACAATCATAAATGCCGCTTGGCAGCCTCAGGGCTGTATATATTCTGTGTTTGCTTAACACTGACACTACTGGAAAAGACCAGGGAGGTTGTTTTTTTTTTTCATAGCATTAGTTATGGATTCATTACCCAATTTCTGTCGGGTGGGTGGGGGGACAGGACAGGCTCTGTTTGGAGTTCAGGCTTTATAGACATTTTCTTCAAGTGTAAAAGGGAGCTCAGCTAACTACGGGAATGCACATGTCAGCTGGGTTACCAGATTCTCATTTATGCCTATTTTAGCTCGCTGAGAGAATGCAAGGAGGCCTTAAAATTGATCTTGATCGATTTTAGACCCCAGCTTCACCGTCAGCTCGTGATTCTACACAGTCGTAATGAGGGCGCAGTGTTAGGCACTGGAAAGACTCAAGAGTTTGCAAGTTCTTCAAGGTAGGGAGCTTTCAATAATTTACTCGTAAGCTGCAGGAGAAATTTATGGATTCTTATTAAATAAATATCAAATCCAAAGAAACGGTACATAAGCGTCCTGCATATTTTTCCTGCCGTTTGCTTTGGGTACAGCACCCTGATCCACTTCTACTCAAAACAACTGTCGACAAAATTCTGTAGAAGGCATCTTCAAACAAAAGTAGCTTTCAGGAAAGTTAGCTGATCTATTATTATTCCTGCTAATAAGATTTTAAATTATGCACAGCACATTTCCTTTAAAAAAACCCTCTGTAAGTCCTTTCAACACCTCTGAAATTCACCTGCTTGTATCTCAGGAAGACAGAAACCAAGCAATCAATCCAAATAAGTGTTGGAAAATGATCAAAAAGGGCAATCTCTTGCAGAGTGCTTTCAGAATATGAGCTTTCAACATGAACAGAAGACCTAGATCTAAAATAGTATCCTAGACTGAGCGCACACCTATCCCAAAAGCTCACATTAAAAACAACAAGAAAAAAAAACCCTGACCACAACCCAAGTATTCGCTTTGGAAAATGAAGGTCCGAGTTCTGAATTGAACCTGCTTGAATTTTACTCTGTGGATGCCATTTATCACAAAGGCTCAGAGAGGAAAGCATGTCATTCTAACTATTCGGAAACTGCCCTTAAAACTGCACCAGTCATCTACAAGTCTCTCTGAACATTTACTATTAATTCCAGGAAAAGATATAAGCCTTCTCTTGGGCCACAATTCACCATTAAAGTCTTCATTTAGAGGTTGAACTGTTCCTTATCCACTCACCTGTGGTATCTGTAAATACTACATACCATGAAAATTAAAAGAAGAATGAAACCCCACAATCCAATTGTCTTTGGGTTTGATCTAAGGCTTGTGAACATCATCAGAAAGATTCCTCTCCATTTCAGTAACCTGACTCAGGCCAGACTTGGATACTCACAGACCTTCTAGCTAGGAAAGTACATTATAGGCATAGAAATGGCACCACAGGAGCTCTGTTTTACCCACCTCTGTGTTTTACATCTGTGGTTTTACTGACAGAGGAATTAATTACTCTATGAGAAAAACTCCTCATATGGTGAAAGCAAACCAGGCTCCCTCATTAAGCATCTTCTGACTGGTGAAGAGTGATTAATCCCAATTTCAATATACGCTTTATTCCAACCACTGCGATGTCAGTGTGGAAATCACTTGCCTGGATAACAGCACAAGCAGAGATGTAGCACTGTCCTGCAAAGGGGATGGGCTCTATAAAGGTGGAAAAGCCCTGGGAAACATAAAGCATCACATCGCAGCAGACAGTGGATCAATGGCTGAGCACTGAAAACCTTCTGCCAAGAGCTAGGTTAATTTAAGGCGGTAGTGAAACGGGTGCCATTTTCAACAGTGCTGAAATCATTCGCGAGTACTGGCCTAAGATTAATTTAAAAAAGAGTCTCCCTAGCAAAGAATCTGAGCAGGCTGGCTAGCACAACCTCGCTTGCAAAGACTTCAGGGGAAAGGGGAAGCTTTCAGCCGGGCAGCCATTCCCTATAGCCCCGCGGCAAGTGTCCCCTCCTTTTCTCAGTTTGTGTATTTCTTTCACCAAACTCCCGTTGCATCGCAGGCTGGTGCAAACCACGCATCTTGTTCAGCAGACTGCCAGTCAAGTACATCCACCAACAAAATCACAAGATAGAGATCCCTTCCCATATAATTACAGGGTGTTGCCACTGTGCAGATGCCTTCACGCAAAGCTTCAGCTGCCCATAATTAACCAGAAGAATCCTGCAGCAAATGTGGTTGGAAGAAAAAAAAAGAAAAGTTTACCCTAAATTTGACAGAACTGGCTATAAATAGTTATAGGGCCTCGTCAATGCACATCTTTTCTGTAATTTCTCCTAAAATATCGTTGCAGTGGGCTTTAGTCCCACGTGTATATTTTCTATCGGAAAATGGCCTCACTAATCCATCTTAAAGATGTCTCAGTGCCTCTGCCTAGCATCTGGAAGGTATGCACATGGATTTATAATGCTTATGTGAAGCATAAGTCAGTGGTTAATCCATTTGATTGTAAATCATGTGACTGTGTACTGTGACCACATTAAAACTTTGCCATGAATAAAAAAAGGGAAAACTACAGCTAACCTATAATTTTGGTTGACTGAATCAAGTCTATTCCATGGACTCACACACATTTGGTCCTAGATCTGTCATACAAAGAAGATGTTTGAAAGTCACATCTTTAATGACTTACATGTGTAGCTCATGGGGCTGATGGCCCAGTGACTTTTTTCTCCCTCAACAGTTATTTACTGGACAAAGGAAAAATAGACAAAACTGTATGCTGACACTTTGGAGAGTGCCTAAGTGACAGTCACAGTTTCACTACTGAAACTGTGAGACTTTTTCACAGTTACAGCCTTAGACTAATGATGGAGCACCAGAACTGAGGATGAAGCTTAAAAATCCTTGGCAAGACTCTGCTGACTTCACACCGCTGAACCGAGGGCCAATGTTAAAACAAAGGCAAATTCGAAGCAAACACCTCAGCCCACAACTTCTACTGTATTCCAATACTTTTGTGCCTCACAACCTCAACGATTTAAAAAGCCAATTTGCCGAGTATTTTTCCTAGCCTTCTGAGCCTCTATTTACTCAATAGGCAAACTGAATAAGCAGCACAAGGTCATCCTTTACATCTAAGCTTCCTTGCCCTCATGCACATGAGAACGATTGCTTCATAATCTGGAGGACAACAGTGCTACTGGGATTACCTCCCATGCAAAAGGCAGGAAATTGCAACAGGCGAAACCCACAGGTGGCTTTTGTGGCCTACATGAGGCAATCCTGGCTCTTTCCAGGACAGCCATCATCTGGGATTTGAGTGGGGCTCAGGAGACCAAAGAAGCCTGTTCCTTCCACCCAGAGGCCCCAGCTAGACTTTCTTTCCTGCAGCAGAGCTGCTCCTTCACACATCATGCTGCCTGGCAGCTCCTGCAAACCGTGCTGTGAAAGCCCAGTGGGGGCTATGCAGCACTAAACCAGCTGCAAGCAGAATCCCACCTTGCTGCTCTTGGGAAGAGAAAGCTAGGTTTCCCTAAGAAGAGTACGCACCACAACCAGCCTCCTGTCTTCATGCTGACATTAACGTGAGATTCTGTGATCTGCCTTGCTGAACTGTCTGTCCCCTTGCTCCTCCAGGCTGCAGACCCCTCCTCTGAACTGAAGCACCCCAGAAATTAAGGCTGTTGTATCTGTTTCGCAGTGTCACAAACTGTTAACTGTCAGGTATGTTTCAAAAACATCACCTGCCCCAGTCCAAATTTCAGCACTTCATCTTCCCAGAACATTTACTTCTAGGCAAGCAATGATCAAAAACTGCCGTGTGTGTTGTGCTGCCAACTGGTTTTACGGCAAAAATGGAAAGTGAATTCCTATCTTGAAGGGAAGTGAGGAAGGCAGTAGGAAGTCCTCTCAAGAGGACTTACTTCTAAGGGCTTCCCCTTCACATCTTGATTATTTCCTCAGAGGTTCTTCCAAAAGCGGCAGTTTTCTAACATCAAAGCCGGAGAAACCACACTGCTGCGCTTCTGTTTGGCTCCACTATCAGAGCACTCGAGCACTGCAGAATGCTCAAAGACTCATTCATTAAACATCAGTGTCGCTAGGACTGAAAACATTACTTAAGACTCTATTTATGGAAACTCCATTATTTCTCTTTGGAAAAGAAGCATAACTGGGGAGGGAAGAAAGGAGGGAAGGAAAAAAGAAGATAGATGCTACATTAGTCTTTTAAACACATGGAACCGAATGTTAAAGACACCCACAATGAAATTTCTAACCTCTATCTGCTGAACAGAGACAGGCCTCTCCAGAGGAAACGGGCTTTCACATGCACAGAAAAAGAGAAACATATCTTCCTTTCTCCCAAACCCCACCACAGCCTTCCTTTCCCATCACTTTTATGTTCTTATTTTTGAAACTCAGTTAATGTTCATCATACGTGACTGCAGTCCCTCAGTGCAAAACGAGGATGGGCCCAAGTTGTTAGGTGTTGTATACATGCACAGTACAGGAGAGCCTTGCACTCTTATGATTTCTTCCAAATTTATTCACAGATCTCATCCTCTCTTTCATGCCTTTCCCCCCTCCCTTACCTACCCCCAAGCTCCCTCTGGGACCATCCCTTTCCAATGTTGGTGTAAGCACTTTTTTTTGCGGCCCTCACACCTGGGAACAGTCCTCCTCTATTCCTCTACCTCAGTGCTTTGCCTGGCTCCAAAGTCATTTGAAAATCTGTAGTTCTTTCCTTGCTTCTCTGTTTCACTGAGGCTCCTTTCCTCTCTCGGTAGCTTTTATTTTCATTTCCTAGCTAGCCACTTACTCTAGAGTACAGGAAATTGGATCCTGGCCCAGTAGTGATATTTGCATAGCATTGTTCCCATTTTCTGATTTTTTCTTTGATTTTATGAATTTTCTGGGCTCTTTTAATGGTCCACTGGGGACCTGGAAGGAGATATCATGATGCCAGATTTCAGGATTTTGTGGTGAGGTCTGTGGTACTTCATGTTGGCCCAGCACCTAGAGCAGCGATTAATAAGACTCTCAGATTTCACACAAAGAAACTAATAACCCTCAGCCCTGGAAAGGACATTGCAGAAACACGAACTAAGGTTAGAGGCTCAGCAGTGAACAGCTAAATAATGATTTGAAAATATCTCAGCATTTTAAGTCAGTCTCGTGATTTGTGAATAGCTGGGGTCTACCAAGGCCTTTTCCTCCTTAAAGACAGAAGAGGAAAGAATCCAAAGCTACTGAAATCCGTCCAGGCCGTTCATCTGTCTCTGGATTTTTCCTGCAGAAACAGTGCTTGAGCACAGAGAAAAGAGAAAGAAGTAGCAACTTGCTAGTGCTACCAGCTCAAGTCCTGTGTTTAAGCTCCCCCGAAAACCCACCTTAGGGTCTTCTTAGACAAACTTGTCCTCACAAAGATCCACCAACATGCTTCATTCCTATCCTGTTCCCAGCAAGGAAATAATGCAGACAGTCTGCATGACAAACTCCATGCGTTTGACATCTTCCTAAATTGTTTTGTGTGGTCTATCCCTTATACGGAAAAAGGCCTAAGTAAACAAAAATTCTTTTTGATAAAACGATCTATCTGCATTTCTAATGAAACCCAACTGGTAACTCCACTTAAGTCTCCCTGGCAAAAGGCCTGCCAAGGCACACCCTGCTTGTTTATATCAGCAAAACTCTTCAGTCAATAACTTCAGAATGAAATGCAGCTTAAAACAAAAGCTGTACGTTTGGAAAGACTAACAGACAAAAGACACCCTAAGCACCAGTTTAAAAAGTAGCTGATTTAATCAGAAATGTTTCCAAGTGTTTGACAGCTTATAGAAACATATTTGAAACCATATGGTTCATTTTCTGTATGTCCTCTCCGCTCCTGTCACTAATATCATTTTCTTCTGATAGATTAATTTGATTTGTTTTTTTCTTTCCCATGGGAAGTCATCAGATACTTGTTGATTGGTTTGGGCTATTATTTCGGGTGAGGAACGTAGAGTGTTTGTGGTCTCCTGTGAAGAATCAGCAGCAGTAGCATGCAAAACAAAAAAACAAAAAATGTGGGAGCTGCTTACATCAAGAACCCCACAGAGAAGCAAAGAGACACAAGAGATTACAAAATTAACAAAAAGGGGCAAATTGGGCATATACGACCTATCCTGAGCCTGGAATTTTTCAGAGGTGCAATTATTCTGTTAAAAAAGACAAAAAAAGGGAAATTTTAGTGATTCTAGTTGCCTGACAGTTATTTATAAATCTAAAGTATAGGGCATGCTGAAATAGCCAGTCAGGCCAGAAATACGTTAGGCTCAAAGAGGTTTGGGGCCATTGTGCCGCAGGTGCCACAGCAGCCGGCCAAACGCTGCTTGCTGCTGCAGACAGCGCTGGCGTTTAGGTGGCTGTGTTTCCCAAAGAAAGCTTGGGAGGACAGCGAACACCTCTGTCAGTCCTCTAGGCCCTGGAAGGACACGTCTGTGCATGGATAGGGCATGGCCAAATTCCCACTCCTCATATACTGCCTTGCGCTCACAGCTCAATCTGTACGGAGGCAGTAATGGGATGGTGAGATATCCCTGGAGGGGTGAGGACTAAAAGCGTGGTTGAACGAGGCAGCGAGGCAAGAGCATGGGTTTCCAGGGCCGGAACTGCAGGGAATGGGAGGTACCTCGACCTTCAGCGCGAGTGGAGGGAGTGTCTCAGATTTGCTACGGAGTACAAGAGTCTACCAGCCAGCTGCTGCAGCGTTGCTACAGGACTGCAGATGCCCAAGCCAGCTTCCCTTCTGCTGACTTTTTCTTGTGCTCATCGTTACATTTGGACCTTTAAGGTGCTTCGTGTCAGGCACATGAGCTCACATTCAAATACCAAAGCGGCTTGGCTCTGAGCTTTAAGGGCAGTTGCTCAAAACAGACCAGTCATCACAAAATAGATAGTGTAGAGAG
Organism: Struthio camelus; assembly: GCF_040807025.1. Lineage (NCBI taxonomy): Eukaryota > Metazoa > Chordata > Aves > Struthioniformes > Struthionidae > Struthio > Struthio camelus. The sequence goes on along the minus strand of NC_090945.1, from coordinate 9,621,391 downwards.
TGCAGGGAGCATCAAAATAAACGGCTGGACTTTCCAAGGGACCGAGACAGAGCTATTAGATGCTGAGCACTTCTCAAAAACGGTCTTATTTAAGTGCTCACATGTGAATCAGGAACTTCTGGAAGTTAAATTTTCTTGAGACTGCCTCTGACCACTTGAAAATCTGGCCCATATTGACCCAAGCAAAGTCAGGTCAGCCCAGCTTGTGCATGCAACTTCTCCCTGATCTTCATTTCCTTTCATGTAAGAACCTAATTAGCTCTTTGGAAGTTCATTAGTTGCTGTACTTTGACAGTCATTCTCAGCAGTACAATATGCAAGGTGTACTCTCTTAGAATAACAGCAGGAAATGCCTACCGTGGAATTAAACACCAGGACATTCTTTAAGATGTTCTTGGATGATATCCTGGCATATTCTGAATAGATTTTTTACATCAAAGAATCACTAATATAAACATACTTTGATTACACTGTGCCTCAAAAATAATTGTGCAAGATCTTCCATACGTTTATAAATCACTGATCAGGCCAGCTTCCACAACTTTAACTCATCCTGATTCCAAGTCCAGAGTTCAAACACACTTTCTGATTCTAATTAAATCACTAACTCTTAAAGCAATGTAACGGCCGCAGCTGTCACTGTTCAAGATTTTTTAAAAAGTGCTGTGACCGTTTGCAAGGAATCTGAGTGAAGAAAATGCCAGGCAGTTCACTGCTCTTCACAGTTCTGTAGGGTACACATAGATTAAATGGCCCTCCAGCTCTGAAAAAGATCCTCATAGTGTCCCTGATTTTAAAACACTGATATGTAACTAAATCATATATTAATACAAAGAAGTATTGCAACGAGCTTGGGTAAGAACACATATAGCTTGCTAAAAATATGGAGATGGAGATAACATCTATGCTTCCAACTTGCCATGATAGCTCCTGTACAGTATAGCCCACTCTGACCCAACATTGCCTTTTACTCACACCTCCTCAAGACACAGTTTTCTTCCTGACGTATTCTTGTTGCTTTGGATGTAGTATTTGGTTGTGCTGATAGAAGGTTGTGTTGACAGAAAGTTGTGAGCAGAGCAGTAATTGCAGGGGACAGAAGAAAAGCATCTCTAGAGGAAGAACTCAAAATATCAGGTCATGATATAATCAGGGTCATGACCACTTAATATATAGCCATCAATATACAGTCTGTTAGGGAGCAGAGGGACAGTCACCATTTAGTGGTTTAGCATTTCGCTTGTGGATCTATTCCATAACTGGTTTTGTGCATAAGCATTCATTGGTGCCATAAGCAGAGGTATTAACTTATTACACTTCTAAATATTTACTTGGATGGAGTAAAGATGCTTCAGAGCAAAAGCATGATGGATTGCTGATGGAAAACATTTTATCTGAGTATGTTGCTATCTCTGAAGACATTGCTGTGATAAGATAAAACATAGCTACAGAGAGAGAAGCCATTGCGCACGCTTCTTTCTCCGTCATCTGTCAAGGTGTGTGAGCATGGTGCCCCCAGCTCATCAGGTGAATGTATGCACCCTTGGGCTTACGGAGAGTGTTTTGGTTCTGGAAATCAGGTCTATTACACACAGAAGTTACAACTATAACAGATACTGTGGCTAAAAAAGATTCCCTGTCCAAATGCAAAAAATCCTCCAGCTCACCTACTGGGTGAGTTGTTGTTAAAGATCCTCCTCTCCATCAGTTTTTCCTTTACTTTCCTTTGCTAAATTATGTTTTTAGAATACAGAGATCAATGAAAGCAGGATCTGTCAAGGACACATTCAGCCTGAGCTCTATGTTAAATATGTTAAATATTCCCCATGACAATTTTAAGGACAGAACAAATAAGAAATCTCTCCTTCAGACAAAGCAAACAGAAACACGAAAAACAAAGAAAATGCAGAAAGGCCTCACCATCCGTTCAGCTGGCCTATTACTTTTTATCTACTGGTCAGCTACTTTTAGAAAAAAACAGGAAGGTATCTCGAATTTATTTTTAAATGAACTAAATCTCAATTCAGAATCTTTGTCAGGCTCATCCAGAGTATAAATTTCATATTTCTGTTCTAATAAATGTTATATTATTTTTTACATAACCAGCATAATAGCTACGCTAGAGAACTATCTATAATTGTGTTATTGCCCTCAAATTCATGAGAGTATAAACATTGACAGACAGATTACTTTTTTCCCCTCATCACTTCACTTTGAAGTTAAGTCAAGTGTGGCTCTTGATCAAGAACATACTTGTACACCTGAGCATACGTATGCACAGGCCCACAGGAAATGTTAAACACAGTTCAAATATAAGCATGGGGATTTCCTTTTAGCTAACTCTATTAACCACACTTGCATTTTTTAAGAATAATTTTCCAGAGGAAGCAAAATAATTAGGTCGCCACTGAGCATCAAGTCCACTGTTCATGCAGCAAAATTTAAAGTCATCTTATCTACAAAAAATTACACTTCAAGCTCCAGCTGAAATGCATCTTAAAACAAAATGGAAAAAGAAACAGCGTAAGCAAAGAGAACCATAGATATGCCTGAGTGTGCCAGCATGCTTTTTGGGCACTGCTGAGTTACAAAAACATGCTGCAAAATTCACTGAAAAGACTGGTTCCTCCTACAGTCCTTCCCTAAAAGAAACTGTCACATAAAGCAGGAGTGACATTGCCTCTCAGGTAGGTCAGCTAGAGTAAGCAGAGAGGATTATTTTGATGGGTAGAAAGAAACTGCACAACAGTTACTGAGGAAAGATACTGTGTAGACAAGCGCAACTTCTCAGACTGGTATGCAGTAGGTGCCTAAGTGGTTATTGACTGTGCACCAGCTTTTCCAGTACAAGAATGAATGGACATCAAACGCACTTAGTACAAGCCAATTTCAAAAGAAACAGAAAGAGGCATTTTTTCATGCGACAGACGCTAGACCTATGCCACTCCTTTTCAAAGGATGCTGTAGGCGCACAAAGCTCACATGGAGTCAAGGGGAGATTGATGCATTCGGAAAAAGTACCCCCTGACGGTTACTAAATGGACAACTCAGCAAATCCCATGAAACCAAAAACTTTCAAGATTGGAAAAGTACTCAAGGGAAGTATTACAGATGGTTGCCCTGTTCCTCCTCTTCCCAGGCATGTGTTTATGGCTACTGTTTTGACCAGGATCCTCAGCTCAAAGCACCTTCGGCTAGAAACAGTAAAGATGTTCTTACACTCTCACGACTGAAGCTGTGACTGTCTCCTGTGGCACTGCTGATCCCTGGTAACGTGAACAGCAGATCTCCCTGTGTTCACCACTCACTCTCTGACTGCTCTCCAAGGGCTCTACGCCTCCACAGTCAGCTGCAAAGAAGCTCTGACGATGGGGTTTTCTGCAGGAAGGAGCTGATAGGTCCCACGTTGCAGGCTGACGTTAACCGGATGTGATTCATGAATGAAGGATTTCTCCTTGCCTCTTGAGGGCCTGATGACCAAAACCAAGGGAAAGGGTCCAGCTCTTACCCTTCCGCAACTTCCTGGTGCTTGTGTCTGGTGCCTTGCGGGGCAGCTTCTAGCAGGTGGCTTGGCTGCCTCAAACACCTTTACCTCAATAAATGGCTTTTCAGTAGGGACTAGGTAACTGTCTGGGACCATTCAGTTTGAGTGGGACAACCAAAATCAATAGTGCTTTATCATCACCCCTTGCAACTAACTATCCACTGAAAGGCAGAAGGTAGTCAGAAGAGGACCGTTCCAGAATCAAAATGGAGTTCACTTGCGTACTGACGGAGTCCATAAACTACAGATAACGACTTTCCCTGAACTTATACACAAGAATAATCAGTTCCTCTGCTCAGTGCGTCTCTGTGCTTGCTGCCGCAGCATTAGGTAACTGGCTATGAGCAATCAATGCATACAAATTTATTGGTCCAGAGATGAGCTCTGAAGGTGCTTTACTCTGCACTGAGAGCAGCCCTGCTGCATCATGCCAAAGTTCAAACCCTCCTCGCCCTGTGGAGCCTTCCAGCAGCCCCAGAGCACAGATCAGTTACTGCAGCTAGAGGTCAGCTCTGTGGAAGGTGAAATTTTGTTATTTTCCACTTCCTTGCCTGTCCTCTCTCAGCTGAACTCCAACGGGTTCTTGAGGTCAAAAAAGAAACAATTCTGTAATTTCCACATGAAGACAGCAAATGGGAATCAAATTTAACTGCAAATTTAACTGACAGCATAGGTCTAGGTACCTGATGAAAGACAGAAGCTCAGTTTTTAAGACACCAGAGCAAAACTGTAAAATCAATGCTGAAATGACTGCAGCGGAAAATGCTATCTCTGAGATTCATTTCAGTCAGCTGAAACCAAATTGGTAACGTAAACAAGAATTTGTATGTGATACTATTTATGTATTAATTATTTGGATACAAGGTAGTGCTTAACATATAACTGATGCTAAACTGATCCTTTCTTCCAAGAATGATTTTATCTCTATGTTCCTCACATGATTCTGCCAAAAAAAAATGCATTCAAATTTTCTGTAAGTTATAGAAGACTATTTAAAATATCAGTTAAAGGTCCTTCCACAGAACACATTTCTTCCATTAACCCTGCAGATTTTAACTAAGCCAGTAAAAATTTTGTCAAACATTCATCATCACATTAGCACTCCCAGGCACGCTGAGCTGCTTCCCTGAGCGGCGCTGGTGGCCACAGGCCCTGCTCAGGCTGGAGCATGCGCCAGGTATCGCTGCTGGCCCCTGCCAGGGGCCAGGCGCGAGGTCAGGCCGAGGCATGAGCACAACACACACCCGTACCTCTGGTCCCGCTTCACCTAGAAGCTTTACCTTTTCCTTGTAAGACCCTCATTAACTCTTTGGAAGTTCGTTAGCTGCTCAGCCACCCTCACCAGTAGGGCACGGAAGGTGCAATCGCTTGGAATAAGAGCAGGAGAAGGCCACTGTAGAATTCAACATTATGATGTCCTTCGATAACACCCTGCCACGCTTCAGCATCGATTTGCACATCCAGGATTTCACATTCATTTCTCACATACTAACCCCTTGGGCAAACAAGCCGTAAGTCCCACTTGCAACACAGCTCTAGGCTTTGGAACCGAAAAATAATCGAAAATAAGTGTGACTGAAGGACATATAAGTCAAAACTACTTTTTCAAAATAAGTAGTGGGTTCCTCAATCACTACTAAGCAATATGACAATCCTGATGAGTTTTGTAAGTAACTGTACTTACAATAATGATGTTAATAAAAATGACAAGTAAGAGGGCACCTGGGATAGTTTTTCAATGCATCTGTTGAAATTCAAATGATAGCTTATGTAATTCATACCAGCACACAGAAAAAAAAAAAAAGGATCTTGAATGTACTTCACAATTCAGCTAAATCAAAGCAGATCTTATTCCCCTGAAGTCTGATCCAATGTCAGTTGATGCAAATGAGCATTAGTTAAATGAATAAATACCTAAGTGCTTTCAGAGCTAGTGCCAAATTCACACATGGTATAACTTGTTGGTGAATTTGCCTATAGGTCATCAAGAAAATATTTTCTCATTCTTTGTAAGAATAACACAGGTTATTCATCTCCCAACAAAAGTAATCTATTAAACAATGATAGCTACTATATAGAATTTAATTAATTCTAATTTTCCTTATCCAGACACGTGTCATTGTTATTCACCTGGCACAAAAGGTTTTCTGGGAAAGGCTGCAACTTATTAAAACGAAAATCACATCCACCATTTACAGTTGCATCATTAGTAGCATCTTTTAATCCCTTTGAACTGGAGTCCTCAGCTGGCTCAACCTCTTGTTTTGGCATCCCTCTAAAAATAAGTGATTTCTGACTACCTTGATAGACTTCAGTTCTCCCTTAATCCACAGTTTAGGGAAGCTCTTTTCTTTTCAGTAGTCTTTCAAGCCTGTTGAGTTAGAAAATATTCCAAGACAGCCCAAGTATGCACTGCCATGTCCATATGCTGGAGATAACTTGCAATTTGTTTTTTCTCTTCTGTTCTTCTCTCCTCTCCTCCCTTCCCTTTTCCCCTCTTTCCTTCTGTCAAAAATATCGCTCTCCAGCATGGACACAGACCACTTGGAACTTGAAGTACCTCATGATTCCTTAAGAAACCAAAGCCACGTGCTTCCTCATGGGTAACCATTATAAAACACAGTTCACCCTGTGTGTACAGGGTTCCTTTACTATTCCAAAAATTCACCTTATCTTTTGGCTGGTCTAAAACTGCACCTAGGATTCTAACAAGATGCCTTGATAAGAATCTTAAAAGCTCGTGCTGCCTCTGCCCATGCAATCCCTCACACGCGCACGCCTATGCAGAGAGAGCTGATAACTGAGCGACCGGCACTAAGTGAGAGGGCAGCCAGATATTTGTTCTCTCCTTCTCCCCAGAGGCAGCCATGTGCACAACGTGCCTCAGATTGTTCTCTGAAAAGATCAAGTGATAATGACCCCATACGGTTTCTGCTCCCTTGAGAGTTTGTGAGTCACCAGCTGACCCAGCCCCAAATGTGCTTGGTCGGCTGCAGCCCTCCTTTCCCACTGGTTACCAAAGCAAACAGACAAGAGCCAACAAGTCTGAGGCCTCCATCACACCGTGCCCTACTTAAAAGATAAGCCGAGGAGACTAAGGCATCCTTTTGGCATGCTTTGACTTTGGCATGCCTGAGAAGGAGCCAGTCCCATTCCCAACACCACTTCGAGCCAGCTTCGCTCAGGATCAGGCCTCTAGGCAGTAGGTAGCGTTGCACTCCGGGTGAGGGGACGTGGCGATGGTGGCAGTGACAGGGGTGGGCAGAGGCAGTCAGAGGGAGCACGTATGGGACACTGTGAGTGAATACCTGACAAGTGCGAAGGAAGGGCAACAGACACAAAACTATAGGGCACAGGGAGGCTTTCACTAGATTTTCCTCCACAATCATGGCATTTGCGCAGACAGCCAGCTACTGTGGCAAAGCTGGCCATCATAAAAATGGACAGCATTTATATCTAGTTGTAGCAACTGCCTGTGCCAATTTTTGGGTCCCTGTCTGAAAACCCAGGCCAGGGAGTTCTCTTTCCCTTCTTGTCCTTCCTGCCCATTTGTTTTCCAACTGTCCTTTCAGCTTGTCTTTCATTCAGCTTGGTGTGTTTGTGTATTTACATCACTTGTGCTGCCCACATACCTATAACCTCATTTCTTATTCTTCCCTGGAATAAAGTTTGGGGATTTTGCATGTAAAAGTCAATATTTAAGGGAACAAAGGGAAAGGTTACGGCTGGACTTTGTTCTAACTGCCCCGGCGATCTTTAGTCTCTCGACCATAAGAAAAACAATGAACATGTGACGCCAAATCTTTAAAATTAGAAACATCTGAAATGCCATCCACCAGTTGAACGTCTTTGAAGGGTTTTTGTATGTGCCAAATAATGGTATAGCTTCATTCTTCACAACTTCGGTAAAGCTTCTGCAAATAGCTTAGACTCCAATTAGGATGAGAATATTCTATTATCCATTGACAAGTCAGTGCTATAAGGCTGACCTAACCAAACGCAGAAGTCCTTTTGTCTTTGCCAACTATGCAACAGCTATAGATTTTGCATTCACGCATTTTAAGCATTTCAAAACATTCTTGTGATGGTCTTGACAACCTTCCAGTAAAAAGCAGCTGTCAAAATGTATCGTACAATATACTAGCAGACCTCCTCCACACTGCTGCTATAATTAGGTGTAGGGTTTTTTTCTTTTTTGCCTTTTTTTTTTTTTTTTGCTTTAAAGCAACTTGTAGAGAATATAATTTGTAATTTGGCTAAATAAAATGTTCAGAGCACATCAAGTCCATAATTATATTTCAATTTGAGAAGAATGTGTTCTGTTTAAAAGAAAGCAAGTAGCAGTGATGGTGGTAATTTATTTTACCTTTCACAGCTTCTGAAAGCCAAACCCTCAGAGTAACTACAGCTCACAAAATATGCAGGAATTTGGGACCTCATTCTGAAGTGAGCTCAGCATCCACATGTCCCTTTTAAGGCATCACTTTATAGGTAGAGCCTCTGAGACTTTTGCCTTCCAACTCTCTTCTGACACTTGTTTTTGTGACTTCAGTTAACTACAGAATCTAATTCCCCACATCAATAATTATGACAAATTAAAAGGAAAGGGGTAGATTCTCCATTAGGGTCTGGCTGGTTTTGGTGCTCCTGCAACACAAAATACCTGTAAATACGACTAAACTGTCTCTGTGGACATTTTGTATCAATGGAACTATGCAAAGGAGCCAGAGCAAAACCGGAGAGCCTGGCTCCAGAAACATATATCAGCACATTTTTGACAGCACTATTTAATAAGGCAGCTTGGTCAAAAGCCTTGGCTGATACAAGCACACAGAAGCCAAGAGTCATACCTGGAGTGAATCTGACCCTTTATTGTAGGGCTTCGCAGCCCATTTTTGCACCAAACTTTCACTCATGCTCCATGAAGTCTTGCCTGCTGAAGTACACAACTGCACCCTGAGGCACAAAAATGCAGTGGTATTTTTATAAATTCTTTAGGTACAACTCCCATAAGAACCTTGTCCACGCTCAAGACAAGAACTGCTCTATGACTCAAGGAGTTACAATCTGCCCCACCTTCCCACAGAAGAAAAGTCCCTTTTCCTTCTTCCCCCCTTTTCTCCTACATTCAGATCATCACTACCTTATCCGGCTGGAAGTACACTGGTCCCTTTCTACTTCATGTTCACAGTCTCATGATTTGAAAAATAAAATAAAAATAATTGGGTTTTTTTCCACATTGCAAGTAACTGCATTTGTTAAAATATTTGAAAAATGTCTGTTTTCCTCCCCCTGGGTTTGGTTTTATTTTTTGAATCTTTAAATCTTTATGTATTACTCTGCTCTCCTTTTTTGAGCTTTCCAATGGAAGCACCTAAAGAAGATCGACACCTGTCTGTAAACTAAAGCTGGCATTCTTTGCGAGTCACTTACCCAAGACCAGGAGGAGAGTGACAAACTGGGAGGGCTGGCAATACTGCCTTTCTGAGTCCAGCCCCTTTTCTTCCTTCCTCCTGCCTCCAAGTCAATGCAGTCCACTTTCAGCTTACCATAACATCATTTCCTAATTGACAGCCACTTCTCTAATACTCTTTTGGTCTTTTTTTTCACTAGTTTTATTTCTCCAACAGTAGAGCTGTTGAAGTCGCTAATTTTCTCCTCAGTACCAAGTCTTAGGACAACTTCTCCTAGTTCCTCCACCCACTGATTCCTCCTCACGTAGAGGAAAACGAAGTTAGTGAAACATCTCAACACAAAATTGCAATGCTTATCCTGCGCCATCAGTGCAGCTCTTCACTTAGGACAGGGCCTGCCATTTGCTGCACTATCCCAGTCACTACTGTTGTTATCCCAGGATACTTCCCCTTTGATTACTCAGACTGCTAAACAGAGGATTCATGATTTACATTTGGACAATGTTATTAATCAGAAGTGCTCAAAAGTCCCCCCCCCCGACACCTTAAACGTACATGGTTTTGGAGGGAAGAAAATCCTATGCTCTGTAAAAGCCCAACAAACCCCAGACGCCAGCTCAGCAAGACTGTGAAGAGGGCACTCAAGAGTCTTAAGGAAACTTTTAGAGAAGCAAAAGCAGAGAGAGATTTGAATATATGATTTCAGCACCTCTGACAATAGCCTTGTTATTGCATTGCTGTAGACTATGTGCAGATGTTAGTTCTGCAAACAGCCATGAACCTGAAAGGCAATAGGCTCTAAGATCAGCTGTCTTCCTCCTCCCATTTAACAAGCTAAAAAATGGTCAGCCTCAATAGCAGTGCTTCTATAAAGAGTAATTACTTCTGTTTTCTCTATTTAGGAGGAGACATGTGGATGAAAAATGTGTTCTCCCTCACGCTTGCCACTGATGCACTTCTGAAGGAGCTGCATCACAGGAGTGATGCACGCTGGCTGCGTTAATTCTTTCAGTCACAGCACAGTGCAAGACAAAGGGGTAAGAAATGAATAGGGAACCAGGCCTTTCACAGGCCTACCAAAGCAGCAGATGGGCCATTTAGCGTTGGCAAAGGAATGCTGGACAAGATGACTGTTCTAGTTATTGGCTTTTTGTCCAGAAAAGGATGGAGGAAACAGAGGACAGAAATAAGTGGTTCTTGCAGCGAAGGAAAGTTCAGCAGTTTTGCAGGGCTCTGTGCTAGCAGCTGTTCAGTTAGACTTGCTCATAGATGACAGCAAGAAGATATGATAAGGTGAAGGACTGATAAAGTGGGCTGATGATGTCGAGTTACTGAGGTTAATTGAGATTGCAATAACAGTCAAAAAGCCCCCACAAATCAAACATCAGAAAATACATCAAAGATACAGATATCTTCAGTACAAGGAAAATACGAGTAGACTAAGACGACCTGGAAGGATATGTTAGGATAGCCTAGAAAGGGATTAGGCGTTCACCATCCCAAGGAAGAACTGGGAACCATCAAGTGAAGCTAACAGGATGCAGGTTCAAAACTAGCAAAGAGAGCGGCTCCTCGTGCAAAGGGGTAGCAAATCAGCAGAACCCACCGTCACCAGAAGTGGACGTTAAAAGTTTACATGTGTTCAAGATTGGAAAAATACACGGAAATTAGAGCCACAGGATGTTACTAAATACTATTGGCTTCCCAGAAGCCTCTGCTTTACCAGTCAGATAAAACTAGGAGAAGCAGTACGAATAAATTTAATTCCTGAATAGAAACACCTAGTTATTCTAGCAGGGAAAGAAGTTAGGCCCAAAACAAGGAGAAGAAGTGGGAAGTGAATGTCCATCTACAGCTTGAGAAAGTCACCATCAAATGACTTGTACCGCTTAACTTCTCTCCTAGCTTATTTATTGAAACAAGTTGCCTAAATCACTTGGTAACCTTGAAAATATACACAAGAATCTATCAAAAACTGGGTATATAAACATGTTAAAACAGCCCACAGCCACATTTAACCTCAGCCTGATCCTACATAATAGATCAGCACTGTATACTGTACAACTCTCAGATTTTGCCAGTTCTAGGGATACACTTTTATGTCGACAAATTGCCCTCTAACAACTTTTCTTTCATATTTAAGCAAGATATATTTTTCTACCCCATTTCTTCAGTTAATTTCTCCTTTTGCATAGAAAATATCTGTAGTATTCACACTCCAGCTCCTCTGAATTACTCTTCCTCTTTCACTAGGCAAAAGAGAAGCTCAGTAAGGCATCCAGTGGAAAGCGCGTTCTACTCTTCTGCCTTTTTTTAGGGAGAGAAAAAAAGAGCGTGAATTCGTGTTCAGCTAACATCCCTAATACCCCTGCTGTCCCCTCAAATGTAGTCCTGTGTTTCAAAGGGTACGTTCCAAAGTAGCCTTGGCTACTATTTGAAACACGCCCCGGCTTATTGCACAGAAGACAATTCAACTCCCATTTTTTGTAATAGGTACACGCCAGCAATCACAGCTTCCTTGTATGAGCCTTACACTTCTACGAAGTGCAGTCTCATCAGTTTGATAGCTTGCAGCAGCTGAAAGCTGTGACATTATGAGCTGCCATGAGGCATTAAGACGACCACATATACCTGCTATCACAGGCATTTTAAAAAAATATATTATCATTCTCATTGCTGCCAAAAGGTTTCTCAGTTCAATATGAGTGCGATCATTGCTTGTACAGGAGGGCGTAGGCAATCAAACAGGATCACTACATCAGCTCTGAATTACCACTGATTATTTTTGATGGTGCTTCTGCTTACACAGAAGTGGCCACAAATGTAAATAAACCTGCCTTAGAGGCAATGCACCACATTTCACCAGCCGAATCACCTCTGTACCACTTGTCTAAGCTATAGCTAACGTGGGACTACAGAGATTGGAGCTAGTGACTTCTGGAAATCAAATAAAAGTATAAATTAACAGGGTATATTCCACCTAGTAAGGTTTAGTTTAATATGCAACAGTGAAGAACCCTAAAAGACTCTTAAACACAACGTTTAAGGTAGCAGTTGCTGTTCTTAGGATAAAATATATGCCTGTTCTTGTTAGTCATATCCACTTGTTAACCCTCTGCACTACCTGGGCTCCCTACACGCACACTAACAGACACACCAGCACAACTCCGCAGCTGGTGTAAGTGGACACAGTGCTGACCAGATCAATGGAAACAGGCCAGTTTACAGCAGCGGTCTGTATTCTCTTGGATAAAACAGAGTTGTGTCAGAATAGTAAATGCTGCTTGTTTAGACCCTGGAAAAGCAATTCAGAGTTGCTAAACATTTTTTATGGTTAATGCCTTTTCATTGGAATAATATCTGTTCACCACCATATCGGTGGAGCCACTGATGTCGAACATTTCTGACATTTGAAATTCATATGGAATGTGTTCAGAGAACTAAATTGTGGCCAATCACTTTCGCATTTTTATTTTTTAAATGCAAATACATACATTTAACTGTAGAACATTCAAAATGGCAAAATATAGCCACAGCTTTCCTATGAATTGGCTTAATGCAACCGTTTCTCCATAAGAACCAGAAACTGCAAGAAGGGAAACAATTTAAAAAAACAGAGGTTTTAAACTGATGCTCCATAGCAAATAAGCCGGTGTTCTTTGTGTCCCAATAACTATGCTACATTTCTAATACTGCTGTATTTTTCCGTTCAATTGAAAGATTTCTTTTAGGGTTTCTCCTAGGGTTTAGGAGAGACAAGAAATATTTGCTCACTGGTATCAGCAAGGAGAGAAACACGATGCTGGCCTGCTATTGAGTATTAACCCACCATAATGTTGAAGGGACTGTCAAACAACAGCTGAGCTGGATTTATACCTATAACATACTACTGAGAGGTAGAAGAAACAAGCAGCAGGGCCTCACAGCCCAGCCCGCGCAGCAGCAGTAATGGGAACATCAACTGTATAATTAACTGCTTTTCTATCGGACCAACTCAAAAATTTAGTGTGTTTTCCTTCAGCTCTCTCAGTCAGTCTTATTTGAGATCGCAGCCAAGTCGGCCAGATGGTCCAGCACCGACAGAACAGAGCCAGGTAGTATTTGGTCAGGCTGCCCTGTGCCGGCTGCAGTGGCGGCGTCCAGCTGCCCCGCATGGCAGGAGGGGAGAAGCCAGCCACTGTCTGCGGCACCTGAACGCACCTAGTTAGGGGCACCAGCCCTGCAGGTCCCGTATGCTATCGTAACAGGAACTTCGTGGGGCCTTTGAACAAGGAAGATACACATTTATCATGGGTTTTCACTAGATGAAATCATGTGTGAGGTTTAAAGCACCCAATGTATTTTGTCCGCTTCTGTGAACACCATTGATAAACTGGTTCCTGTCTCAAGCCAAGACCTCACATCTCGTTCCACTGATGAATACAGTATGTGAGCACAGCGTGGAAATAAAGGAAGTAGATCATTCCGTACCGTGATCCTTACAACCGACAGCATGAAGAGCAGGGGCATTGCCTGGACAGTGCTGGGGTAACACAGGTCGCGCTCCCTGCAACACAGGAGGATGCCTCTGAAAAGCGCTCATAACTATTTGCCCTGTTTTCAAGATGAACAGAAGCTACATCCTGTCCCAGATTTTTCACTGGATTGAAAGTGGCCTCTTCTTCTATCACCAAGACACACTGACTTCAGTAACTTGCAACTATTGCATGCACGTATGCGTCAGCATTCCTGCTACTGAGGAATTAGTTTACAAAACAGTCAATTAAAACTTAGCACCCAATCCTTAATGAAATTCCACTTAACCTAACGGGAATTTTACCTCAACAAGAATTGTTCAAGTCCACCTGACTTTAAACGGCTGGATCTCAGTACGAAAAGCTCGCGCTTGCGTCGCGCCCCGCTCGCCAGGGCTCGTGCTCGGGCGCGGGACGTGAGTCAGCAGCGCGCCAGGCCGCTGCCGTAGCCCGCAGCTGTCGGCAGCGGCAGAGGCAGCCCGGGCGCGCTGAGCGCAGCCTTGTCGCACTGGAATCAGCTGTTGTTTTCAAAGACGGTTAGGGTTTAAATGACTTGCGAACTTGCAATTACTGAGCATGAAATCAGCTCTTTTTACACTCGGGCTATTACCAGGATTCCAGCCGGGTTCCAGGAAGTAAATGCTGGAAATGCAAGACTGGCTATGATGAGTTTCCAATACCATTTGCAAGGCCAAATTCACCCTTGTTATCATTCCAGTGACTTTACTGTAGCGACACCAGGGATGATTTAGGCTCAGTGAATTCCACAGATGCATGAAATAACAAGTATTTTTATGCAAACGACAGGCACGATGTTCTGTATCTGACTCTGGGCGGTTTCCCAGGCCAGGAGGCCAGGAAGACGAAGCAGAGCTTGCAACAAACGCCGCTAGTGATGTGCTTGTCAGCACACCCGGCCAGCTACAGGGCGCCCCGAGCAAGAGCAGCGAATGGAGCTGCTCCACCTCAAAGCTCAAAACAGGGAGACAGCAAGGGCCGCCAGGGTACTAGCTTCCCTGCTGGCTGCCATTTTTTGTTTGTAGAAGGGGAGGCAAATCGCACATGAGTTACAAGCAGCAAAGCTGATTATTTCAATGCCAACTCACTTGTTCTGCTGCAAACGGGGGTAGAAAGAAGGCTTAATTCGCTCTCCACTCACCGCCCTTCAGAGGACCCAGGGAGCCACCTTCTCCTTCTGCGGTGCCCCACCAACACCTCTGCCGGGTACCATGACCAACGAGGTCACCCCTGTTATAAGATAAGGAGCGTGCAGGTTTTGTGGGGCATAAGTTAGCTGTCAGTAACTCACTTGGCACCATCCTAAATGCAGATGAATGCAAACCTCTAACTTGTAAGCAAAGTGCAAAGATGGGAAAAGGCAGATTGTATGGATAGAGCTCTTTGGCGCAGAAGTCATAGCGTTATGTAGCACACCAGAAGGCTTTAATTATGTAGATCTCTTTCAAGGTCTGGTTTGAAAGCGGACAAAAGCTTACAGGCAGTTGGGAGGTATTCTCTTTCTGCAAAAAGCGTTGATAATATCTGGAGCAAGGAAAACATTTGAAATATAAATTAAACCAAGATTACTAACCCCACAAGTTGGATCTTTGCTTGCCTATTCATTTATTTCTTAATCCACTTTTTTCCCTTCACATCTGCCTCTGACTCACTACATCCCTCTGCTTCCATAACATTTTCTTATTTTTCCCTGGAGCTTCTTTCTTCATTGTTTTCCTTTATCTATTTTATTTCCTTTTGTGCTTTGAAAAACAGCATCTCTCTTCCCTGAATTATTTGTTCTCATTTATGTTACTCAGCGCTGTCCTTCCAGAGCTGAGGATCTCCTAGTTCTCTCTCCAGGCCTCTCTATCCTTTTCTAACCACATACCTGTCCAAGCCCAAGAGGTGGGCACAGCAGAGCACGTAGGGAGCTAGAAGACAGCTCAGTGAACGGCACGGAAAGAGAAGCACTCTCCGCGGCCTATACAGGAAGCAAAAGATCAATCCATGGAAGATAAAGTACCTCAAAACAACTTTAACCCAGCTGAGAAGCTGTTAGCATAGCTCAGCTTCTCCAGCCATGTAGGAGAAGAACGTATTGTCACAGCAGAAAAAGAAAAGGAAACTCGAGGAAAGGGAAAGATCGTCTTCCCTCTCTCTGCAAGATGCTTGCTCTTACAACTACTGCATCTGTGCCTTCCAAGGCACAGCGCTGGCCGCTCTTTGACACAGTAACTATAATGTATTGCCCACATTCAAAAGCTGGGAATATAACTTTTCTCCTTTAGTCCCAATACCATGCACTCTCCCTGAAACTTTAGTAGCAGGTCCCTCATCATCCTGTAGACCAGCCATTAAGAGGGTAACTTTATCAGCTCCTACACACACACATCCGTGGATTTCCTTATTCAAACCAAAGCCAGGCAAGCAATGACTGATGAGTTATAGACATACATCGTTTGGCAGTCTGTTACTTATATGGACTCTACAAGTTAAACAAATCTTTCCCATTGAAAATAACTGTTTTCAAGCATGGTTTTGAAAATGCTCAGGCCTCAGCCCCAGGTACCTTGCAGCACTTCTCACTAATTTAACTAATATTTTGTCATGGAGTATTACGGTTGGCAGAAGTACCTTAGAGCTGGCAGAAATGCTCTGGTCTGCAAAATAAAAAAAAAAAATTAATAATTAAAAAAAAAAAAGGGGGAAAAGCATCCCCAGCCAGAACCATCAGCTATTCCTACATGACACAAATTCTTTCATAGAATGCCAGCACGCTCAAATGGCATAAAGTGTATTTACTCTGTTGAGTCAGCGTGTTCCTAAACTCCCAGTCAACTCACTCACTGGAATACTTTGGTGTAGTATAGTAACGACATGTAGTCAAGTAATAAAACTACATGTTCAAGCCTCCTCTCACTCTCATGCATCTATTTACAAATAAGTTACTCACAGAGGTATGCCTATATATTAAGAGCAAATATTAAAATTCACCAATCACTGATCCTACCCCAGCTTAATGGCAAGCCAGAATCAGTCACCCAGAAAGTAGTGCCAAATCTTTAAGTGGAGGAAGAGGGAAACAACGTGGAGTCTTTCCCCACCAGCCAACAGAGCAGAGCTCTTCAGAGTCTCGATCCAGAATGACTTTAAAGCTTCACACTAATTTCAGCAGTCCTCTTACCTTGACTGGAGTGCAGCTAGTTAATAACCTTACAGGAACTGGCTTCCGGCTATTGCAACTCTGGATTTGGCCTGTTCCAAAATACAGATATATTTTCATGAGACATCTGTTACTCAGGCTGGAGAGCTGTTTCTGGAAGTTGGCAGACTTGATGGTAACCTTTTTCAATGAGTTATGTGAAAACATAAAAGATAATTTTTGAACTTATATCCATCCTGGAGGAGATACCAATGGGCAGCAGCTGTTTTGAAATGTTTTGAAAGAGAGAAACGAGCAGTGATTTCCTGGAGGCAAAAGAAGAAAATTCACAGCTTGCTTATGTCCTTCTGTCCTAATGATCATTACCAAAATTGTGTTTTCATGAGAACAGTCTAAATAAATATTTGGTTTAGACCTGGTTTCAAACACCCCCGAGACAGAGAATAAAAAAGAGCGTATATCAGGATAAAATGCAAGTCCTCCTTGCTCTCGCAGCCTGGCATGTGAACTCAAAGGCAAGAGCCCACGAGAAGGGAAATGGCGGAAGGCCGGCTGTTCTTTATGGGTGAATACTTCTTATCTGGCTTCATGGCAGCAGGAAGGGAAAAAGATGGCTAGAGCAAAATGTTCTTGGCCGCTCTCTTTACTGGCAAGACAAAAATGATGCAGATCAAACCTTCTCTGTTCATAACTACTGGATTTCATGTAATTTTCAAATAGTTTAATATTCTGGGGATATTATTAAAAACAGACTCATAACTTCAAGAAAATCAGAAATGCTATAAAGTGGCTGGCTGGTGGGTAGCCCATCTCCAAAAATCACAGAGCAAACTAAATGCAAGAGCACAAAACTTAATAGCTACAAAATAAAAAACACCAGTATATGAATGACGGTCCGTTTTCCATCCAAAAAAATGAAGAAACAAAAGCTAGATTTGACGTTTCAGGGAAGAGTTTTGTTTCTCTGTTCATTTGTTTGTTTTCCCCTAGAATGGATCACTACCAATATGGAAGACAATAACAGCTTGCAATTATACTACAGTGTCACCGGGAATGGATTAAAATATTGTCCTGCCTCAGACTTCATTCTTCTAGAAGTCTGGTTGTTACCGTAAGCATGAAAACAAGTGAATAAACAATTTTTCTCTATTTTTCTCATTAAAAAAAAAAAGACCACCAAAACTTTGCTCATGTAAATCAGCCTACCAAAGGCAATGGAAAATCAGCTCATACAAGATGAGCATTTGATTCTATTCTTAAAAAGCAGGAAAGAATCATACTTGCTATAAGTACAAAAGGGCTTGTTTTTAAAGGTATCTTTCACATCTTGGGTTAAGCTCACTTAAACGCACATTCTTTTTCCTGCTGCAAACAAACACCTAAGTAAATGAAAAGGCACAGCTACCGTGCTTCATAAAGAAAACCCTGCAGGAAGTTGTTCCCATCTGTTACGGAAGTGGATGAAAAGGAAAAGATGAACACAGTTGTCTTTTCTTGACTTAAAAAACAATGGACCAAAACTGCTCCTGGCTTCTATCATGCAGGTTTTTCATAAATACACTCCTTTTTCCTCCACATACACCCTGTGCATATGTAAAGTAAAGCAGAAGTGAAAAGGCACGTCTGCAACACAGCAAGTCATCCTGAATGAAGGTCACACGAGTGAGGCTAGCAGAAAAAGGACCACACAGCTAGGCTACAAGCATCTGAGACTTCTGCTTTTTTGCTATATGCAAGACTTAAATGAAGACTGAGGACAGAGATCTGTCTGCATTAGGGCAGGTTTGACCTCCTAGGAACAATTCTTCTGCCCTCAAAACCACATATCACCAAACTACAATCCTACTCTTTACACCCTACAAAGTTACAAAAACTAACAACAAAGAACTGCACCTCACTTTTTCAAAAGAAGCTACCATTTCCCATGAAGCCAGGATGTACTTTCACCCCTAAAACAGCTTTCCACTTTTATTTACCTTACATAATCAGCTTCCCACTTGTTTTTAATAACGAGCAAGTCATTATTCTGCAGAGTGGCCTCTCATACCGGCCATGGGCGCAGGGTGCACAACTCAAGGCCGTGGCTCCTGACTGACATGGTAAGTCACAGAAGTGTTGCTGATGTGTAAAATGAGACAAGTGTACCGATGATGCTGTGCATTACACCAAGACATCTATCTCATGTTCATTTGTCGTTTCTGATACAGAAACAGGCTAAACCACAGTTTTGTTTTATCCTTCTTCTCAAATCAGGCATGATGTCTACCAAGTCTTTTGATTAATTCTCCTAACAGAGGTTAACAAGTTTATGGGTTTAAGTTAGCACTGGTGCCAAACTCTTAGATGTTGCATCTCCAGCACGGTTAGTTGGCTGCAGCATCTGCCGGGGGAACTGATACACTTTCTGTTAGTGGTGAGAGGCTTGGTGTCAAACATATGAGTAGCTACGCTCCACAATAATATACATTTCTTAATATCTAACTAAACTGAACACCATTAAATATTGTGAGTGCCTGTACCACTATATGGGCAAAGTAAACCACAGTCATCTATTTTGGAGGAGATGAATAAATAACTGCTGAAAGTTCACTTCAAAAGAAAGGACTTTTCAGTCTTCCCAACAAGAGTAGATGGGGAGAAGTGCTTCAACAGATCCTCTTCCTCTCCATAAGCAACTCAGTGCTGAGAGAGACCTCAGATCAGGAACACACATCAGAAGTGATAATGCACAACCTCTGTCAAGGGTGGAGGTTGAACCCTAACCCATTCTTTTCTCCATTTCCCCAGCCTGAATTCATTCTGGATGGAGCATTATGTCAGCTGCAGTGAGTCTTGTTTCCATATAGACATTGTGTCATTCATTCTACAGCAGCAGCAGAGATAAAAAACAAGTAGTATAAGAACAGAGTTGGTTAATATCAGCAATTAGTTAAAAATCTTAACCTCTGAAAACATGAAAGAGTGAACTGAAATCATGCCCTGAAATGAGAGAATCAAAATTTTTTAGCTATAGGGAAAGCCACAAACTATGCATAAGACCAAATCGATCTACAAATCACTAACTTGGAAGAGGTGCTGTAAGCACCTGCAGTCATTCCTCTAGCCCAGTAGGGTCACCAAGACCAACTACATCTGAAAGCAAAAGAGCACGTCCTAAAAAAACGTTTGCTCTGACTGGGTCCAGCTCTGAGATTCAGAATCCTTAAACCAAGTTGGGGAGAAGGGAATTCACTCTAAGGCACTCAGGGAGGCTAGTAAAACCAGATCTGGAAGGACTGATCAACATTTCTGCTATTTCAAACCCAAATATAAATGTCCTTATGGAACGTGGTTTGGCAAACTCCACACACCGATATTTAGGCAGGTTTGGATTTTTATTAGAACCATTCGCATGGCACTGTACCAAACCCATGTCTGAGTTCGGGGGCAATGTGATGGTAGATTCCCTCTTAAAATCTCTGACCTTTTTTTAAAAAGAACCTAGGACTGCACTGTGGTTTTCTGCCCCACTATTCCTGTCTTGCTGGAACTCACCAGTTTTGTCACATGAAAATTTGCACGGTAGCACCTCTCCATTCACAGGGATGCTCGAGGTGAAGCAAGCAAGGAGGGATGTGGAAGCACTGTCTTTTCTGACAGCAAAGCTGACAGCACCACGAACACTGCCTTTGGCTGCTTTACTGTGAAACGAAGTTCAGCTCTGCTTCTCTTGACACAAACGAAGTAAGATGGGTAGGGACTGATAAGACGCAAAAGGCATAATCCAGCTTCCTATGGATTTCCTTTGGGTGTTAAAGGATTTAATATTTTGTATTTGCCATCTGTGCTCAAACTCAGAACCCTTACCCCTCACAGGATGAATGTTCCCTCTCTTCCTCAAAAAAATTTATTTTTTTGTTTTGAAAAGCATCCCAGGTTGTCACTGTAACAACAGATGGATTTTCTTGTGCTGACCACAGGCGGAGATGGACTACTGCAGTACGATAGCTCAAATATCTTAATTGTAAGCAGAACTCCATTGTGTTCTCATTTCTAGAGGACAGCTCCCACTATATACCCCATGGTATAAAAACACCCAGTAGTATAGTGACCACCCAGAAGTGAAGGACTGAATTCCAAGAGGTTGTAGGGGGGAAAATAGCTCAGTTACACACGTGTTCTTGTTTATATAATTCTCTAGAAAAATTAAATAGAGCTTTAAGAAAATAAAATTAAATATTGATGTCAACAACATGCAAATTTCTAGAACATCTGTGCTGGAGAAACATAATCATGTTAGTCAGAGCACTGGATTAAGCTATAATCACAGTAGCCAGATTTAAACAGAAAGGGGAAGAGTTTTTTATAATGGAAGTCCTTTAAGACTTCTTACAAAGATAAGTGTACTGCTTTTAAGTAAACCAAAACTACAGAGCAGCTAAGTCTGATGTCATTACACCAGCCTAAACGTGTATTATCCTTTACTCCATTAAAGACAATTAATTTCCTTTGGATATCCTCTCGTATTTTTGGGTGGAAAATGGTTACTCTCTATTGTTTGCACTACAGGGTAAATACTGAAAAGACCTCTTATGCATAGAAGTTATTAAAATCTCATAGACATAACTTCAAAGGTAAATATAACTTATCCCATTTCACAGATAAAAGCAGTTACACATTAATATCTGTGGAACTGCACTAGCCATAAACTGATACAAGTCCACTGCCTTAAGTTCAACACTGCTGAACTACACCACTTAGAAAATCACCTTCCTCACCTGGCCACGAGAGCAGTAGAAAACTGGGGACTGATTTTAGAAACTAGTGGATGAACTCAGCTATCCGATCTTAACAAGATACTAAGATGATCTTCTTCGTTCCTAATTTGGCTCACTGTGTCTTACTAATTTTAATTGACTAGTCAGCATTGAATAAGAACAAGCCCAAACCTTTACCTATCTAGCACTCAGGCAAACAATAGAAGAAAAAATCCCAGGTCTGAATTTCATACATCCTTGAAAACATCTTACTAATTTAAGCAAATTATTGTTATAGCGCTCCTGAATTAACAGGAATCAGGATATTTTGCAAAATCTAGCCTCTAAAATGCTCCTTGCTTTTCACAGGCAGACATTCCTACTTAAGCCATGCTGACGACCTGCCAAGGCAAGGTTAGCAGGGCTTGATCAATAACCTTCTCATGTTTCCAGCTAATTTCTCAACCAAAACGTCCTGGCACATTTAGCCACGCCAGGGGATATCCTCAGGCTAACGTTATGCCAGTTGTAATGCTCATGTAAATATCGTAGGGCTTACCCAAAACACACACTGATGGTTTTCTATAAGCTATCATAGACACCTATATTTATCCCATCACCAGAGAAACTTTAAACTTCTTGTCCTTTAATTTATTTTCAAAATCACCGTGGTAAAATCTCACTTAAATTAGAGAAGGATTATTAACTTCTCATTTTTCACACTGGGAAAGCAGAACATAGCCTGGATTTATGTTCCTCTTCCTTTTACCCAGCTTGTCATTATCTGACACCAAATACTGGAGATGGAGGTCACTGCTTTTACAGGCTAGGGAATTAAAAGAAAATGAAGTAATGACTGCACTGCTACGTTTAAAAAAGAGCACACTGAACCACAAGCGGTAACTGCTACGTTCTCTTTCCCGCCATACCCCGCTGCTAGCTGCTGAAGATTACAGGGATGGAGGAATGAACAGCAGCGTGCATCTGCACTTCTCAGAGCACCACAAGACCGGTAATGAAAGCAGGTTTCATTCACTCTTGAGGTGTTTATCTGGAATTACCTTGGCCTCGGCGTGCTTCCTCTTTCACTCAGCTCCTCCCTCCTCCGCAATCCCGCAGACATTTCTATCCCACTCATCTTAAAAAGCAAGACTATCAGCTGGTTAATCCAGCCTAAAAGCCCTTGTATGTTAACAACCTCGTACTGCTTTAGCACAGTTTCTTCCTCTCGGCCACATAAGCCTGTTTTTGTTTTTTTTTTCCCAGCACACAGCTCTCTAGGGCCCAGGCCTTGACGGGGTGCCACAGTAATAAAAACAAGAAGTCAGTCACCGACAGCAGTGACCCTAAACAGAAACTGAATCTGAGACGCTATCCCAACATTCACGCACTTGTCCAATGTCAACAAAAACTGCATTTACCTTAAAAAAAAAATGCCTTGTCGTTAGAATATAGCATGGGAAAGTCTTTGTTTTACAGTAGTACATTATGCTTACCAAAGTTTATCAAATACTGCTTTAACGGCAATATCGCAGCCCTGGCATCAGCTCTGTGTGAGACCACTGAGATTCGGTGCGCGGACAGGGAACCTCTCACCAACGCTCAGAGGAGAAAACAAAACGGTGGCTCTAATCCCACGTTCAGGCAACCTTCCCATTGACGTCAAACATAAACATTGCAGAGTTCAGCTGTGTAAGCCTTCTGCAAGGTTGAAAACAAGTATATTTTCAGTACTTAAATGTCTGGCATGTTCTTAAGGAGAGTTCAGATGAAGCCTAAACGGCAGGTCCTGCTGGACAAGAACTTGCTGCTGCACCAACCTTTCAGCTGAACAATCCTCCTCCTTGTGTCAAGACGCTAGACTATCAGGCCAAGGCACAGTACAACAGGAATCTCACCAGTGGTGTAATCCTTGTCTCATCAGCTGTTGTAACTCAACTGCTAGCTCAGTGGCACACCGAGAGGGTGCTAATTATATGTGAAGGCGGTGCAGGTATGGTATCAGAGGATTTCGAGTATTACCTAAGGTGTTATCCTATGTGCTCTACAGAAAGCACGGTATGCACCCTTCTCTTCTGCTAATTGCATTAACTGTCACGTTTTTTTTTAAATCAATGTAGCCAAAAACAAAACACACGCCTGTCATGTTTCCCTGCAAGTTATAACGTTGCAGGATTTGGAGCTGGGGCAGATTTATTGTGCATGAGCAGAGCATGTACCTCTGGCCTCTCCCAAACTCTGCATGCGTGTGGACATGCATGTTACAAAAGCTAACTGAAAAAAAACATATCCCTGCTCCTTTAAGCATAGTTGGTGTAGACTGCCAAGCATGTATAATTTTTAGAGCTCATTTTACTTTTTTTGGTTTTTTTTCTGCTGCTGATACTCAGTGTCATGGGCTAAAATCAATTCTAGAGAAGGAACTCTTCCACTACATCAGGAATCAACACTTCTGAGCATATGAGACGGTCAGGACAATAGCATAGCTCAAATTTTGTCTCTGATGAAAAGTAAGCATTGGTAGGACCGCGCACGTCTGTTCCAGCCAGGGTAGTTTATATTTATTAGTGCAGAAGTGTAAAAATATTTGGTGGTAAAATGAACCCAGCGGATGTTTTTGCTGGCAGGAGGCTCAGAGTGACAACTGTACTAGTCATTGTGAAAGAGTAACAGCTGAGCATGTGTTTGAGTTGCTTTCGCATTGACAAAAGAGGCATCCAGTATTCTGTGATTAATTGGATTATAGTGGCTTTCCACTTCCCACCCAGATCAATTGGCATTTGAAGTTATTCACTTATCACTCCAGAAGCTGAAAGGTTGAAATGAATAACTTCAATAATAGGCCTTTTGCAAGAGTTGAAAAGATTGCTCCCCCTCCATCAATTCATTTCTTCAGTGCTTTGCAACATTTTCGATATGGTCAAGTAAAGAATTTTTTTTTCGTTGGATAAATAATCACTTAATATGACAAAAAAAACCCACTAGGACATATATATGTGTGTGTATATATACATATATATGTCCCCCCTCCCCCCCCCCAAAAGAGAGAGAAAGCAAAGCAAATGCATTTGCACTTTGTTTTGTTTGGGAAATCAGAAGGAACATGCCCAATGAAACCAATTTCCAGTGTGACTCTAAGTCTGAATGCACCTGTAACAATAAAAGCAACTCCATGCCACAGGGGCTTTCCAAAAAGGTACCTTTCCTGCAGAGAGGTTATCCTGTCACTGCTGTGGTGTTTTTTACACATTTTGAAATTAATAGCCAGTAAACACTTTAATCTTTCCTTTATTTACTTTTTGCAAGAACTGTGCAATTATTTTTGATAAATACTTTTCCTAGTAACTCCTTGGTCCAGGAATTACAGCTCGACACATTTGTTAGCACTTGAGAGAGCTTAGCTGTAGCTGTTGAGGATGAGATCACAGCCAGATATTCCTAGAGTCACGACGATTTGTCAGGGGGCACACAGGAAAAGAATATACAACCTCTCCGCCTTGACGTTTCTCTATGAAAAAAGCCAAAATTTTGCCTGCTACTTGTGTGGACTTCTGGGGTAAAGGCAGTACAAATTTGGCATTCCTCAGAAACACAAAAGGGAGCTCAAACTTTTGCCATGTAGATTCAGAGCACAATTCATTTGCAAGCCAGAATGGGAATGTGGTTCCTTTACTGGGTTGATAAAACAGGCATCAGCGCTTCAGCACACTGAAACCTTATTGAAGTAAGCATTAAGCTACTTTTTTTCTTTTTTTCTACACAAGAGAAGTGTAAATATGACACAAGGTCACTTTTTTCTTGTAAAGAGGAGGGAAATGGAAGAGTAAGTGAAAATAAAGAGGTGCTAGGGGATCATCACAAGCAATAAAGTGCCCAGTATTAAGATCTTCATTGAGAGTGCAAATGATACTCCACATACTTTACAGCTCACAAGCTTTCCACCTCCAAACTGTAAAACACCTAGAATCACCAAGGCACTACTGATGAAAACTACAATAAAAAGACCAAGTGCATTATTAGTCGCCTTGCTGAGAGGTCAGGAAGCTTCACAGTTAATTGTGCGCGTCCTCTGTGCGCTAATGATGATTTTCACAAAATGCTACATATAGGGTAAGTCAATCTTGACAACCACTGTTATTCTGGTGCGCCAAAGCACTGTCGATAGTCTACTCTGTCTTCTACGTTTCCAGCACTACCAAAGCTGCATTTTACCAGCTTCAACCATGTTTAGAATTTCTTTGTAGCTGGTGCACAACCGTGTGCGGCGAGCGAGGAAAGGCAGGAATCGTCAGGGCATCTGGAGAATCAGACTTTGCAGCGCTACTGCTGAAATGTCCTCAGCGCTCTCTCTAACCTGCTGGTTGGTACTACACTAGCACCACTTGGCTCCGCTGCGTGACGCAACCACAACCTCCTGCCAATGACATTCACAGAGGAGCCTCAGCTATTTAACACGACCAAACAAATCGCAGGCAATGCAGCAAGTCAGCTGCATGAGGTGCAACAGTTCCAAACCCACAGAATACAGAAAACAAAGGATATAATTAATGTTTACTAGGGTTTTTCGTCTTACAGGACAGGTGCTCCCTTTCTGACTCCTACTAATTGTGGCAGGATGCCAAGTGCACAAAGCCACAGGTGGAATCCAACTATTCCAGTTTATGAATCTCAATAACTGAATCAGTGCTGCTGTTAACACAATCAGACAGATGATGCCAATAACTATCAGTCTCCAGTTGGATGCTGTACCAGTAATTAAATGGAGCTAAATGATACAAAGACTAAGCTAAGAGTGCAAGCTACATGCTCTATCAATCCAAGTTCTGAATTAGCTGGCTTCATCCATTCCCAAGTATCACACAACTCAGCATCTCCAAATGTCAGGGGCCCAAGGGGACAGCAGTGGAAACGTGGAATATGGCTACCTGCACACAACTTAAATAACGTGCAGCTCTTCAGACAGCTACCTCCTCAAAGAAACTTGCCCTGAAGCCAGTGAAAAACCAACAGATTTTATTTTCTCCACAGTTTGGAATTACTTTGTCCCATTTTGATGCTCAGCTCCATGCTATCCTGTATTCTGGCTTGACTGACCACAAAGCAAGAAGGTTCTCTAAGAAAAAGCAATGTACCTTAACTTTCAGCTCAACAGCCCCTACTTCCCCCCTCAATGAAATTACTCTGAGTCCTGCTGCCAGAGGCCACCTGCCCAAAAGTTCTAAAAGAAACCTCTCAGAAACAAGGAGACCTGTGCCCAATTCCCAACATATGAAGTTGAAGTCTTGTTCCCTTTTCAGTGCAAATAAGCCCCAGGAAAAAGGTTCAATGAGCAACACTGACTTCTAACATCAAGTCCGTTGGTCATCTTAGAGACCACAGTTCCTGAAAAATCAATCCTTTTTCCTAAGGGGGAGCTAAGCAGCTCTCCAGGTTTGAAAATTAGCATGACTCCTATAATGACCGAGTCCCCTTCTCCTTGTTCTGTAACCAGCTGTACACTTCCTTCATTTTTAATAAAAAAAACTTGGCCTCTGATCACATGGATATTCTCCTGAACATTACACCAGGAAACTTTGTACAAAATCATTCTGAAAAATTCAAAATAAATGACTTACTCTGAGTCAACTTTATCTAGAATTCTATTAACTAAAAGGTTCATGAAGCATGATTTTCCCTACAAGAAGCCCTCCGAGTCTGATCCACCTGGAAATACTTAAACCAATGTTATTCTATACTATTCTACACTTGGTTAGAGTTTTGCTTATTTCTTCCATGCAGCTGAATGGTTTGAAACACCCAGAATTTCTCTGTCTCATAGTTCAAATAAGCGTCTGAAGAGCATTGAACTGAATGTATTCGGCTTTGTTCATCACTTGCTTTTCTGTTTAAGGGCCTTCTAATCTGCCATTTTTGAGTTCTTCTACATTATCTGGAAACTGTTCTGGCTTTCAGACTTGTACTTAAAAAAATCAATTAACTATAAAGGAATATGGTAGTTCTAGCAAGGATTGATCTTAACTGCTTCACCGGGCAAATTCCCATTGATTTACTGGAAGCTTTGGTTCCATATGAAGAACAGGATAGGTGCATAATTTTATTTTCTCAACTGGCTGACATCCTTGAATCATAATTGAGCAGGGTGGGACTTTAATTAACTGAAGCTTTTTACCGCTGCAAGTTTATACAAGCTGTGAACGAGCTGCCAAGCGCTGGAAGTCTAATTCTGGAAATCAGTTCCACTTTCTTGATCATCTCAATATCCTTCCATGTTCCTAACTACCATTATGCCACCTAGGTATCACGTCAGATCTCTGAGAAATGCCAAATACATACAGCGTAATGCAAAAATTAATTACAATGTGTCATTATGTTAGCATTCCAAATCAATTCACTCAGAAACGTGGGCTCTCAAAGATGGAAGTTCTCTGAGCAATAGCTCCTTGATATGCTATTGTTATTTCACATTGCAAAATGATACTTAATTGAAAAGAAGTTATCTACCCTGTGCAAAAACAAACAACTGGGTAAGTGAATTATGACAGCGTATGTATTGTGATCGTTCAGATTCTTTCCATTGAAGAAAAGCAGTGTTGTTTAGGCATGCCTTCAGCATCTGCTTTCACCGCAAAGTAAGCTTGTTAACGTTATATAGACTTTTTCTTCCCTTAGGGATTTAAAACATTAATCCTAGTCATTTAATATTTACGTACTTAAAAATCATTTTTAAGCCATCTTTAAAATGTTATTCTTTTTAATGATTTTTTAAAACTATTATTATTGGCTTCTCCATTTATTTATTACATCAAGTGCAATGATTTAACTTAATGTTCTAGAATAAATTATACAAATAGAACATACGCAATATCTGTATTGAAAACTGTAATTATTAATAGATTATTCTATGTATCTAAACATGTATCCTACACTCACGGCCGTTTCAAAATCTATTTCAATGATGCTTCTCATAACGGAAACCTGGCCTCTAGATTTCGCTGTAATATTGCTTGTAATGCTACATAAGCCACCTTATTAAACCAGCCCAGCAACTCTTCTAATATAGTGTTTTGTTTCCAACAGACACCAAATCATAAGCTGTGTCCTATAAATTTGCACCTCAAATTACTGATTGCTTTTCCTCCATAAATATTAAGTCTCACTGCACTAATGGTGTGTATTTACCTCTTAACACTTAAGTGGTGAGTCCATAATAATATCTGAATGCTGAACTGTTAAATAAAAAAATCCCAAACCAGATTTTTAACCCAGAGTAATCTGAAAAATTAAGGATTTATCTGTAAACCATCACATTAGTGCTTTGCAGTGCAGACAAAGTAGCAGCTGCTCAGGGAGGAAAGGACAAGACTGTGCGCAAGGCAGAAGTGAGCATTACAGACACATTTGCTGGATGGGAATCTTCTGGAAAACATGCTGTCCTCATCCAAAGCTGCTTTTAAAAGACACAAAAGCACCCTCTGGAAGGCTGACAGGCAAACCTGGTCCAACAAGTCAGAGCAGGCAGCTCCTAGCTTCCCTCGAGTCTATTCCCTTCAATTGTACAATCAGCAAGGTTGTCAAGAAAGCAGCTTCATTTTGCAGGACAATTGAAGGCTCCAAGGTTGTGTTCACTTACAGCACAGTAGGATGAGGATGAGACCTTTAGATGTTTTAAAAATACAGAAAAGTGCCATCCTACAAGAGCTCACCGTCAGATAGTAAGAGAACATGGGACAAGGCGGAAAGCTGCAGATAGGTCAGATGTTTTTATCTGCATTACCCCCCAGACTCGAAAAGCAAGCAAGTCCAGTGCAACAGCGACTCTGGTTACCACTTGGGGCTAGACTGCAGGGAAACATGGACTAGACTGGTGAGCCTAGCTGGGGCTGGGCTGCTTTGTGTGAACTTACTGGTTTGGGTCTTCAGCAGCTCCAAGACCTCTCCAACTTCTCATTTGAATCACAAGTTCCATTCTGGACTTGAACATTTTTCAGCAAAGCTGATGTGTTTCTGTAAAACACTTTGGCTCAAACAAGTGGCATCTGTTGAAAGCAAACGAGTTGTCAAAAAAATTTTAATGGGCTCTAGCGACTGAGGAGGCTGCTGTCTTTAATGGACAAAGCTCTATGTTTAGAATGCACTTGCAATGCTACTTTAAAGAAACAAACTGTAGCCTCTAATCTTTGTGTTGCAAAAGTTGATCCCAAATATGCTAATTTTCTGCAGATATATTTGAAAAGGTGTTTAATATACCCAAGGTCTTTTTTCACTCCCACAGCAAATCACTACAAAAACATGCCATATCATGTCACAGATGGAGCTCAGCCCTCTGAGACAAATTGTTCTGTGCCTGAGAACTGCATTAAAGCAGTCATCCAAGTAGCAATGCCTCTGTCACTCAAACTAATGGTAAAAGCAAGGTTATATGCTTTTCTTTGTGTGATACAAAGAACAACTTGCTTACTGTCCTATTACGTTATTACAAGCTATTATCTGCTGCACTGTTAAAGATGAACAATAATCTTATACAGGAAGGGACACGATAGTTTTCAAGGAAGTCCACTGCCTGCAGCTAAGTAAATATTTCACCACTTCACTGAGTAGCTCTATCATTTATACAAAATACTCCTTTGTTACAATCATCAAAAGCCTTCCAACTAGCGATCGGACAGCCATAAAACAGAGCCCACAGTTCATTGCCTATTCTTGTAAATTAGCCAATGGTAAAAAGCTATTGACGTTCTGGTAGCACATGGTCTGTCAGTTCTCTTCTACCACCTCAGCCAGCTTCACTGGATCATGCTTCGCTGCATTCAGCAAATGGTATTCATTCCCTGGTATAGTAGCTGAGAATTTAATTAGATATCCGTGAGAGCCAGGGAGGTCAAATATTGTGCATCTCTGCCCACACAGCCATTGAAGACTCCTAAAGTCAGTTTAGGGCTCTAATTCACAATCTTTATGGCTTTGAAGAGGCAACGGTCCCCAGCTGTCCACCAACTCCTCCTGCTGAAAGGGCTGCCCACTAGGAGAGACAGCAGGAAGGGCAGCATGCACTGCTCTCTGTAACCCGCCGCATTAACCACAGACCCAAGCAGACTCATGACCCATGCTACATTTAGCCATGGCTGCTGAAGACGATACCTCTTGCACAAGGTGCCTGCCACCCATGAGAGCTGGATTTTCTCCCTTTCAGCTTCTCTCTCTTCATCTTCACTCTGCGTGGTGGGAATATAGCTTCTTCAGCTAAGTGCAGAAGGGATGGTGAGCAAAAGCCCTTAAACAACTGAGGTGGTGAGTCAAAGGAGTAAGGAGGACCAGGCTGAGCCCTGCATATATTCTCTTAGGGCTGGCAGAGCAGGTGGAGAACCAAAGCCTCCTCCAGCCTCACCCCTTGCCACTTTCCCCACATGGAGCTGAGGCCTCGCTTTGTGAAGCATTGCCATCATCAGATATTTGTGAGGACGCAACTTTCAGTTAAAGAAATTTCCCTACAAAGAAAAGTCTTGGCAACCTCTGTCCAATAAAACAAGAATGTTCTGGAAAGGAAATCAGACAAACTCTCCCAGAAATACTTTTCAATGATTTTGAAGTGCAATATCTAGACAAACACTCATATCAAACCATAAACTTTATGGGACGCAAAGTCCTTCTGAATTATCACTACTGTAGGCAAACCAGTTGCTACACTAGATCACATAAGATAACATACACTTCTCTCCCATCACCTTGCTTGCCATTGCAGAATTTAATACAATATTGATAATATTTAACTTACACAAATGATAAAAGCTCGATAAAAAAAATGTTTGCTTTGCCACCTTTCCAACAGGTAGGCTTGTGTCTTATTCCCACCTGGAAAGCTTGCATCATGAGTGATAGTTCAGAATCAAATCCCAAGCTCGGTGTACACCCTGAGTGACAAGGACCAGTCTCTGGGTGGATGGGGACTGGAAATCAGAGGAGGATATTTTCCTCACACCAACTCTGTAGGCACTATCAAATTGCACTGGCTGAATGCAGAGATACTGGCAGGGCACGCATAGGAAGATGAACAGCCCAAAGAAACACTGGGCACCTTATGTCTCCAGCTTATCAACATCCCGCTTCCTTCTGCTACTTAGCGTTATGCTCACTGACACAAGGAAGAATACACTTTTATTATTCTAAGCCTTAGACCTCCTTCAGACCTAACCCACACTGAAGGGTAGTCCAAAACAATATCTGTTAGTGGCTGTGGAAGCTGTAGGTACCCTGAGCGCATCCTCTCTCCTGGAGCTTTGGCTGGCAGCGCTGGGGACAGCTCAGAGCCAGCACAGCCGAGGGCGATCCTCTCCCTCTGCTGACCCTGGAGAAGCTTCCAGCCAGTGCTGTGGGGTGGCTGCAGCCAACACCAACCCCTGCCCGAAGAACTACTTTCACATGCTGAAGCTCTCGTGCTTGGCCCCCGCCAAAGCTACAGCTCCTGCTGCATCTCAGTCATGTTTGTTCCTGGCCATGGGCCCCGGGACTGACTTCTAGGCCTGGCCTCAGCCCTGCCTCGGCACTGCAGATCTGCCTGGCAATCAGGCAACTTGGACAAACCTGGCTGGTCCCCCAGCCTGCCACTGGGGGCGGTGGGACGGGTCTTGGCTGGTAAAGCCCCTGCCCGGCAGGCCCAGGGATTGCCCATGGCTCCCGACTCCCTGTCCCTGTGGAAGCAGCCAGCCCTCACTGTGCCCTGGAAAAAGCTACCTGTGAAGATGTGCAGTATTATCCAAAAGTTGAGAACCGAAGGCACAGAGAGAGGGAAATGTCAAGAAAAGGTATACAGGTATTGAACTACCGAGTAACAAGAATCACCCTTTTTTCCTCCTGGCTGGCTACTGAGAATGCAGGAGTCTCTAAATCTGCCTCATATGCAGTTCTGATTATTTACCCAAGTCAGATACATACACATCTCCCAGTTTTCTATTATTTGCGCATGACAATCTTCTTTTTACAAGATGTTTGTGAGACACGGACGTGAAGCTGGTGACATTTTACAGGAGGTACAGGAATGCTGAGAACCACAAGAGGTTTCGCCTCGGAGGTATTGTATGTCTATAGGAACAGGGAATTTGCCTGTGAAATCCCACTACTGATACCTCGTTCCTATCTTCCCTTCTGATAGTCTTCATACCTGCATATTTCCCAGTGAGGATTTGAAATTAAACATATAAACAGAAGTCAACAAAAAACTACGCATCAGCAACAGAACCCAAAGCTTTCCTTCTCAAGAATGCCACAGAGAATTATAACACAGTGCCACAAAAAAGGCCACTTGTGACAGCTGTAGTACTAAGCCCTTTTAAACCATGAACAAAATATCCTAAGGATCAAGTGCAAACAACTTTGTTGAAGGATGCAAGAGGCTATGAAATAGGCCACAGGGAAAAGCCAAGCCACCATCTCAGACCACTCAGGGCATGGCTGGTGTCTATCCCCTTTGGGGGTTTGGGAGGGTTGGTGCCAGCTAAGACACCAGTTCACCCACACCACGAGGACAAGACCCAGAGATGAGGACACTCTGCCTTGCAAAGCTCAAAGCTGCCCTGTTTGGATAACGCTCACCCATGAGAAGCAGGCTTTGCCTACCCTGGAAAACAACTGCCTTTAAATATAACAGCGCATATTTGGAATAGGTACAAGTCCTCTGGTGGTATGCACAGAAACAGTGACGTGTGTGCATGCACGCACAAGCGCATGCGCACACACACACACACACACTTAAAAGGAAAGGAGTTACATGATCCTGACAAAGTCATCTTCAAACTGATACAACTCCATGTGATTCTAAGGTTTGTATCTGCATCTCTGCCTTTCTGATTAAAGAACAACTACAACAAAAAAGAAAACCCACAACCAAAACCTGCAACGAATGAAATGATTTTCAAATTAGACCTGGCCTTAAGAGCCCAAGTGCCATGTTTAAAAGGTGATTTCAATGTTATGAAAAAACACACTAGTGAAGAATTGCATCTGTTGTACAAGACCTGAGGTTCTGTGCACACATCTGCTAGACCCTGCTCTTCAAAGACATGTATTTCCCCATCCATACAAGGCAAGATATGTTACAGTTACCTGCCCAGTCACCACTGTTGGTGAAAACCCACTCTGTTGAATGTTTACACTTATGTGATGCTTAAAAAGATACTGGTTCTGTTCTTTTATGCTGTATGCCCATGAGAAATAAGGATAGCGCACCCGTGACTTAATAAAGCCCTTGCATGTAAAGGGCTTAGGCAAGACAGTATGTTTGCAAACTTTTGTTTTTTCTGTGTTTCAGCAGAAGTTCTTGACGCTACCATTTAACTGCTAACCATTTAAATACCATTTAAATATCAGTAAGAGCATTGGCAAATGTCACCTATCTGAAATTCTGAAGAATAACTGCTTGGTTTGTGGTTCCAAGGGGAGTAAGTGGCAGGACGCCGTGCATTTAAGAAGGGCTAGCATACATAACGGACTAGCCAAGGTGCGCTGTTCTTGAAACCAAGTCCTCTGAGCGCATATGGCAGTTCTCCAGATACAAGAAGCATTAAGATTTATAAAGAAAAATCATGAAACTGAATCATTTCCTTCAGGTCTTCTGCCTTTCTTGGCTCCTCTCCAATCAGATTAGTGTCTTTCACAACTTCCTGCTCCAAGTGTCTGTGCGCCACACACCACAAGATACACACAGGGCAATAACAATCTAACACAAGGACATTCCTGGATAATCAAAGCATTTTTAATGAGTATGTTACAAGAAGGAAACACGATGTGGAGGCTCTTTAGGATAAATATAGCAAGATGCTTGCAAATGAGAGACTTTAAAATGTAATAACGGAGTGAAATCAATCAGATGTTATCAATTGCACTAGCTCAGAGATCACCCGAAAGGATGTTGGCTTGCATACAAAAATATGGTTGACAGCACTTAAAAAAATATAGAAATGCTAGATGGAGTCTACAAAAACTTCTGCTTAGCTGTGTCTTTTGAATTACTAGACATTTGAACCCAAAAATACAGGGTAATGACCTATCACTATTTCCTTATTGCACAACCTGTGACTATTGGTTTTATCACAGCAGCTGTAAAAAGAATGGGATGATGAGGCAGAACAGATGAAGGGAGCTGGCATATGGAAAAGCTAGTACTAAAAGTTTAAAGTCAAACAAAAAACTTAACAGGAAAAAAATCTTTAGCCTGAATACCTTTAAAGCTTGTGAGCAGCCAAGTGGATTAATAAAACGGTTAACAAACTGGGATCGTTGGAACTGGAAAATAGTTTTGTACAAGCTATTGCTGTATAAGTCTGATACATGCCTTAATGCCCCAGGACATACTCAAGCACCAGAGAGCATTCAGTTTATGTTTACTTTCTTCTTGTTTACATTTGCATGACTTTACATTAGTCATGTTCATTTCATCAGTTGCCATACCTGCATTTTACTGTGTAACATAGGTTTTAACAACCAGAGCTATTAAATATTATTTAAAGTACTGAACAGTAAACAGAATTTAATTATTAAACACAGGACTACAACAAACATTGATTTTCATGAGCAAAGTAATTCAGCTATTTTTCCACAAACATAAAACCAGTGCATCTGTGTAAAGAGCAAACATTTGTGGG
The DNA here is from genome assembly GCF_040807025.1 of Struthio camelus. Taxonomy (NCBI): domain Eukaryota; kingdom Metazoa; phylum Chordata; class Aves; order Struthioniformes; family Struthionidae; genus Struthio; species Struthio camelus. The sequence goes on along the minus strand of NC_090945.1, from coordinate 9,586,386 downwards.
GAAAGGCTGGCAGAGAGTTTGGTCAAATTTTGACCTTACAGAGATACAAAGAGAAAGAAATTACAAAGGCGGAAAACTGTTCTGTAGGCTGGTGGTTGCAATGAATATTTTACAGTTAACCTCATACTGGTGGTTTTATGCAAGTGAATGTATTTTTTATGTTGAACATGATTAATCATATTACTACTGCTAGTATGGTAGAACACATTATCTATAACGTGGCCTGGCTTTATTCAGAAAGCCATCTTCTCTAGTCTCCAGGGAGCTGACCGTCTCTCCCAGGTCACCAACACAAGCTGCTCAGGCAGAGGCCAAAGTGGACACAGCCAAAGCCGTAGGTAAGTCGTAAGGTCTCCTCAGACGTTCAGCACCGACCCACTTCGCTCTTGCCAAAGTTAATGGGACCTTGTCGGTAGGCTTTCGAGACTTACAAACCTGCTACTGGCCCTACATGTGAGTAACATCCTACCAGTGGAAGACTTCTCCCGGTTTAGTCAGGTAGTAGGTTTATATTTGATACTGTTCTTAAAAGACCATATTCCTCTCTATTTCAGGCAAGATGCTGCCTAATTCACCCCACTGTAAGTGTGAGAACAACCAGGACCAATGCCTTATTAAAACATTTAAGTTAAATGAGAAAGTTAACAGAGAGAAAAAAAGATTTTTAAGTACATGACTAATTACAGGAAACTTGCAACAAAAATTTGGACACTGAAAAAGTAGAGGACTCTGATGTCCCTAAGTCACATCTCTATTGTGCAAGAAAGCAAGGTCTGAATGAAGTGAACTAGCTCTAGGCCCAGATAAAGGCCGCTGTCTCCGGATGGTGGCACTTTCTTGTCCAAGAGCACAGCTAATTAGCTTGGACCTAGCACTACCCTCACATAGTAGCAATGTCCTCCTATCGCTCAGTATTTTCATGTATTATGGCACCATACATGGTAGATGGACCAGTCTGGTTGATGGGAACTCAAGTATCTCTGCACTGTTTGCTATGGCATGCTATAGACACACAGGGAAGATTGAGCCAGGTTCTCCACAGACATGCATGGTGGGAAGATGCGCTGCACCGAGTCCAACGTATCTTAACCTGTGCAATATTAAGGGACTTCCATCTGCAGTATTATAAAACTTGCATTTGCATCTCCGTAATCTTCCCCCTAAGCTGCTGTGGCAGCTTTTCCAAAGCCTCTGGGGCAGTATTTTTTTTTCCCCTTGTCGTTGTTCTCATGGTCTTGCACCTGTGAGCCCAGACACCACTGTAATGATGGATTTCTTAGGGGAACTGACTGTTACCAACATGTGAATCATCCCTTCCTTCCATCCCTTATCATGTAGCTTTTAGTTTATATTAGAGAAAAACTTGTTGTGCATAACAAAGAGGATACCTTTCAGATATCCAGCAGGAGTACCTAATAATACACAGGCACAAGAGCTTAGCAACCAGTTGGTGTGCAACATCTGCACCTGAGAGTTTTACCTTTATACTTCTTTCTCTCTCTGTCTCTCTCTCTTTCTCTGTCCCTCCTTTGCTTTTTTTCTCCAGAAGTAACTTTGGAGTCCATGTTTGCCATCAGCTATGGACAACACGAATAAAACTTTATGCGTGTCTCATTATCCTTTGTGCATCGGATGAGAGCTAGTGGTTGCAAAACGAAGCTGGGAAGATGCAACAAGTTATAAAGAAAATGTTTCACCATCAGGCCAGCCAAGCATGGGAACAAGCTGCCTGAAAGTCTGTATAGTCTCTCTTCCTTGCAGGACTACAAGACCCAGCTAGAGAGATCCCTAAGGAACCTGGTTCAAATTCAGTGCTGACTGCTTAGAACAGGAGGTTATAATGGAGACTTGTCAAGATCCTTTCAACCTGAGTGATTCCTTGATTTTGTAACTTTATATCCAGAGCGTCCTCCTAAAAAACCCTAGCAAGAATGCATACACTTCTTCGGATATAGGGGTCTGGTAGAGGAGGGTGGGAGACACCCAGAAGGAGACTTGTGACATCAAAAATCACTGAAGTACTACAAGTACTTCAGGCTGACTTACCAATATTGCAGTAAAAGTGTTTTTTAATAGCATAGGTTACCTTCTCTTAGGACAGGACCCAAAGCCCAGATAAAAGAGATCCTTTCCCTTGACTCCATAGAACGCGGCCATGACCCTTACATTAGAAGGAAGCATCACTGGTTGCCTCATCCCAAGCAAGGACAAAATTAGACAGAGGGTTGCATGGTATTCATCAACCATACTTCTCTTTGAAAGCTGACCCTTTTCACAGTGTCCAATCAGTGATAAGAAACACAGTCAACCTTACAAATATTTCAATTAATGAAAAAATGGAAGAGTACAAAATGGGATGTGCGCCTGTTCAGATCTGTAGTACAAGCCACAAGCAAACTGCTTCACTCAGAGAAAGAGACTTCAAGATAGAGTGCAAACTATCACAGTTTGTTATTTTCTTCACTAAATTCATTAATCTTCCATCCTTTCTAACATTCATTCAGTTGTGCTACTGAACTGGAATATAGCTTGGTTCAATGTGAAATGTATCTTTTATTTCTCTAGCACTTTTTTGTCCATTTTTTGCCAAGATAAGATTGAAAAATCCATGAACCCCACCAAATGATCAAGGTAACTAAGCAAATGGTACATTCTAAGTGTGAACAGTCTCAGGGACAACCATAATTCTATCTGTATTTCCTTGGTATCTGTGCTTAAACTCAGACAGACAAGTGGTCAAGCCAATTATGTTCATATTGCTTGTAGGAACAGAATTAAGCCTCAGTCTGTCCTTCTTTAAGTCTGGGAGTCAACTTGCTCACTCCAGGCTTGGACCAACATACAAACTTGCATTTAGGCAACACGAACAATCGTGAAGGTTAGGCTCAAGTCTGAAAACAATTGAGAGGGATTAATTTCCCATAATGGAAAAAAATAAAGATAGAAAAAAGGCTCCATATGGAAAAGGAAGAAAACCATCAGGAGACAACATCTATGAATTGGAACATCTTTTGCCAAAGGATTTAAGCTCTAGTTTCAAGACTTCATTATCTATAGGTAATTTTCAAGTGAATTCTCTTCTGTTTCCCCTGACCACTTCCTCATACCTGGCAGGAACTCTCTCTGTTCTCTCACATATTCTCTCTGTTCTCTCATATTCCTCTTAAAAACTCAACATTTTGCAATGCTTAAAAAACTGGAAACTGCTTTGAGGATTCCTGCCATTAATGCTGGGTACCGCCTAGCTTGGGATGCCTTCAAGTTTCTAGCCACTCTCCACCTGTTGGCATTCATCTGTGGTCTATATTTCTTTTCTATGTTTGCAAGTTTTTTGTTTGTTTTTGGTTTTGTTTTGTTTTGTTTATGCAGAGGGAGATTTCTCTGCATTTGTATTGAGCACAACACAGTCTTTGTCGTTAGCAGGATTTATAGGAGAACAAATAAGCAAAGCATGACTTAACAAAAGCTGAGAACAAACAGTAGGAGACAGAGGGAGGGGAAGCAACCCACAAGAAAACCGTACCGCATTTCAGTAACGACATTTCCCGAGACCCCTCAAAATGATGACAATATTGTTACTTCAAGGGGGAAAAGATATGCATTGAATTGTCAAGGAGAATGAAGGCTTGAGGAAAGCACTGGAAAAAAAAACACAGAAAGGGATAGAAAGTATAATATATTTCTATGTGGCTTGGGTCTGATTGAATAGTCTTTTCCAAAGCATGCAAATCAGATATGTTCCTGCAGAATTCTCAAATAGCAAGAAAATGCAGAAAGAAAAAACTTATTATTGAAGAAAGCTAATGTTTGTGTCACACTTACAGAAGGGTAACGCTCTTTAGAAGTTCTTAAGAGATCGCTAAAAACAGAGGTAAGGAATACCTCTACTGTGTTCAGTTACTAGCAGCAATATACAGACTTCTCCCAAGAGATCAAGGTAGAAGACAGATTGTTACTTTTTTTTAACAGCCAAGGTTGAAACAAAGTTGTTCATTAACAGGCAGTATTTTGTGCTTCCTTGTACTGATCTGTCTAACCAGTTAATACAGTCAAGTTTCAAGGATGCCATATCTATAAAATAAAGTCTAAAACACTCATGTCCTAATCTCGGATCATCAGGACTTCTTCAAAACATCTGCAAATTCTGGTGCAGTGCCCAGGAATCATAATTATTTCTGAGGAGTAGAAATTGAGATTTATTGAGTAAGACAGGGCAATACCTGGAAAATTACGCATCTTAGGAAAGCTATGCTATTGCTAATAGCATTTCAAAACTTGATGAGAGTCAGCACTGTGGAAACTCCAGGCATTTTTTAATGATGTTTTTGATTACACTCTATTTAAAAGAATCAGCTGTCAACACTGATCATTTCCTTTTGTGTAATTCATAAAGTGGTTAATTTCAGAAGCAAAAATATTAGGGGTTTGAGTAATTGGCTGTTGAAGCATAGTAGGTACTTGAACTCCACATCTGGTGACTGGGAGCACGTGCTTAGCCTGCTACATACTCACTCAAAAATGTACTGTGTGAAGGAATGTGCTCCCATGCACAGGCTTTCTGACTAGAGCAGGGGGAAAGAACATCTCCCCCGTTGAACGCAGAGGCCTTGCAATAAACATATCACTCAGTATACAGCACGTATGATGACCCCGTTCATCTCTGGAGGCAATATATCTGCTAAGGATTCAAGCAGGGTGCGCAGGGAGGTTGCGTTACGGTGAACAAAGCTACACCTGTTCGTGGGCTCCAGCGCTCAGAGTTTTTATTTCTAGTAGTCTTGCGCCTGTCACCTAAATGGAACAGTACTCTACCAAGGGTGTCAATCAGCCCTCTATTGCTACAGTTTTATGCCATTATACGATTCAGAAATAGACCTGTGGTCTCTGAGGCAGTAGTTTTCAACTCTTTCTTTTTATGAGCATCTAAAAATTTTCCAGAGGAGACAGAAAATTCACTTACACTCACAAACTGGTTTTCATTCTCATGGCGTGGTTTGCAGACATCCCTCCTAGGTCTCTACAGAAAAGCTGAAAATCACTGTCAATAAAATCGGAAGCACTGTATCAGCACGAGCCCTCACATTGCCTGGAGGCTCTTTGCCCCAAAGTCCCGGCCAGCACAGAGCCACAACACACACACCCTGATAGCTGAGCCCATCACTACTACTGGGAGCAGTGGTAACCAGTCCCCCAAACTCCTCACTTCAGAGCCAGGGCCTTGGCCTTGCCGAAGACTCGTACTGTCTCATGAAAGCAAGCCTTCTATTACTGACACCTTAGGCTATCGCACCATCCTGAAATACTGATTCTTGATATTTAATAAATATATTTAATAAAACCTTTGATGGCTGCGGTTGTGCCACTTAGCATTCCTGTCAAAGAGCTAATTACCTTTTGATTTTTTTCCATAATTTCCCGTTATCTTAATTTACAGTTTTAAAGGAGAAAGCTGATATAGCCACAAAGTTATAAATGCATAGAGGATAGTTGGCATATCTTACTTTGACTTGCCAAACAAACATGACACTAGAAGCTAGGGACAGACAACATATACGTAACATACAGAGAAGCATTTAAAGTCATTTTTAAATATACTTGGGATGATTTGTTTGGAAACTAGTTTTTGTAATCACAGTTATTTGATTACTATAGTTTTAATGTGATTATTAGTGAATTTTATTTTCGCTTTTATTCCATCATACAAAGAAATACATAAGTGAATTCTAAGCCCAAAAAGTAAACTTGAGTTTAATGAGGATAATCTCTCCTAGATCATTCTATTCTTTACATATTAAAAAATATAACAGGAAGGTAATCTTTCAAATATCTACCTGTTCATATGAATATTGTGGAAAGGGCTGGACTGGTCTTCTGTTAAATCCCTGCTAACCATTTAGTTAAGTGAAGAAAAAACTTTGTAAGAAAAGCAAATATTCCTTCATGCAGCAACGGATCCTGCTTCTTTGGGGTGAACTCCTACTCTCATGCAATGATTTCCATGTTTCGTTGGGTACCTGTAAAATGTTTCCTAATCGCCTGCCCTGCATATGTCTGGTGGGATCTGAAAATTACACTGAGCCCTTTTTTATTGATCACCAGTAACGGAAACAAAGAAGTCAAACTTTGTTCTGTGCAATTTCCGTTTTTTCCAATGGAAGCCTAAGATTAAAAGCAGAATTCGGTCTTCCAAATGCAGTTTAGTTAAAAATTCAGCTGGATATCCAAGATACGGAATATTTTCCCAATCGTTTTCTCACAGAACGTCTTTGGAGGATTACAAATAAAAACTATTTAAAGTTGCTTTAGTCAAGACATGAAAGAGGTGGAACACTGAGTCCCTTCTTCAATCTTTGAAAAGAATTTTTGCTCTTTTTGAGAGCTTCCAGAACCCAAACCTGATACTTGACTTAATCTCTAGATTCAGTTAGGCTCCTTGCACACATTACTTTCCCTGGCAATACTTTAGCACTGCCCTTAGGTTCCTACAACAAGCCTAATTTTTGAGGTATTTCATTCTACAAACATAAAGGAGCCAACTTTCCTATCTGTAACTGGTTGCGGGTGAGAAGTAGCTGGTTTCTGTAAGAAGGCTTAACAACCATCAACATATACCTACTTTCTGCAACTTAAAACTACGTTTGTTAAAATCCCTGGGGAAACTATCTTGAGTTTTCAGTGAGGGAGATGATTAAGTTTTTAAGTCCATCTGTTTTCACTAAACTTTCTAACGCTTCTATCTATTTCAGTCTCTTCATGTAGCACACCATAAACCTTCGCACTTAACAGTGCAGGCAGTTAAATATGCTCCTTAGTCGGTATAAATTACAGGGGTATTATTTGGAGGTCACTGCATTTCCCGGTGGGTGTTGCTATATAATCGCAGCGTTTGGTTCTCATTGTGCAACAAATCCTACTTATGCTTAACTTTATGCACTAAGTCGAGCAATCTTCCTCATTTCAGTGGAGTATTTGTAGGTATTAAGGTAGGCATGTGGTAAACTTGCACAATATAGAGACAAAACTATTTTAACCAACAGAAGCATCTAGTTATCAGTTTGCTAACTGATTACATTTTATTACTGAAGAGGTCAAAATTGATCCGAAGTATTAATAAACATTTCAACAGTTCATATAACTGACCATCCAGTTTTTAGAAGTCCGACTTTAAGATTTTCTCTTTTGCTTATCTATTTCTCATGGAACCGCTGAACACCTTTTCATTGCAAAAGGGTATCACCTTGTTTCTGGACAGCAGAAGGAGCTTGCAACCATGGCATTTGGGGAAAAGAAATGGCAAAAGCACATAACAGCTGCATCTCAGAGGTGACTGCTTCTATCGTAGCCAGCAGGTCAAGGGAAGCCTCTGCCTGGCCCTTGCGAGATGGCACCCAGAGTCCTGTCTTCAGTTTTGGGCTCTGCAGTACAAGACAGACACTGATAGGCTGGAGGGAGTCCAGCGGGGGCAGGAAGATGATTAGGGACTGAAGCACCTGACATAGGAGCTGAGGTTGGAACAATTCAGCCTGAAAGAGCAGAAGATGCAACCAGACTCCCTCAGAGATGCCCAGTGGAAGGATGAAAGGCAACGGGGACAAGTTGGAACACGGGAAATTCCAACTATGTATTAGGAAAACATTGTTCACCATGAAGGTAGTCAGACACTGAAATGGGGGCCCAGAAAGGGTGTGGGATCTCCATCCTTGGAGATTTACTGCAGTAAGAAGAGGTTGCTGTTTGGAAAAAAAAACCCTTATTTTATCATATGTGAAGTATATGAAAAGAGGAAGTCTGTTCTACTCAGACTGTCCATAACACCAATCAGGAATTTCTAAGATTTTTATGTTCTAAGTCTCTGAATTTTAACAACCAGAAAATAGTAATTAATTAATTATATAGAAGTCTAACATCTACCGCTTGCAAGTAGCTATCACTAGCAGTTGGTACAGAACAACTATTCCGAACAGATGATCTTCAAGCCCAATTGCCATGGGTATGTGACAATAAAAACATGTAAGCTAATATTGTAATAACAGCATTGGCTAAAGATAAACGAAGGCCTCCAACAAGGTTCAGTGACTTTGGAAAATACTGCATAAAATATCAAGAGTTAAATCCACTAGAACGTTTTGGTGACCGACAATTACTTCTTCCTGATAATTAAAGGCTTGGGAAGAGGCATGCTGCTTTTACAATTTCAGGAATGTTTGATCTTTAGCCAATCATAATGCTGAGTTACATAACTCTGCTTGTTAGTGGCTGTATCAGTTAGGAATACCATCACATGCAGGAGAGACACAACTCTCTAGAAATAAACAATTAGAAGTAAATGAGAAGTTACAGGCAGAATGGGAGAGATGTACAGAGGCTGTCCCCAAATTATGGTTTTCCTGTGAAGTTTTAAAATCCTTTCACAAACATTAATATATTTATCTCATAATGCTCTTCTGGAGTAAAACTGTAACCCATTTTCTGAAGAAACAAGCTGAAAGAACACCCTTTCAGAAGTGCTGAAGTGACTGTCAAGTGCCAAGAACACACACTGCTGCTCAGAGGCAGGGTGAGCTGCGGGGGACAGGCACTTCTGAAGAGTAAGCTCTCAAGTGGTCACTTCAAAACGGGGCATGCCTAAAAAGCTGGCACTGCAGAAAACAGGGCTCTAAGCTGCTCTCCAAGGTGATACAGATGTAGAATTTGTGGCTGTGATAAAACACAAGGGAGGGAGGGTTTATTGTTATCTTGTTCAAACAGGGGCCAAAAATTCCGCAACAGTCTAAAATCTGGAAATGCGTTAGATAAGGAGATAGGGAGGCAAGGACAAGCAAGCCATATGTCACCCTTGGGAGATGATTCCCCGACCCTCAGACAGCTTTGTAAGTCCTATTTCTTTTGGTCTTTTCTGCCTTCCTCCACCGGGGGCCTGGCCTGGCTTAACTTTAGGTCTGGCTTAACTTTAAGTATCTCTGAAGAGCAAGAATTATTGTCAGCTCCTGAGCCAAGGGAGCATTTCTGAAAGGAACAACAGGGAAGTAGACATGCATTTTCAGGAAACATTTTCACACCAAACGTTTCCAAGTTCTTCAAGCTCACATTAAAATATTAAGCCAAAAAAAAAAAAAAAATCAAGCATTTCGCTTTCCTAGGTGGACATAGTGATTCACAGACTTTTCAGTACTTTGAGGTTGGGGAGTGAGGGGGCAAAGAAAATCTGAGATTTTCAGTCATATAAGTCAGCAAACCATCAGGATGAAACTGCAGGAAGAGTAAGCAAAAGTTAGCATCTATGCTGCCTCAGCCATAAATTATACTAAAAGTAAATTAGCTGCCAAGATGACATTTTAAGTTGGCAGCCATAGTGAGGGCAGAAGGAACCACCCGAACACAACTATATCACAGCACAAAACAACTCTTATTCCACAATAGCTAAGTGGACAGGGAAGGAAAAAAATTAAGAGCTCTGAATGAGTGCAGTTTCCAACAGGGCCCCAACAACTTTTCCAAGACTTGTCACTCAGTTTGTTAAACTCTTGAAGCTACCAGCATATTGGGATAGGGGAGACCTGGATTCCTCTTTTGCAGGTGCAATTTTGCATCTAGAAAATGAATTCCAGACACAAAACAGAGCACTTGTCCATCTCTCTAACATTACCCTACAGTCTGACTGACGTTTGCTTGCTGAAATTCCCACCTGCAGTTCAACTGTGGGTTAAAAAAGGGGGGACTCCTCCTTTGAAAATCTGTCTTTGTTCTGACCCATTGCCACATATATGGTGATACACTGGGACACAGAGAGATAAACTACATCTTGACTTTACATAGAGTATTTTAGGTGTACAGTTTACGTAGGTCAATTATTTGTGGTAGATGAAAATATTTTTTAAATTATAAATTAATGGGAAGAAAAACATCTGGAAAGGCCTCTTCTGTACTTAGAGGTATGGAATTTTGAAAAAGTATTAAGTCTTTGGGGACGTCTAACTGTTGTAAATTTTTGATAAATCATATTTCAAATTACCTTTTTTTTTCCCCCTGTATGCCGAGCGTTGGAATCTGAGGAAAGCTCGGGACACTACACTTCTGAAGAAATGATCAAATGTTGCATCTGGCTCTAAAACAATGTAGCAGGCTACTGAGGTTTTCTGCCTGAGATCATTTCAAATTTGTTTACCCTATTACTAAACATCTAATGCTTTCTTGAATTGGTATTCACCGGGAGGAGCAAGATCCTCGTGCAGTGACACAATAAGCATGCTATCTTGGCCATATCACCCGGGGCCTGATTTTTCGAGGAGCCACAACTGCTTAGCAATGCAGTCCTGGGCAGGTTCTCAGGGAAGCTCGGCACTCAACAAGGGGAGCTTGGAGGAACATCTTCTCTAATAGACTAAACGTTTCTATTTATAATTTTTCACAAGATGAGACTGAAAGAGGAAGCGATGAGAGATTTATTACTAGCTCTTGTAACTGTGGCAGAATAAACACAACTGACTTGTTTTACATACAGAATACCACCAGAAAATAGCTAAGTCACTACAAAAAGGGCCTTTATTTGCCCCGACCTGAAAATGAATGGCAAGGGCAGCAATAACAACTCCCCGCTGTTCACTAAGCCTCCCCAGGCGTCTTCTCCAATGCTTCAGCACAGTCGCTCTGGGTGGCAGAGTGATCCTCAACAGGGAGTCGTGGATGGCTGCTCCGCAAGGAAGGAACGCTATGGTCTCAGCCACCACATCCCCATTCCACGTTTGCTATATAAACATGCCAAGAACCCCTGCAAGCCAGAAAAGCAGCTAAAGCATCTCCAGATCGGAATACTGCACTACATTGCTCAGGCTGTTCTCGACTGCAGGCTCTCAGCTTGTACAGCTATCACCGCTGGTGCTCAGGAACACATCCAAATCCCAAAGGAGCTCAGCCCAAACTTTCGGGGGTTATGTGAAGCAAGTAAGAGGCAGGCAGGCAACATGGAAAAGAAAGGACTTCTGATGGTGGAGGTAATTTCAGAGTTACAGACTCCCTTTCTGACAGCTCTTGAGACAACAGGGAAATAGTATTTTCTCTCGTGAAAACAGAGGGGTCTGACTGGCAACCCAGAGCACACTGGTGAGAAAGACAAGGATTTGCAGTAAGAAATCCTCACAAGAAGGGTAAGAGCAGCAGTGGTCACTGAAAAGTATAAAAATAAATAAATAAAGAAAGGCTAGTAAAGTAAACTAAGACTCACGATAAGAAAAAGCAATTGCAAGAGAGAGATATGATCGCTTGTTCAATGCAAAGAAACAGATCATGAATTACCCAAGATATTTCTGCTGTGGACAAGCTCTGTTTGTCATCAGTGTGGTAAGGGTTAAGCAACACAGCCAGCCAGCCAGCCATTTCTGTCTGCCTGTCTCCTTTTCGCACCTGTTTAGGGGTGCTTTTCTCACAGCACATCTCATTCCAGCTAAGTTTGACTACGCTCCAGCTGTATAACAGTAAATCTTTATGGGAGCAGATCCTGGCCATACACAAAGAAGGTAAAAGGTTCCCTTCCCCACAGCAATAGCTATCAGGCGCATTTCACTGACAGCCCAGTTTGAACACACTGATTAGAGCAATATCATGCAGACGAGTATACTGTTTATTGTCATTATATATCATGGGCTTGGAAAAGCTACAGCACGGGCTTGGTGGATTGGAAAATCAGCAGGACTTAATGTGTACTTCCCACCAAAACACAGCCTAGTCAAAAAGAAGGTGGGAGAGAGGAGGCGTATATTGGAATTATAGAGGCTTTCAAGCCCACCAACACCGCTACAAATAGGAGGCTTCTGCTAACAATTATTCACTCCATTAACCATATACTGTTTTTTGTGGACAAAAGGAAGCCGTATCAGCAAATCTCACAGTGTTTCCTGGCTTAACTCTGTGCTGATTAAACAGGCTCACAAGTAATAGCATACCCCACTTGTCATTTTATAACCAGCAGCAAGGTTCCCTCTTCTGAAGCTGACAGAAGACAAAGTTAGCTCTCTCAGTTTCTGCAGCTGAGTACTTCTCATTCCTCTAAATGGATTAGAGATCCCTCAGTGCAGTGGCAGAGTACATTGAAATGAGAGCTCCAGGGCCGGCTGCAGCTGCGATGGAAAGCTGCAGGGAACGGGGAGAGAGGGAAGAGGAGATGGCTGCACTCACAAGTGCCTGTTCTCCCAGGTAAAGGGCTCCTGGGTGATGCTAACAAGGAGCTCCAGTCCCTCAGGCCCCCACTGAAGAGGCTCGGGGGTTCAGGGACTTCATATGTAAAGCCTAAAAAAAGACATAACTTAAAAATTATCAATCTCTGCAGACATTATGGCTCTTTGGCAAAAATACCTGAACTGTCCTGGGAATCACTGTGCAGTAGCTCTTGGCAAGTGGTAACTTTTTTAAAATCCACTCTAAATACATGATATTGCAAGTGGCATCAGTGTTATCTGTTACTACCAAGGACCTATATTTGCAGCATATTGTGTGGGGAGAAATACAGATACTGTAAGAGACAATCCTTACTCCATACTGGGCTTACTAACTGCATAGACAAGACAGGCAAAGGGTGGAGGGGAAGCAGGAGCACAAACCTGTAAAACGACTTCCCCAAACTCACAGAGGAGGTCAGTGAAAAAGTCAATAGTAAAACCTTGGTCCCCTGATTCCCAGTTAAGTATCCTATCTGCTAGACCATATTGCTTCCACTTCTTTGGAAGCAGTACCAATGTACATGGTACCAATGTACAAGCATCCATGTACCAATGAGCTTACTTACAATTAGAAGTGTGCACATGGTCTGATAGGCTGTATGATTTTTATATTTAATATTAAAAAGTAAGATTTTTAGAGGACTTTCTTTGGAAAGCTTTTCCACTGAACAGTAGTCCTTTTGAATTACAGGGTTATCTAACAGGCAACAGAGTGCTTATATTCTCATCTTTTTAAGCAACTTCTGACTGTGAAATCACTTGAGCTCTCTGCGCATCAGTGTGCCCAGGGATGATAAAACCAGGAAAACAGTATTTGCTTGTCAATTTTAAGCAGTGCCATGAGTGTAAATCCAAAGATATTTTAAGTCCTTAAGCGCCAAGGTCTTTGAGAGTGTGAGAAGGGTAACTGAGCAAAAGGACTAGCAGAAATCACCCTGGTCACTGGGTCCAGCCCCTCATGATCACAGACAAACATGCAGAAGGTAAAACAGGTCAATCTGTTCCTGAATCACATGCAGTTCAAGAGTATTTCCATTGCAGCTGCCTGGCTGAGGCCAGGACAGATGCCTGCCCAGGAGAACTCTTGGCTTCTGCGGGAAGTATCAGCCTCCAGCTGTGACTGGAATTAAGCCAGTAAGAGCTGCTGACCTTGACTTTACCAGCCTGCCCAGAGACGCAGCTCCATGACAGCCCGCCCCACATGGAGTTGTGCTCCACCAGCAAAACCATCACACAATCCCTCCCCCCACCAGCTCTCCAAAGTGTGAGTTCGATGGCTCCAGGCTCCGCGAAGATCTTGTTCTGCACCTCACAAACCCTAGGAAGGCTAGCAATGCCTGAAATGTGTGTGAAAGGATTCACTGGGAAATATATTCTTCCTCCCCACACACACAAACACACACTCCCACAACTTCTTACAAGCTCTGGCTGTGTCCGAACTGACTGATGGAGATAAGAGGGGTGACACAGGGAGTCTTAAGGCTCTGTCTCCACATATTGCAGCTTAGGTCTGAGAGTGGTGTGGCTGCTCTCCAACCCATGTACCAGAGCTGTCTTTCCATAACACTGGGTGCAGATAGGCCAGGGAGTGCTGTGGTAACACCCTGAAACGGAGGCTACACATACCTGGCAACTGATCTAGAGCGGTACTTGAGATGCAACCCTGGGTCTTCCAGTTTTGATGTAGCCTTTAAAACATTTGATTCAAAAGATCAGTGCCTCAAAATACCCACAGCGTACCACCCAAGGAGAGCAAGGGATTCCAAGGGTATTTCCAGTGTTTTCAGAGCATGTGCTGGCTGCACGGAGACTTGTAAAGACCAGGTAACGTTTCCTCTACAGAACACTCATCAACAGAGAAGCCACAACCGTAATACAATGCATATTTATACACAGGAGACTAACACTTAAATCTCCCAGCCCTAAACACTCAGGTGTTTGACAACTGGGGCAAGTGTTTGACAACTAGAGAAAACTCTAGTTTTCAGAAACGTGGTTACATTCTTTCCAAAACACATCCAACCAATTAAAAGCAATTTTCAAAAATTTCCTTGCCCTATTTCTGGTTAAAAAAGAAAAGATCAATACGGAAACCCAATCTCCAATTGACATTAATAGAATCAAGACAAATCCGTGAAATCTTGCAATCACTAGCAGGAGAGCTGAAACCCACATATACATAAGACACAAATTAGCGAATCACATCAATTACAGTGTGTTCTTCTTAAAATATACAGTGGATTTGCAAGCTTTTATGGGTACCATTTGAGAATTACAAGCCATTTTTGTTCGATAAAGTGAGACAAAGCAGCATTAGATCAAAGCCAACATCTGAAAGACGAATGGTTATTTTTAACACTCTAACTCTAAAATAACATGAGCATTTAAAGATGTATAACTTGCTTTAAGTGCGACAATTTTCAAGCCAAATCATTTTTTCAAGCTGAAGGTCTAGAAATGTTGATCTGGTGCACCTTCAGCCTGAAGAAAACTACAGCTTTTAGTAATATACACATCTGACTTCAGTGAAACTGGTCACTTTTTCCTCTTGGTCTTTGTTCAAAAAATGATTACCTGACACAGCTGTCCCTGCTTGCTGTTTAACTGCGCTTGCTGCCTTTGGAATGTGCAAATTTTCTGGCAAGTTTTCCCTAGACTTACACTTAAATCAATACTGGCAGATGTCTCGCACAAAACCTGTTAACAAAGCTGAAGAAAATATCCCTCAAATAGTAGATTTGTACAGGATGCTCTCTTCACTCATTAGCTGTGATGCTAAAGACTGATTCTCAGCACACACCTTGTCACTGATTGTCAGAGGTGGCCTCTTATTCCCACACTGGCCTGGCTTGGCCCAGGGAATCTCGAAGGTCAGTGCTTTGCTGCTTTTTGTCCCCTGGCAGTTCAGAGGTATAAAATACAGCTACACCAACTCCCTCAAAATAAAAGATATTCTTGCTGAAGATGGTTTAATGGTATTGAGTGCTTTCATACCAATTCAAATGAAAATCAGGTATTTTAGGAAGAGAAAACGCTGTCTGCTCTGCCAGGGATGCTTCTCAGCAGTAAGTCAATTAACATTATTGCCTTTTACAGTAAGTGATTTTAGATTAACAAAGATGCAAACCATAAGTTCACACAGCTATCAGTTGGGAAGGGCAGTGACAGAGGTACTCGGAGAACATCTCAAGGGGAAGTCCAACGTGGCCTGGTGAATCAAAGAAAAGCCTGCTGGGAAAGGCAGGAGGAAGCTGCAAGACACAGCTCCTTTGAAAAGTGTCTGTATACTTAAAATCATGTGCTCTGCAAGCTACAGTATTTACATTGAATGTGCTAGTCAGAGACTGAGCATTACTACTGGTTAAAACGAAGAATTTCCTTCTGACCTAGATCTTCATACATACTAGGGAACAAGAGCCAATCCTAAAGCCTACAAATACATAGGTAAGCTAAACATTCAGCTCAGTACAGAAACCACAGAAGGCTGGTCAAATAAATCTATGCGAGTCTTGCAGGAGCACAGGCAACTCTCATATGGCCCCAAAGTGTGTTTGTGTGTATTTGCCCCTCCTTCAGAGCCAAGACAGTAAGTCTCTGTGTGTCTATTACATCAACTGTACCAGAAAATTAAAAAAAAGGCAAGAAAAAAGCCTCCCATTATGTCTTTGTATTATGACAGTGTCTAAGGAGGGGCCCGGATCGACAGAAGTCATTGCACTCCCTGAGGAGCAAATGGAGATCGGAAAGGTAGCGTCTGTCAGAAAGCTGACAAAGCTCTGGCTGATTAGAAATGATTCTAGGTGGGATGATCATGAGTGTTACAATAAGTATCAGCCATCAAAGAAGGGGGCATATAAGGGCAGATGTAAAAGGACAAGCATTTATATAATCTTTATCTGAACAGAAGTGCATTTGCCAGAATCAGGGGAAAGGATGTTGGCCTGACTGAGACACGATACTTGAGTCTGGGTGAGCTTTTTTAATTGCCTGAATGTCTAGGGAGGGCCACAGCTCCAAGATGCTGACTAAAAAGAACCTGCAAAACACACTGAGCATGAAGACCTGAGAACAAGGTCCAAGCCCAGGCCACCTGTGTGTCCGCCCCACTGCATAGGTGTGCTGCCACAGGAAACACAGGGAAAGAGAAAGTCACCTAGGAAAACTTAGGGACATCTTCAAGTGCAGGACAGAGAAACACATACAGGAAGAGGTAATAAATCAAATACCTAGTAATGGTTCTAAGCACTGGCGCTCTCTCAAGGACGCAGGTACAATAACTACTATAAACATGCCATTGAGTGAAGTCACCTAAACAATTGGCCAATTGTCCATTGACTTGCTGCAGCTCTTGTGAGTCAGGAGCGCCTAACCCAGGCCCTGGAACAGAGTTAGCATTCGCTTTACACCAAACTCAAGTGCAGCTTCCCAGTTCAGCAGTACATGCTAGGGTCTTTCTCCTTGGTTGTGAGAGGTGAATTATTTGTTTATTCCGCCAAAATAACCTTCCTCAGTACAGAGTAAAGTTTGCTAGGTTTCACAGCAGAGTATTTTGGAGTTAAGCAGCCAAGTAACTTGACATATTCTGCAGGTATCTGTTGCCCATGTCAGCCACAGCTGTCTCCCTTGTGCCTGGGCAGGTCTAGCAGCCTGCTCCTTGGAAGCGTGCGCTCACCCTGTCCTTCGCACCCTTCTTTCAGGAACCCTGCCAACAGGAAACTTATTAGCTTATTCATTTTGCTGAATCTGCTCATCTGCTGAGAGAGACTGAGCACCGATATTGCTCAAAATAAACAGTTCCACACCTACTTCTGCCAGAAAACAGAAGAAAAAAGAGGAAAAAACACAAACAATCCTACCACCACACACCAATGCCACCCTGAACACAACCAATTTTATCAGCTGAGTGCCCAGTGTCCGGGCTCTGAAGGCACCAACAGACCCTCATTTCCCTGACCAGCCACATCTGAGGGCTCTGCCACACACCCTCTGCCCACTGGCCTGGGAGCTCAGGCCATGTCCTTGTTCAGACTACAGTACCTTGGTGTGGTGCTTGGCCTTGTACCCTGCTGACCTGTCCGCCATGGCCTCAGACCTGCCTCATCCCTATCAACTGCTCTGGTGACCACAGGCTTGTGGCTGACCCTGGTTATTGTCACCGGCTCTGCTCTGCTCGTTTTGTGTGGGGGCTGTGGGAGTACGCTAGGCCGGGAAGATCCCTGCCCTGCCTGCCTCGCTTCACCTCCAGCTCCCCTCCTTGCAGGGCATCCCCACTCTGGGCGCTCCCTGACAGCTGGGGGAAACCTGAAAGCAAATTTACTAAGCTTGGAAGATAGGGTGATTTGTAACCCAGTTTTAAGGATTGTTAACATCTTTAACTGATTCACCCAAGATAACAAATGATACCTTTGGCAGTGTGGGAAAAACAAATCTGAGCTTTTATGTCTCAGGCTTCTGTCTCACTAATACATATATTCTCCCCTTCCTTTGCTTTCCCAGTCTTACTTCGCCTGGTCTGCTAACTTTCTGTTGTTCTTACTGTCACCCCGAAGCCTGCAGAGGAGCCAGATGTTCAAACCACAGCAGACTTCACTGCTGCAAACTCACTAGGGATAATTGCTCGATTACAGAACAAAGTTTCATTTGATTTGAGATTCTGGATTGGAACATGATCTGGGTGTTTTATTGTGCCTTTCTTTTGTCTTTTATGAGTTCCCTATGCCTAATGTGTAAACAGAGCCTAGAGCTTGCTGGCAAGTTCCTTAAACGATTGTATAAATTGTATCTTTCCAACACTAAATATCGTTAAATCTCATGGCACCTGTTTCTCTCCGCAAGGGAGTTTATGTACTTCGAGAGAGAAAGAACTTCAACAGGAAATTTTGCAGTAATTTAAGGTAAACTGCAAACTTCCATCTGCACTTATGAACCCCCTACTTAAACCTCCCAAAACTCAATAAAGCTTCCAAGTCTGTAGCCAACAGAAGCACGTGTACTGCATATTCAGATGGGCACACTTGAAGCTACTCTAGTGCAGTTCATGGTCCAAGCAGGTTACAAGCTCCTTTCTGGCTCCAGTGGAAGGACTGTGGCTAGAGCTAGATAGGCCTTTTTTCCCTTTCCCTGACATCAGATATCAAAAAAAGTGATGCCCTGCTGGAAGAGAAAACCCAAGGGCTGAAGAGAGGGATACGGATTTGCCTGGGGAGCGTCGGACTCTACATAGTCCTCAGCACGGTGTCCCTCCAACGGAGGCTGCAAACCAGCCCTTCCCTGCAAAGGGAGAACCCTGCAGACTCTCGGACATAATTCACCGAGCTTTCAGAGCATTTCCCTGCCTCTCCAGGTTCCTCTGTGATTGACGAGACTATAGTTCAAACCCTTCTAAATTTACAGCTGATGGCAGCCATCTTGCTAGAAAGTAATCTCATTGCTGACTCCCCCTCAGCCAGGAATTCCAGCATAAGCAACTTTTAAATCTGTAGGGTTTTTTTTGTTTCAAAGTGAGCATTTGATGAAATAATATACTATGTAAACACAAGGATTATACCTAACTATTAAACGTAAAGTCTCTTGTTTTGTTAAAGAAATACCAAAGCCAAGCACAAAGTCCCTAGACACACTTGCAGAATATTCAAAACGATTAACCCCTTTGTCAGACTTCCCTGACCTCCAAGACAGATCAGTCACATTTTCTGCAAGCATTTCTTCAGATGTTCTGCTAATACTAATAGTCTGTTCTTACCTGCAGGAGTTAAGTTCTAGGAGACACGTACAGGTTAGGAACTAGGATAATAAATTGCCCTTTGGCCTTAGCAAATTCGTATCACTTTTCTCAGCATTACCTGCCTTCTGGAGACAATAATGCTGACCCCATCAAATTTACAAGCATCTTTTTAAGATCATTTAGAAGCACACTCTAGTTCCAATTCCCAGTCCAGCTCCCAGACCAGTCATTCTGAATGTCGCATATAAAACGGATTGCTCATGAAACCTGAAAGACCCCTAAGAAACTGGCCATAAAGACTCCAAATTCTTCCCCAAACGCAAATACTGCAGAGCGTGGAAGACAGAACAAAATCCCAGCTATGCCTCTGGATTAAGAATTACTGAAAACTGTATAAACCACATTTTTGATCAGGGAAACACTTACACTCATACTGCTCCAAAGCATAAAGACAGCAATGTCTTCAGGGAAAAAAGTGGAATCCAAAACGCAAACCTTGGCAGATAACAGGATAAGGAAGTCCCCACCCTCAGCTGAAATAAATCAGCAGAGCTTCTGGGCCACAGTTTGGGAGTGTTAAATATATCTTCAGGTTTAAACCTAAATTTCCTTAACTGTGCCTGAGAAAAATTTGTGCATGAACTCAACTCTAAAATTGTGCATGCAGTTATCATGACTGGAAATTGTTCTTACAAGGCATCAGTAAGACATTCAGCTGGACAGCAGCACTCCTGGACAAGTACGGACATCACAAACAGGGAATGCAGAAATCAGATGGGCAGCTACACTTGTGTTGACACTTTTAACCCTTGCCAATACTCAGGTAACACACAACCTTCATGTAGACTCTATAGCAACTTAATAGAGCTAGTAATTAAAACCGATGGGGAAAACTTTGCTGACCTTTAAGATAATTCTATTTCTGACATGTAAAAAAAGGAGAGGACCTATTACATTTCAGAAAGAAATGGGATTCAAAGACAGTTTCACAAAGGAAATTGCACAGGACCAAACTGAATTCTTTCCTCTAGCAAAGGTTGCAGCAACTTCCATGAGACTTCAGATTTTGTCTCACAGCACAGAAACCGTCTGCTGTACCTTGCAGTGTAACAACTTCATCTGTTACTTTGCAAGGTCTTCCTAGTGTACGCCTACCAATGATTGCTAGCCCAGATTTTGAAACTATATTGCTTTCCTTATGAGGTTCCATATTAATAAGATCATCACTGAAAACAATGGAAATGCACGTAACAAGACTTGCCACTGAAAATCAATGCAGCAAGATAAATCATTCTCCTCCAGGGCTGCAGCAATCTGTTGGCCAGGATTCCAAGCTCTGCTGAGCAAATTTTTCCACGCTAATGAGCTCTCTGCTCTTTACTTGGTGGCCATGAAACCCTCTGGGACTTCTCTTATGCCCATTGAACTTGTGGTATTCAGCAAGTCTTAAAAAAAAAAAAAATTAAAAAAAGCTGAAAGCTATAGCACAAGAATGAGGAAAAAAAACAAAAACACATGCAGGCAGCAAGGAACAGTACCAACATGTAACTTCTGTGATCACCCTGTAAGAAGTGGCCAGAGTTTATGTTCTACAGGGCTGGAATTTATGCAGTCATTTCAAAAATAAATAAATAAATAAAAACAAAAAACCCAAAAACCTGATATTGCCTTGGCTAAAGGCTTGTTAATGTGAGGGAGGCCATCTTCAGCCCTTGGCAGTGTGAGGCAGGTGCCAGAGGAAGCCCATTCTGTTTCTTCGAAGGAATACTACCAAGGACTTTTATCCCACAGAGATGCTAACACAATTAGTTTGTATCAGAGAGAGACTTGAGACGAGGGATGATTCCTCTCCTTCACTGTCTCCTTGTAGCTAAAAAATCCTTTTCTGGGGGACTCACTGCAGTAACCTTCCGATACTGCCATGACCTCTTACCTAGCCATGTACATGCATTTGATTGGTTCGAAAGCAGCAGTTTTGAGACGTTTTCCACAATACTGGTGTGCCGGAGGTGCAATTCCATGTTTGGATGTTGGCAATATATCCCAACTAGTACACATGTCTGGTCTCCATGAGAACAATGTAGGAAAAAAAAGTTTGGCTCCTAAATCAGACTTCAGCTCAGCAGTAGTCAAATCATGTAAGCCCCAAAAGGCTCCACAGCCAAGACCATGGAAATCTGGCCTTTGTGTCTACTCAGACTTCAAAATAAAAGAATGTACTTGCAGAGCAACCATGGTGGAACTGCACAAGGAGGGTTTTTCACCCAAAGAATAACAGTTCCTCAAGAGAAGAAAATAAAAAAAAAGAGGAGAAAAAAAAAAAAGAGAGCATGACAGAGAGAGACCAACCTGTAGGCAAGATATTAAGAATGATATGGAAAACATATTTCCGGAATTACGCATTTCTCACCATTTTGGGCAGTTGTGAATAATTTCCCAGGAAGGTATTTTCTTAAATTCACTGTCAGTTCCATATGACCACCAACCAAACCATAACTGTTAGGAGCTAAAGCTTGTACCTTTGCTACTATCCACTTACATCTTAACATATCAATTAAATACCGTTCTCATTTTCCAAGGAATAATCTACTCTCTCAGCCAGCAAGCAGAAACTGGCAACTACACTGTACACCTGTTATTATGCATTACAATGAAATTAAAATATTTAGAGAATTTGGCAAGTCTGCTCTGCTAAAACTATGCTGGTAGTTGTAACTGTGAACTGCGTAAATGAATGCTGTTCCTGCTTGCTAGAAAAATATTGCTGCATAAAAAACTACTGGTGGTCAGCAGCTGGCCTTTCAAGATAAGTATCAAAAACATGCACTTTTTGACATTTGGTCAGATGGCACGGGTGCTGAGGCTCTTGTTATTCAGCAGAAGCAGTAGGGAAAGAGCTGAAGAATGCCCCCCTTGCAAGCCACATGCACTGACCTCAATGGGTGAAGCGCAGAGCACTATTTATTCAGGTGCAATAATACAAATCTTTGTGGGTTGTTCTGCAATGATAAAACAAAGAAGATTCCAAAGAATGCGCTCCATGTGTGACTTCCAGAGCTCCACTGTAAGCACACTGTATTTAAAATATCAAGTGACAGCCAGAAGCAAAATTACTGTCGTTTGGGGCCGCTGAGTGTAGAACTGGAGCAGCTCTTAAAAATGGAAAAGTTTTATAGTGCTGCAGATTATAATCGGGATGTAGGGAATAACACAGGGACCTAATGGACATAGGCTTTTCTCCCCCAGGTACTTATTTCAGCCGTCCTAGCCTTTCATGTGAAAATAAATGGTACAAACTGGTAATAAAAGGCAATTTATGTGCATTTCTTCTGTCTTCGTGAGCTGGTTGTACTATTAGAATTTAGGCAACTGTAAATCCAAGCACAGTCAGTGACCACAGCTTATGCAATTAACTATTTTTTTCATTTAAAATCAGAGAGTTTATGCTCAATACGAAGCACCACAACTTCATGTGAGAGTAAGAACTCCAGAAATTTAAGGAACTATATAGTTCTCGTCACGGACAACAGAAATCGATGCAGACACCTCAGCATCAATGATTCCCAACATTTAAAAAGGTCTAAAGATAAGCTTATTGCACTGGGGCTTCACTACATATACACAGCTGACACTGACGTTACACAATCAGTCATTCCTGTGTTTTTGACATGACTAAGTGACTGCAGTCTACAGCGCTACTAGGTTATTTTAACCTCATCCACCCGCTGAATAACATCCTTGTCCTAGGGTTCTGTTCAAAAAAAGAAGAAAAAAAAAACCTGAAGGACCAGTGGTTTCCAAACGACACACTGGTTGTTTCAGAAAGTGTATTGCAATTGAATCATAACTGACAATTTTCAGGGAAAACTGTATTCTGTAATCTTAGGGCAGGTTTACTCTAAACACGTCACAGCGGCATATACAAGGTGTGCATGAGCAGCTGAGCTAAACCTGGCATATTTCAACAGCAGTGAGTGAGAGGGAAGGTCAACTCCAGCCACCTCCAGGTGCGCTCACTCCTGATTACCCAGGGACCAGCTCAGCCCATGAAACAAGTCAGAGCTGTCTCTCAGTGATTCTGCTTCAGGCCGCAGCTTTGGAAACTGGGCATCACTGCACTCCAGAAGCGCGGCATTTTCTGCTCTTCTTCCCTACGTCATGACCTGCACGCACCCTTTGCAACAGACTCGTTACGGTATTCCCTCAACAAAATTATAACAGATTGTTTAGATTGAACTGGATCAAGCCAGGCATTGAATAGAACCTGTGTAACTTAGAAAAAGGAGATATAAACTGGATAAACAAGGTCAGTTGAAGGTGTATAGTAAAGGAAGCCTACTTGGAGCACACCAGCATTTCTGCAGTGCCTGTAAAATCCTGCCAGTTCCACAGCTCTGCACGTAAAATGGCAATTGTGCCGACTATCCAAGACTGATAGTGACAGTAAATACTATCAGTGCTATTTCCTGACCTTGTCAATTCTGGATGCCATCTGGCAGCTTGGCACTTACTTTTCTTAACCGTTCAGTTAATCATAACCCCAATGCACTGCTGGCAACACCTGACTTGGTTAGGTCACAGCTGTTGCCACAGGAGACAAGTGCTTCCGCATGTGCTCTACTTGCCTTTTTACTCTTTCCCTCCAGGACATTCCCTCCTCATTCCCCATCAATGATAGAGTGTCCCAACCCTTGCCACGGCACTGGTGAGTGTCTCTGCATCAGTGGGATATCCTAGCCCTCCTCGTCAATACTTGCTATCTCCTTTGAACATCTCTCATAGGTACGCAACCCCGCACCAGGCTCTCAGCCCCCATAAATACCTCCGTAAGAAGAGCAGGAAGGGCTCAGCCTAAGACACTCGTTACTTGCAGAGAGAAAAGGGGAGTTTTATGCTTCACGCTCCATTTGTCCCTTGGACACGTACACATGTCCTAACCTGGAGGTCTCTTCAGTGATCTCTTTAGTCCAACCACACTTGACAAGAGAAATATTGAAATGGCAACTGCAAGTAGCTGGTTCTTTCCACCCCTGCTAAGATGAGGATGGAGAGACATCCTCAGATGAAGAGAAGAACAGAACAGCGTTTCTTCACAGACAATTTCCAAAGTGAAAAGGAAAAGCTGAACTGGGAGTCTTTTCTGGTTCATTTAAAGGGTCAGAAGCAAACGCCTGTGATCCTCAAAAGAGCGAGGATCAAAGGAGGAGCAAAAGATGAACTGTCTTCGCCTACCAATTTTTCTTTCAGTAGAGGGAGAAATTCAGGCCAAAGGAGTTTCATCCCAAGCTAGCTTTTGGGCACAGTAGACTCCTTAAAGATTATGCATGATTAAGTACTTGCCCATTATCAAATGTAATGAATACCAGTCTACTATCCATTTTTCTACCTCCAAGAACAGAGAACAGTCTCATCCTTTATCCCATATCTTTTCCAGCTGTGTGCTTGAAGTAGGGCAGAGAAATATCCAGCTGTGAGAGGCCATTCTCTCTCTCTCCCATTTCTTCTCTTCAGGAACAGAGGTTGTTCCACCTCTGATTTTACTTCCTGCAACCGAAGGCAAACAGGAAGCAAAAGAATATCTGATCCTCTGATGCCCTGTGCATCCTCCTTATCTGAGCACAGAGCCAAATTTAGCTCTTGAGCAAGCGCAGTTCCACGGGCAGCAACGAAGGGAGAGAAGGATGTTATCCCTATTTAGATAATGGATCAGTATTTTGAAAGTGAATAAGTATTTCTGAAAGGAAGAAAAGATTTGCTTTCTTAATTATTTTGCTTTTGCGTTCAGGGATTTTGTTTTTAAGTAGGTGGGAAATCCGCAAAATAGAAGAATGATTATCAAATCTGCGGAGTGTATTTGACCCATTTGAGTTTAACTCTTGGTTAAACTAATATCAATAGGCAGCTGAGATCAGCCCCAGCTACCAGCTCCAGTCGAACGCAGAAGCAAAGCATCGACTTTCTGACCAGAGCTGTTTTGTACAAAGTGCTGTTTGGTCAACATCTGTTTTCCTAGAAATGCTAGAGCATAAGCAAGTTACGCGTACCTCTGCTATACGTTTACCTTGGACATTTCAACTCACTTTTGCAGATCTCTTTTTTTTTTTTCTAGAGGTCCATTTTTTTCAGTTTTTCATCTCCAAGTTTTTTGTGTAAACTTGAGCTCTGGTAAAGCTGTCTACTCAGAAAGCACAGAAGAATTGTTTGTCCCTACAGTTTTGTTTTAAGTTTCAGGTGTGCAAATATAAACAGATACAATCCTTTAATGCTGCTTTACTCATTAGTTCTTTGCCAGCAACTTCTGCAGAAATGAAAATGAGTATCAACTGCAGTATGCTTTCTTTTGCAGAAGTTTTCAGCTAAGGACTGGACTGAGATACAATAATTAATGCCAACTGTGGAATGCTTTTCTTTGTGTAATGTGTTAGCCAAGGACTGGACTGAGATCACTATATTCAACTCAAAAGAACTACTGAAACAGGAAAATAATTTTCCAAAAATTATAATTCTTTCAATGGCTATCTGAAGAGATAGCTACAAGCTCACCATGTACATGTGCTTGCATGTTTAGATGGCCTTTGATGCCAATACTTGGGAAGGCATGACTTGTGCTGTTGGCGTATGGAGACCATACGGAGGCAAGCTACATGTTTCCAGTTTTAAACTCCATTGATCTACCAATTAAAGTTATTTCATTAGCTCACGTCAAAAAGGACTAGGTTGCTTCTCATTTTCGCATTCACTGCACTTAACCGTGGAGAGCTGTAGAAACTTTTTGCACAGATGGTATTGCCCCATCCTTAGATTTGCAAACAAATGCTAGATATAACATATCTGCCATGCTTTCATAACATGTATTCTTATTTTGGCAATAGCTCAGAGTTCTCTTACAAACAATTTGCACATACTGAGATATCTTGGTAAACTGTATGTTTGAAGAAAGCTATTATTAGAGGACAATAAGCATCAGCCCCTGCCTCTCCCAGTCTCCTGCTGCTAGGGAGAGGGCTTGATAAGCAGAGGGTATCGTGGGCATTCTCCTCCAGGGCCGGGCAGAGAATCCACTGACTTGGTTAGGGCTAAGCCTCACAGAGACCCAACGCAAGTTCAGGTTAGAAAACATGAAAAAAATGTATTGGGAAGTTTGAACACAAGTATTTCGTCAACAGTGACCTGAAAATACATACATGGACTATATTAAAATCAAGGTAAGTTGTCATCCTGAAGAGAAAAAGTGAAAGAGACACCAGAATAAAATCTATGTAAAAATATTCACAAGGGAAATTTTCCCATTTGGCTATGTGAATCTGCCTTTTGCCTCTCAGCAACAAATACATTACATTTTTGAGGGAAGTTCAGATATGTTAATCTATTGTTAAGGAAAAAGAAAAACGTAGAGATCTCAGATGTGGAAGGACGCCGTGATACTCTTTTTGAGATCAAACTTGTGGAAAAGTTGTCAGATGAACTGGGTGTTCCTTTGTCAAAACCGAGAGGTCAGAGTACCAAGAACAGCTGTTCCTAGCCGGAAGCTTTTAACAAAACTTAAGCTTTCAACCGCCTCATCTTCTTGATGGCTGTCAGAGGTAAGGGCTTTTGAGAAAAAGCACAGAGGAGCCATCTTCTCATATCCAGTATAAGGAGTCTGTCAAGCAATCAACATGACTTTTCCATCAGGAAGTTTTCCAATTTCACTTACTGTACTGTCAATCTAGATCAAAAACACTAACAGGGGTAAGTAACAACAGAATGTGGTCTGAGAGGTACTATTTTATGACAAACATCCCTGAGCTGTTCCTCATCCACAAAGAATATATAGGAAAATTATACCTGTGCCATTCCTGCTGGAGTCTGAATTAAGCTATATATGCCGTTGTCTAAGAGATTTTTTTTAAAAAGCAAAAATAAGATGAAATTGAAAAAGCAGCTTTCAAAATATACTTCAGTTTTAACAGATTTCAATGAATTCCGCCATTCTAACAGAACAAGAAATATCTGGAAAGCATGATCCATTGATTTAGTTCTAGAAGATAGATCTAAAATATTACATCTAGAGGTTTCTATGCTTTTGCTCTTGAGGTTTTGATTTACTGATCAAATATATAAAATAATCTCTTCCATTCTAGGTACTCATACATTGCTTCTAAGGGCAAGTTTCAAAATGACTATGCATAACAAGGCTAGAGGTATGAAACATATTTGGAAAAAACATCTTTAGCTAGGACATCAGTCTCATTTCCACAGCAGTGGCCATTAAACACGTACTTGAATTAATGCTGTCATATGACGATAAAAAGGTCACACTTCAACCACCTTCCATTACAGGAGGATTGCTCAAAACAGAAAAGACGATACTGTTGGTCAAATGTGCACTGGATACCAGTCAGCAAAGGTTATCTCTGATGCAGTGGAAGAAGATGACTTCTTCCTTGTGGAACTGAAGGGAAAGAAGAAACAGAGGCCCATAGTCAATGTTTGTAGTGGTCAAATATAAGTGAAATGAGCCCTAATCATAATTCTTTAAGTCACACTGAATAGTCAACTGTACATGAAATATGCCCAGTGCAAAATCAGTAGACACACGTGCACACACGTGCGAATATGCATCTAGGTAACTCATGCTAAAAAGATCCGCAACGAAGTACGTTTTGAAAGAGAAGAAACAGTATACATAAATCATACTGACAGTGGGGAAAGATGGCTGGAGTCATTTGTTATGAAGCCAACATACAGATATTTTAATAATGCAGTTTGTGGACATTTACCTGACTTTCTACAGAGGTATTTAGACTTTATTTCTTTAAATTCTAGTGTGTTTATGAGGGAAAATATATTGATCAAGAAAGCAATAGAGCTGGCAGAATTCAAAGACTGGATATTAGAGCTTCATAGTACCTCCGGCCCACATGGAAGGCGCTTTCTTTACATCTGGATATATGAAGAGACATAAACCACAAAGCTAAAATACCTTCCCAATGATGGTTTGAATAAATGCAACTAGCATCAAGTTGAACACATATTCTATCTTCATTAAGCTTGTTGGTCTATGTGTAAGTTATCTATTACAGTAAATTAAAAGCACTTGTATTGCTGGCTCTCAGCTCATCACTCAGTGTGATTATCGAAAGAACTAAAAGCTGAGTGTGTTTGACAGAAATAAAGCTAGAGACTCCGCCCTGTTAAAAATACTTCCCTTTACATATGAAAAAGACAGCTTCTATAAAGAATATCTTCTTTGTGTGAAAGAAGACAGAAAGGGCAAACTACTCTTATAAGAATAACCTTCACCACCAGTCTTAGCCTTTTCCTTGCAATCTAAGGTGACTCAGTCGAAAGTTTGATTCTGAAGAATTACAAAAGAATACAACATGCATTTTAAACTTCGTATTTCATACATACCTGTACCTAGCACTTCCTGGGAAGTGATTAAAAATTCTCTCTTGTACAATACATTAAGTGGAATGTCAATGCTTCTTTTCTTTATTCTTTTTCTTATGCAAAGAATGTATATTTGGTACCAATTCTGTGGAAATTAGAGTTTATGGTTCTGACTTAGCATCAGGACTCCAGGGAAGCACTGTTCCTGAAGAAGACGTAGAGCAGAGAACAAGCTGGTGCCAACTGCAGCTCTACAGCGATCGGGGTAGAGATGGCCAAAGTGCAGCACCAGGCAATTGCAGTGTTAATGGCCAAGAGCACACAATGGTTTCTCACCCTGGTAGCTACGCTCTCACCGTAACCACGGCGGCTTCCTCTGCCTTAACACAGAAAGAATAAGAGCTCCCATTGAAACACAACATACTCAGCTCACAGCCTGAACAGGACAACCAGGAAATTAAGGCTTGAGCACAGGTGCCAGTTGCATCAGCCAGAAATTATTGTCTGCTATCCCAAATTTGGAAAGGAAGCTGAGACACTGAAGAGTGACTCAGAGCTCAGACAGACAATTAAACAAGCTCTATACAGTAAAAAGGAGCCTGAACCAGAGATAGGTAAAGTGGACATCCAAGAAAGTGAAACTTGTATTTATATAGAAAATTAGCATATGAATATGGTAGCAGCTTACTGAATTTTGGAAAGACATTTCGAAAGGTTTTCCTACCCTTGCAGCTACGAATATGGATTCTGTTACTGCTGCATTAATTTTATATCAGAAGTAACAATTTTATATCAGGCAGAATACCAGTGCAGGGTTTTTTTGACTTTCAACTACTGGAGGCAGTAATTTTGGATAGAGCACAGTGTCTTCAGGTCTGATTACATGTTTTTCAGGTTGAACTGCCCCACTGCATGTTTTCAAGGACACAGTTTATTCAGGTACTCATCTCTGCAAACCCATCTTGCAGTTCAACACTCCAGCTCAAATTTGATGATTTTTATATTATTGCAGCAAGACTATCATTATCCCCTGGTGCAATGGATTTTCATACCATACAACAAAAATTACACCTACTTTAAACAAGTCCTTTGCCTATGTCTATGCCTTTCGCAAATGCACTGAAGGAAGCTCAACTCCAAACCACGTTAACTGCAGTAACTCAGCTGATTTGGTCAATTCAGATCCATTTTGGAAAGCAACATTGCTGTTTTGAAAGATTTGAAACTCCTGCCTGAGCCCCAAACGAGCACTGAAGAGGGATCTGTGATATTCTGTGCACTGTAATTCTTAGTATTATGCTGCAGTTGCTGCAACAACAATAAGAGAGCATCCATAGAATGCACAAATATTATGAAGCAGGAGAAAAGGAAGAGACAAGCAGAAACGCAAGAGAAGCAAGGCACTATACTGATTTGTATACGTTAAGTTTCATTAAGAGCTGGAAAATCTCAATTTTATACACATGAAATTCTTAAAAAATGTCATTAAGCCAAACCATAACACTGTCTATTAATACTCAACACATGACAACATTTCCCAGAAGAGTAGTTTCAAAGTCTTTCTCCAGAACTCAATTTTCACACAACAATCATCATCAAAGCCCCAGAACAACAAAAACCAAGACTGCTGCTGCCGGTGTTCCTTGAGACAGACATTTTTACTGCATTCCAGTATGGGAGCAGCTAAGGAGAGACCATGGAGCTGGGTATTTTTTCCTTCAAAACGTTCATGATCTGCAGGTTTAACATTTTAATTCCCCCATTGCACCAGGGAAGGACGAAACTGGCCAAACACAACAAACTGGGTTCAAAATGAAAACACCAATCTGTACGAGGTCTCACAGGCCACAAAAAAGCATTTTCAGCAAGAAGCCTGCAACCTCTGCGGGTCCTCTGGCACAATACTGTCATGATCCCAGGCCTCATCTTTGGAGGTCTGATGTCAAAGGTGCCCAACTTTACTGGCAGTACTGGTTCACTGAGTGACTGCCATATTATGTGACAGCACTGATGGATCCAGTATATATTGGGAATATAACCCTGAGTGCAGGGTTATACATATAACCCGGATGTGCAGAAGACAATCCTCTCTGTAGCTAATTTTCTCAGCAAACTCAATCCTGAACTGATCACCCTTGCAGACCAAAAGTAAGGTGCAGCTTTCTGATATACTGTTCTGTCACTGGCACACATTAAGTTTAAAAAAAACAAGCCATGCAAATCGTTTAATAAGATTAATTTCCTGCTGTCTAAGGGGAAAATAAAGAAGGCAGGAGAAATCTCTCATGTATGTAAATTGTCTAATCAGGCACTATGATAGTGATACTTTTAATGGAACTACATTGCAGATGTGGCGCTATCTCCACAGAAAGTTCACAAAGGCATATACATTTGCTACGTGACCTATTTAGCACCAACTCCCCCAGCTCAGGTCTGTAATGCACAGAGGAGTCCAGCTGCTCACACCAGCTTCTCCTGGGAGCGTGGCTACAGGGGTTTGCAGCAGCACACTCTCAGTCTGCGCGCTAGTATTCTGGGGGCTAACCTCACTACATGGCTAAAACCCTCACCAAAATTAAGAAGTACAAACAGCAAATGCCACTGACTTCAATGCAGAGCAAGAGCTGGTTCAGCCAAAGAACCTGTTACTACTTCCGAACCAATTCAATCTCTCCCAGAAAATTTTTCTCAAATAAAGTAATACCAAAAGGGCTTCTGATAGATGGCGGAAAAGAGAGAAATATTTTTTTAAGCTAAACTGAAATAAAAGAATTCAAACAATGTAACACATGCATGCCCGCCCAAATACTTTGATAAATAAAAAATAATCTAAAACTAAGCCCCCTAGAAACGCAAGGCCCTCATTTCACCGTGGTATAATACACTTTGGCTTTGGCCTCATGTACATATGGCTCAAATTAGCACCTGCATACCTCAGTTATTAAATAAAAAACAGCTCTCTCTACATGACCTGTAGAGTTCTTGTATACAAGAACTTATCCCACAGCACTATGTCTTCCCTTATCAGATGTGTGTGGTATGACATAATGAATGTAGCACTACAGCGCAATTGGCAAGCGTTCAATTCCCAAGCAGTGGGTCGCATTTCCCAGCGCACTGTTCCAACGCAGACGGTATAGGCTCGGTGGCTAATGGATGGAGCCCTGGAATTTTACCCAAGAGCCTTCAAATATAACCTAAGTCTGATGAACCAGATTCAGCCTCTAAGGAAAAATGCATCTGTCAAAACCACTGCTCGCAGCATGTTGCTGAATCGAGAGGTATGCACCAGCAATTCTTGTCTTGATTTGTTGCACATAAGTTAAGGTGCATGCTATGTGAGCAGGATTTCACATGAGAAGTTGCTGTTCTAGATATATTTTCAAAAGAGTGCTTAGGGATTCGGATGGTGGAAGAGGAAACGTCTTAGCATTAAAGCACGTATCTTGATGTTGAAGAGACCTAGTTTCTATTCCTGATTCTCCCAAGCATTTCATATGAGCCCACACAATTGGCTTATGGTCACTAGCTCTCATTCTTACCTGGCATGCTGACGCTCGTCAACACAGCTGACTTGCACCAACTGAGGACATAACTCTCGATGTCTTTCCGCCACTGCATACAAACAACCCGTTGCTTAATGATGTGCAACTATATTCACTCGTGTCTGTCAACAGAACTTGGAGAGTTCACCAGATGATGCAGCATGCACTCAGTGCTCCAAGACTCCTGGTGCTTACACTGGGAGCTGCACAGTTCCAGCCTTCTACAGTCCTTTAAAAATGCCTAAAAGACTAGCTGCCCCATAGGAAAAGGACCTCCATTGCAAACAGGCAGTGCTTGAGGAAAAAGAATTTGGCTATTTTTTTTGTTAAAAGTAGCAGAAACCTTTAGGGCAATAATATATGGGATCACAATATAATATATATTTATATAAATAGTTGACTATTAAGGCATTCTTAATCAGTTCAATAATTGTTCCATTTACAGCCATTTCTCCAGTCTTTCAATAAGCTACTCTAGGCCACCGCCTTAAAGGCGTCTACGAAGGCTAACATTGCTTCAAAAAAATAAAATAAAAAGCTGTGGAAGTATAATCCTGAAATAAAGATACCTTAACTCCTCCTCACACTGTGAAGAGCTTGCAGTGAAAAAACTTACAGTGACTACTCCAACACTGCAATACAACTCCCAGGGCCCACAGCAAGCCTGAGTTAAAACCTACGAGTACGTAAACATCCCAAACTGATACAAGCGAGACTTGAGCCCCCAGACCGAGCTGTGAACTCACTTCCAGTTGGATCTGAATTTCTTTCATGTCTGGACACAGGTCTATGTCACCAACACTGACCTAACCTAAAAACTTTGGATCTATTTTTCAAGTATTTCATGAGTCCAGTGTCCTAGTCCAAACCACTCCCTAACAACAGCAATTACTTGAAGCAGGCCAGCATTTAATTCTCAGGAGCTTATTTCTTAAGATACTGCTCATATTTGTGCTTAAATGCAATTCTGAATAAAGACTTTTTTTCTACTTACTGTAGTAAAAGCAGTTCTTTAAAATACGCCTCCAGAGTTCCACGGCAATAATCATTCTCAAAAGGTCAAACTGTAACATTAATTTGATCTGCACTTGCTCAAAGACTGCATAAAGAAAACTTTCAAGTGCAAACACTGAGACATCCAAGAAGATTAGATTAAGTGTCTCCCTTTTCATCTCAGCTGAACGCTAGCCAGCAAATACTCAAAATGGTGTTGGACAACTTCGTGCAGCTGTTCATTAGAGTGGACAAGAGGAAATCATTAAAGATAGAAACTTCCAGCCACTTGACTTCCACACCAAAATAGAAGAAGCAAGTGGTACAGAGCAACGACCCAATCTGCGTGCTCCCGAGCCAATTGCCAAGCATAGCTTTTCCTTGTAATGCAAACGACTGTTTTTCTACAATGTAATTGACAGCTTTCCAGTTCTGCTCTCCCGGGCTCCCAAGCTTATAAATCCAGTAGCTGGTATTTACATAATTGCAATTTCACTTTGCAAATATTGGTGGGCTTTTTTTATGTCTGATTTTCTGAACAGCTGTTTCTTCACTAATTATTTCAAACATTTAATGGAAGAATGCAACCCATATTTGACACAATTATTACACACACAAAAAAAGAATAATTTCTCATGGTTTGGAAGATGGGGGGACTAAAGGTTTTTTTGTTCAGTTTTTTTTGTTTCGTTCTCATTTGCTCTTTAAGAACAGCACATGCAAAACATTTGTGAAGCCAACACAGCTGCAGGGCCCGCTCACCAGACCAGTACTGTCTACTCAGTATCCTTTCTAGCTTTTTATAGATACAAGTTAAAAACACCATGAAATTTATTTCCTGTAATAATGATCCCCAAATATTTTCTTTCAAAGTCAATGTTTCAGTAAAACTGTCCCAAGAACGCAGAGTTATGCATTTATATTGTGTTAACTTACTCCTTCCCATCCCCAATTCCTTCACTGTTACCTTTTCAGACACTCTCGTGTGCTTCATTTTACCTTCTTCAGTCTTTGTGGTCTGAGTCTAGGCTGGCGTGAACATCTTCGCATGTTCTGTGCTGAGAACTGGCACATCACACACTGGAGAGGTGGCACAATCCAATATACAGAACACATA
Organism: Struthio camelus; assembly: GCF_040807025.1. Classification (NCBI taxonomy): domain Eukaryota; kingdom Metazoa; phylum Chordata; class Aves; order Struthioniformes; family Struthionidae; genus Struthio; species Struthio camelus. Next base: position 9,552,420 of record NC_090945.1, on the reverse strand, counting down.
CATGGGCTCTGAGCCTTTTTTCCTAAATCTCTCTCTTTCCTACTATAAATTCTTGGGCAATTCACTTTATATCTCATTTTCCTCTTTATTTGCTTCAGGCTGCTCCTGGTCTCCACCTCCGGATTTTCAGTGCCTAGCCTTGCCTCAGGAAGGACCTCTAGAAGCTGTTATAATGTAAATGTTATTATTTTAAGCTAATAAATTTAAACATCTCCTGGCCTGCATACACAATCCATTCCACCACACTGATATCATTTCCTCACGCAGCACTTGTTCTTTTAACCGTTATAAAGACTTCCTTCCATAACAGCAACCCTCTTCATAGTGGTACAGATGTAAGCAATATATGCCTATGCACACTGGTTAGCCACAGTCTCTAAACTGTTGTTCACAAGACCCTCTGACATTTCTTATGGCCACTGGAAAGCTACAGCCGTGGCAGTCCCTGCAGACACAGAGAACAACGTAAGCTGTTGCCCAGATTACGCTACTTGCTCAGTGCTTGGTTCCAGAAGCCAGAGGAAGTTCAGGAGCTCTGCTACAAACAGTTTATTCATGGGGGCAAACGGTACGGACTGCTCCTATACCCAACCTCACTTTTCCTACCAGCAAAGCTGCTCTGCAATTTGTTTCAGGCAATCTGCATAACAAACATGCCACAGAACAACAGAAAAGAGAAGAATGGTTTGCGTGCCTGGAAGTTCCTTCGTTTATTCTAAATACATTATTCAGTCTAATAAAAGATACTACTTTTGGTCTCATTTAGATCCTTACACCATGAGAGTTTCAATAACATTATAAAACAATCTAAAAATACTGCCTCCTATGCAAAGCCCAATCAATAATGGTTGTTCCTGTACTCTTTACATCCCTAGAGTTAGAAAGTGAAAGCTTTCAAAGTATATGCACGAACCGCTCCAATTACCAAGACTGGAACGCACATCTAGGCAAGGACACAAGGAAGACAGAAAGGTGATCACAGAATGGTTTAGGTTGGAAGGGACCTCTGGAGATCATCCAGTCCAACCTCCCTGCTCAAGCAGGGTCCTCTAGAGCATATTTCTCAGGATCACATCCAGACGGCTTTTGAATATCTCCAGCGAAGGAGACTCCACGACCTCTCTGGGCAACCTGTTCCAATGCTCAGTCACCCTCACAGGAAAGAAGGTTTTCCTCAGGTTTAGATGGAACTTCCTGTGGTTCAGTTTCTGCCCGTTGCCTCTCGTCCTGTTGCTGGGCACCACGGAGAAGAGGCTGGCCTCATCCTCTTGACACCTCCCCCTTCAGACACTTGTAGGCATTGATGAGATCGCCTCTCAGCCTTCTCTTCTCCAGGCTGAACAGGCCCAGCTCTCTCAGCCTTTCTTCACAGGAGAGATGCTCCAGTTCCCTCATCCTCTTTGTAGCCCTCTGCTGGACTCTCTCCAGTAGCGCCATGTCTCTCTTGTCCTGGAGAGCCCAGAAATGGACAAAGTGCAAGCAAACAAATTGTGCTCTCTGTGTGTTTATGCTTCTGAACAGCGTTTTGACCTTGTGGCACCCAGCTTTGACCTAGTTTTCAGTGCAATAAAAGGAGCTGGTCTGCCTGGTGCCTCAAGTGGTGCTTACAGTATCTGATACCCAAAGTATTGAGGTGAATTGTCCTTCATATTCTGGAAAGTGGCAGACCTGAACCGCGTATAGCTTATACGGTGAACAAGATGGTAATTCACATTGGTAATACTCTTAAGTGCCTTCACTGACAGTAGTGCTGATTATCTGACACAATACCATTTCTGTGAAACACTTGAATTTCTGCGAAACACTTGAATTTCTGCTGGATGCAAGATTTATGCATGCTGGACAGAAAAGGCGGCAATAGAGCATGCAGGTTCAAGTAATAAGCATATTCTAATTCAAGAGGCATAACTTGAGAATCTTTGCTTAACACCCACGTCAATACAATTTACCTTGGCAATATCTACTCTACAGATTTATAACGTTGCTACGTTTCAGCTGTGTTCAGAGCCAAGAGAAAGGCAATCAGTCATCACAATGAAAAATGAGCGACCTAAGAAATATTATAAACACGTCTATCTAATTTTATTTGTCAAAGTACAGATAAAATCAGGTTTATTTCATTCTGTCTTATTTTGACAACTCTCGCTGTCAACACCAGTTAAGGTAGTATAATAAATATAGTGAAAGCAGCACATTGCTGGTAAAAGCTTAAATAAAAATATTTTTATGTTGATTGTTTGCAAGTGCCAGTTGAAGGAAAAAAACCACAGAACTGTTACAATTCTGCATGGAAAACAAAAGTTATTTTGTTTGGAATCATATAATTTCACTAACGGTGATCTCTAAAAACAAGAGTTGGTGGCCTATATATTCACAATAATTAGTGATTCCTGTTGTTAAAAGTTGAACAAACAAAAAGGTCTAGTTACCAGGAAGCACAGAGTACATTATAGAAATCCCCTTCAAGGAAACGCAAGGGGAAAGCCCGCAAAGGGAGGCTGTGAATATGTCAATCTGTGACCACATTAAGTGCAGTGCTTTTCAAAGGTGAGACTTAGAGGCTGAGGTGTAACTGCTGTTTATATTTTCTAATATCTTCTCCCTCCATCTTGTTTTCCACAGGAGACCTAGAGTAATTAACTGATGCGAAAGCAGAGTAAGTCACAACTAGTCATCAATTTAAATTGAACACAGGTGGCCGAGCACAAACCATGGTGGAAGCATTTCCAAGCTGATTAAATAACCCATCTGTATGAAGCATATCCAGTCCTCTCTTTTTTCTTTTTATTTCACAAATATTGCATGGGATGAAGGAACGCCAGGGCTGAACTCTCCAGTACAGATGTAGAACACATGTATTTGCATCAGCTTAAAGCAAGATTACAGACACTGGAAAGCAGTTGTGGTTTGGCACTAGAAATCTTCCATTTTAATTAACTTATGGTCCAAATGATTTCTAGAAAGTCTTCCTCACATTGTAGGGGTAGGATTACTTCTATTGGGACAGGTTTACCAAACAGATCTTCACGGGAGAAAACTATGAGAAGTAATTACTTCAACTCAACAAGCTCAGTTTAAGACAATGATTCAACCCTTACTTAAGCAAGTTCGGCAAGTTCCACGGGACTGCGGACAGTTATGCCAGCAATAATCTCAAAACTATGCGCGTCATTAAAGCCCACACGTGGACACCCATATTACCCATCACATGTACACCACGGTCAGGAGCATTTCGAGGGGATTTTCCTTACCCTTCAATTTTCCTCATTCTTCTCCTACGCATGCAGTTCTTCCTAGCTCAGCTCAAAAGGAATTAACTTGAAGTGGGATCAACTCAGCGGACAGTTGTTCCATTAAAGCTCTCAGCAGGACTATCACCAGTCAATAGAAGAGGATTTCACTCGAGTGTTTGGACATTGACTAGGACTACTTGAGCACAGAAAGAGGAATTTGACTAACTTTTAAGAGCCTTAAGGTTGAACCCTTAAAGGTTCTATCAAATTCATCCTTAAGATTAAAGCCCTGACCCTGTTGTCTGAAGTGAAATCATACAACGAAAACATACAGTTCACTTTTTCATGAATAAAAGAATAGATTGTCAGCTGCATAAAAATTAATTGGGTAATTCTGCCACTGAAATTTGTATTGATTAAGCTTTGACTACCAAGAAAACAGAATAATTTTTATCTTCCAAATGTTCTATTATTAGCAAATCTCTATTCCAAAGAATTTTCTCTGCTATTAACACTCCCACGCCACAAAAACTAAACACAGGGTTAACAAGCTGAGTTTCTGGATATGTGCCATTTTGCTCCCTCTGGATTTAGAAGAAGAAATAGTATGGAAAAACTAAAGTAAGAATTATAGAACAAATCCAAGATAACTATGCAACATGTTAAGTTCCATGTATTTTATTTTTCTCTTGATGGTGGTAGAATTCATGCTTATTTACTGATAATATGTTTTTTTGATAAATTTTTAAATCAGTCCTTTCATGATGTTTTTTGCAAACAATAAACCTAAGGAAATGGAAAGAAAACAGATGGCTTTATACAAGTTGTTATGCTGCGATTTTAGTTTTGATAAAGTTACCTTTAATTCCAAAACTTCTTGGTTTAAGAAAATACTGACTTTGGGTAATGATGAAAAAATAGAAATAGGAACTTCAGAATTTTATATCTGATGTGTCCAATGAGATTCTGTGTTTCGGAATAAGCAGTGCAGAACAAGACACCTTATTTTTTCTAACTGTTTTTAAATGCTTATATACTTAAATTACTGATATCGTCCAATTTTTTCACCTTTTTAGTATATTGATCTATTTTGTGCTATATTGCACTTATCTTTATAGCAGCTAGAGCTAAGCAAATTTTTTACTTCAAAGTAAATTTAACTCTTGATAGCTTGATGTATTCTGATGCACAATAGAAGCAAGAAACATATTTCTATGGAAAAAAAAGTTAAAAAGAAAAAAACCAAAAAAACTAAAGCCGTTTGAAATCAAAAGCCTGGCTTTGGAAACACAAGCAAACTGCTTATTAAAAAAAAAACAAACCAGCTTTGGAATACTATCAGAAATGCTGCCTCCCCTGGAAATACATATTGCGTGCTTAAAGGCCAGGGGGGCTATGTAGTTGCTCCTTTTCCATTAACATAGCAAGGAATGACAAAATCTGCTTGAGTCAGAAATTCATTCTTTAAAGAGTGTGAGAGCTTCAGAAGTTCTTGAACAGAGTTACGTACCCGACTGCCACTGGAAATCAACTGTTTTCAAATGTATTGCATCCACTAACAATCCTGACCGTCACTGCGTGCTACCCACAAGAGACCCACAGGTTAGGCTCTCATGTCATTGTCTCCTAGTTGGCTTACGAAAGCCAGACAGGAGAATCCAGTATAAAAAAGGCAAGGAGTGAAGGTGATCTTATGATTACCAAGGCAAGATTACAGGCATGCAAGCAATTACTGCCTGAACCAAATATAATGAAACAGAAAAGCTAAACTTCACCTAAGCCGTTAAGTACCTTCCCATGGCAGAGTCAAAACAATACCAATGGTGAACTCTGTATGCGTTGTGCAGTTGCTCACTTCTCAGCTAACAGGTCTCTTCGAGAGTTATACCAACTATATATCTTCTTTTCTACACGTTATTCAAAATATTCATAAATTCAGTTTTATGTGATAGGAAGTACCGCCTTCAGCTTCATCTACTCCACCTCTACAATTATTTCCTCACGCAGTTTAAAGAATGCAGGTCTTTCATTGGGGAGTATGAATGTGTCTTGAGGCCAGGGTTAGGTGAGGTCCAAACTATTCATCTGAAACACTGACTACATTTACAGTGCCTAAAACCACCACCAGACTATGCACAGAGCAAGCGTGGCCTTGGGCACTGCAGGGACAGCCTCTGCACACCTTGCATGTTGAAGCAAGCCTAACAGGTTGATATGCCAAGAGGCACCCCAGATAGGCTGTCCATGGCATCTTGTAGGCAGGTATAGTTCAACATTGTCTACAAAAGCACACTTCCTGAGTAACCCTGTCAGAGGCACTCAGATTTTCTGGCTGGGAGGAGTATAATTCTCATTTATTGCTGAGCATATATAAACAGAGTAGGAATAAGAGAAAGAGGAAGAGTTCTGAGTGCACTTCAACTATCAGTATTAAGTATTTCGAAAAACTTAAATGCGAATGTTGCACTCTCAATAACGAATATATCACGTTTAACACAGTAAGCACACATAACATACAAGCAGAAATAATACTGTGGCCTGATGCTTTGCTACTATGACACATTCCATTCCACTAATTCCACTCTATTATGCAAACTTCTTGCAAACGTGTTTTCAAAGGCTAGCAAAAGCTGCACTGTAAATTCATGGAAGAAACGGTCGCAACGTGAACACGTTCACTGACACATGGCCTTGGTCTAGAATGTGGTGTCACCACCCTTAACTTCTCAATCTCCCTTCTTCTTCTCTTTTGTGGGGGCGGGGTGGGGGGGTGACGAGTAATAAATAGACTGAGCTAAAAGAGCACTCGAGCAGGATAAAGTCAGTACTCCAAACACAACATGCAATGCTGTCAGAGGAAGCCAGACAACTTTTTTAAAAAAAATGTTTCCTCAGATGCCAGCAGCTCTTCCACACATCCTCCGAAGAGTAACAAACAAACAAAAAACATACAGTTCTGCATTCTGCAACATCTCCAGTCTCCGGCCATAAAGAGATGCAGTGGCAAAAGACAGGGATGCATGTGGTTGCTACAAGCCTGATGGAAAGCACATAATACATTTAATTGTGCTCTTTATACAGACATCCTAAGCCAATTTCAGTGCAAGCCCTGCGCTGGCCTGATAACACTGTTCTTTTCCACACACTGAATCATCTCTTCTTTTTGGCTGATGGTTCTTCCACTCCCCTGGCGCAAAGGGAACCTCGAGGCATCCCTCAACACTGTGGAGCATTCCTGCCCCCTCTTGTCACAGCTCCATTACTACCACACTGTGTTTCTATTTCCACAGGTAATTTTACCTCTAACTGACATTCTGTCTCATTTTACCCGAGAAAATTCAGCTGCTTGGCCCTCCAATCTCTATTAGGGATCCTTCCCTTCCTAGATATCCTAACTTTAATTGCAGGTGTCCCTTCCTTGGTTTTCAACTCAATATTTTTCAGCCTTTCCGTCTGCTGTTCCTGCGTGCTTTGGATTAACTCAAAGCTCTCAAGGAAGAAGAGATGAAAATCCTGTTTAGAATTTGGAAATCTCTTCTCTCTCAAAAAGGAGGAACTCCCGAAACCCTTGTGACATAGCAAGCGAGGCTGTGTCCCTCGATGCCAAGCTGTTCAAACTTGGGCTTCTCACCCAGCAGGGCCTAGCCAGGGTGCAGCTCTGCTCCTGGCACCTCCGCGCAGCGTTGCACCGCACCGCGCTCCTCCAGGCACGCCACCTTGCTCCAAGGCAGCCTGGCGCTCTGCATGGCGCTGGGCATAGCTGCCTTTGGGAACAAGCGTGAACGGCCGCTGGAAGGGATGGCGGGTGGGAGTCAGCTCTGCAATACGCTAGTGAATATGTCAAAACTTCAGCAGGCTCCTCTGGAAAGAGGTTACAAGCTGTCCAAAAAGACTAAGAACTTGCAGGGGGAGAAAGGGCTACATGAAGGAAACTGGCTACAGTCATTCCCTCTAAGGCACAGCAAAATGTGAGCAGTGAAGAACTTCTGCTTCCCAGAGATATGCGTGCATGGACTGCACATTTCTTTTATTTAGCAAGTTGGGATTTGAATTAATACCGTCATGCCTCAGAAGAAAGACCTGAAAGATCTGGACACAGTAATAAGGCCTTCTGAAATCTATTTTTACCTTGTGCACATACTTTTCATCTGTTTCCACTCTGTTGCACCCATTACTCTTTGTATCTGAAGACTTGACAATTTTCAGTACATTTCCTTTTGCAGTGGGGAAACACCCTATCTCCATCTCATCACCAGGGAAACAGGCACAGGCAGACTGACAGTGCGATTTTTCAAAAACCATCTGAGCACAGCACTGCTTGCCAGAAGCCATAAGGAAAGTCTGTGGCACAGGAACTCAGACCACCTACAACCTGAAGACAATCAACACTTGAATCTCCTTTCCCTTCCACGTCTCTGTTGCATATCCTTCCCCATGCCCTTCTCAGGCCTACCCATTTGTGCAAAACGCTGCCGAAAGGCTTATTTGCCTTCCTCTCTGGCTTTTCACATACCTAAGTCCAGTGAGGATGGAATGGTACAAACTTTTAAGTGCAACCCAATCAATCTAAAGTCCAAAAATTCTGCTGGCTTCCCACACCCTTCAGGGATCAAGAAAAATATAGACATCTTCACCAACCACATCTTTTCTGCTGTCATCTATACTAGTTTTTTTCTGTTTGTTTGTTTGTTTTTGGCAGTGGAGAAGGATGATTTCTTTAATATACAGTGCAAAAACTTTATTTGCGCAGGTTTTCTCGGTTGGAACAAATTTCTTGTCTCCATTTATAAAACAGTATCTTCACTTAAACTTCAGGCCCCTTTCTTGCTCTGATGCTAAGTTTTAGAATCATTTTACTCAAAGTCATTCTGCAAAAGCAACCTGCTCAGAGATTGGCTATTTCTGCATAAGAACGTGACTGCAAGTAGGACAGTTGCTAGACGCAACGATGCTCGCATTCCTTCTGACAGCACTTTAGCCCACTTCTAAGACTCAGTACGCCGCTGGAGGGACTTAGATAGTATGAACTTCACCTGAAGACCAGAACCTCAAGGGCTTGATTTCAACATAATGACTTAAATATACTCTAAAGACCCAATTCACCATCCATGAAAATCTAGGAAAAAATCCAGTTGACTCCAAAGGGATCTGGACCAGATCTAAAAGCAGCTACGGCCCTTTCTTTCATCTGAGACAACATAACCCAATCCTCCATCTCTACACTGGACCAAGGTAAGCCTCATACTCCATTGCTACTGCCAGCAAAAGAGGCAAAATACCCCAGGCCCTCTGAGGTCTGTGGGGAGCCCCAGGGCAGGTGCATGAGCCACTGCAGGCTCACCACACATGCCTGCCAAAGCCACTTCTACTTTTTGGCAACAACTGCACAGCTCAAAAGGACTTGCTGTTGATGCAGACAAGGCTCCACTGCAACTCTAACACTCAGAGTGACAAAGGTATTATGTACTTTACATTTAGGTGTAACACTGGGAAACTTTACTCACAATGGGACTTCCCCCCCTAGAAGTCAATAACAAAACTCCAATCTCCCCAATTCAGGATCAGACTCAAAATGAGGACTTATTTTATTGCTTTAAGAACAAAAAAAAGAATTTCAGGTAGATGAGGTGAAGAAAACATCTAAAGAGAAAACAGCACTGCCCAAGATAGTCTTTTAAAAATATTTTCCAATTACAACATGACAGCTTTAAACAATGAGACCTGAATCTAACATGCAAGTTTATAACAAAGCTCAGATTCAGGAGAGAGCTTTGAAAAGGAGAAAAAAAGGCGGGGGGCAGCGAACCAGGATCAGATCCTTAATTATACGGTATTTACTGTTAGGTCACCTGAGAGGCTAGTCCCTATTCTCTCTAGTTTCAAAGCTACCTTACAAGATTCAAGAAAGCACAAATCAACCTTGCATCCTGTCTTTGGTGCCCATGACAAGGGCAAATGGTTGGGCAGTGGAAGTCTTTACATGAGGCTGAAACACAATAGTGCTGGGAATTATTCTTAATTTTAACTTTAAACTTGATCTTTCAGCTGCATGACTGACCAAGTTATTATTGCCTCTGCTGAGCAAGGTCTGCTCAACACTGAATGTTCTGGGTCTACAAACCAAAGACAAATACTGCCATTGTGTAGTGTGTCAAGAAAATGGAGAGGCATTGACAACTATTTCTTTCCAAAGCCGAGGAACAAAAAAATGCTTGTCTATCAATTCTGCTTTTTACTGTACATTGCATTGTATCTATTACCAGCTGCTGACAATGACTTTTTAACATTATGAGTTCAGGTAGTTGAAATAAAAAGCAGGTAAGAGTCCATTTTCATTCTCCTGATATCTACTGCAGTATGTTCTCCTTGGAGAGCATGAGACCTCTTTCATTTAACATTTTTTATATAAGACTAAGTTTTTTCCCTCTTAAAATCCATCTATTTTGACACCTCCTAATGCCTTACAGAACTTGTGGCCTCACAATTGTTCCAATATCAAAACAGTCGCTACTAACTCAGAGGAGTGGTTTTCTTGCAGAAGCAATCTAGAGAAGCCAAACTTCCTTACTAAGGGACAGCTTACAAATGTGCAAAGAGACGTTTTATCTTTCTGCTGCATTTCTCATATACATTTCTGTTCTCCTATATCTACCTGCCATCTTCCTCAACCACAAAGAGGTCTAATTTTTCTCAGCTGACTTGCACCAACCACCAGCTACCTTGGACAAACTCTTTATGATCTCTTGCCCCACAGGCCTGCCCAACCTGCTGTGTCCTTTCTTTTCCTACCTGTGTTCCACATGCAAGCACCCTGCACAGGCCATGCAGCATGTGCCAATGCAACACTGCTGGTGGTGCGGGCAGGAGTCAGTCGTGTCCTCCTGCTGTGGCCCTTTGAGGGACAGGAGATGCGACACAAGGCCATGTCCTACTCTCCTATTCCACACGCCACATTTTAGCCTACCTAAGTTATATTCCCCCTTATTTCTCTGGACACCTTTGTGAGCCAGGCCAAAATCTGAACTTAAATTACTGTAACCTATAGATATACAACTTCCTATTTTGCAAAAAAATAATCATCGCTCAAAAGAAAACCTTTGTTCTCTCTTAAAATTAATTCTCTCTTTAGTTTACTTAGCATTCAAGTTTTGAATAAGTAACTGTTAACGAGGAACCCATAAGAGTTATTCCACAAGCAGAAACTTGTTCTTAATTACTTTGAAAGGAAATGCAGGAAGGAAAGAATCAATACGCCTGATTGTATCTCCCCGCATATTAACCTCAAGAGCCTGTGACATTGTTCACATTATGTCCTCAGCATTAATTCCCAGGATTAGAAAGCTAGACAGAAAAAGTATCAGTTAGTGGCACAAACAGAGAAGGGAGACAGAGAAACCACCTCTGTCTTTATGCTTTAAAGGAAACATAAGAAACAACTAGTAATACAGAATTACAAAATGTTTGGGAAAAGCAAAACTACAACAAAAGAAGGAAAGTGAGAAATCACTTAAATTGAAATTAGAGAAACTGAAGTGACCTGAGAATAGCTCATGTGCTACAATCTCCATTACGAAAGCTACCCATACACCATACCCCTCATTAACAGCATCACTTAACTACAGTTCACACTAGGTCCAGTCTAAAGCCCACTGATGTTGTCAGGAATCCATCCCCGACTTGACTTTGTCCAACTGGGACAAATCCATTCCCTTCCAAGTAACCATCATTAAATTTATGGGAACACTCTATTCCCTTTCTTATTTACAGCTTTTCTTTTGTCAGTAAATACAATGCAGGCAATTCAGATATTACTACTTTCTTGGTCTGCTTTGTTCACTGGGAAGACACAGCTGGAATTTTGTCTGAGATAAGGATGAGCAGCAGCCAAAGAACTGGACAGGATAACTTTCACAATATGCATCACCTGTCTACAAATCAGCATGATATTTATGCACATGTCTATCTTTAAGCACACATTCAGATCCTGCTGAATACGAAGTTGAGCGTATGCTTATAGTTAAACATGCTTCTAGGTTCTCTCCTGAATTTCTGTTTAAAATGAAATAGGCAAAAGCTCTGTTTACATGAAACCAGAGACATTCAGCATACCTTAATAAATGCTACTAGTTTTAGAATTTCTAGGATGAAGCCTTAGTAAGCCAAAGGAATACTTTCTCCTTTGTTCCTAAGTGTTTTCCATAAAAGCGAACTTCACTGTTCTGCAATTAATGGATAAGGTTCTGAGGGAAAAAAAGGAAAAGAAAAAAATAATGATCCTCAAGGTAAAAATCAAAGACCAGGGAAATGTTCCTGCCATATACTCTGCAATGGAAGACAGCTGAGAATTCTGATGAGGCCATAAAGTTTCTCCAGCATATGCCAGTGGCCCCAGTGAAGCTACCCCTTGTATTGCACTGAGTTATAAGGTCTATTTTGTAAAAGCTGAAATCTTAATTTTTATCTTTATCTGTTAATACAAAAAGCTTATGCAATAGATACTGGCTAAAAAGTAACAAGCAGTTCATTTTACTTTGCCTAAACAAAATGTGCAGTCACAAAAATGAAGCAGGCCTTCTACTTTTTGTTTGTTTGTTTTAACTCGCTTATTTTTAAATAATACTGAGTTTGGTCACTCTCATTGATAGTTTGCAGTGTTCTTTAAGGACAAGTCTGCCAAGAAAATATGCAAGAAGGTTATAGAAGATTTCTTAATGCAACCTTGGTCTGTTTCATTGGGACATGCTAACAAATTCAGTACATCTAATGTTGTAAACACATGCCATGGATCAACTTCTTGCATTTAAAAATAGGAAAAGAAATCCAACATAAAATCAATATCATAGGGGAAGAACTTTCAGCTGACGCAAAGCAGTTGAATATGGCGCTTCTCTCTGCTGGAAAGACTTTAAGAAATGTGGTTTGCCCCACGGTGATCTGAAGTTTTGCATAGTCTGCTTGAACTGCATTTGCCCCTACCTGCTAATGTATTCTGCACATCCTGCAGGAGGTGTTTGGACAGCTCTTGAAAAATCTTACTCTACTATGCATAATCCTTATGTACTTTAGAGTTGTGACTTTATTAGCTGTTGCTGACAACAGCTATCTAATACTCGATCAATGATTTTAAACAGGAGCGAAGCCTCACAGACCAGGCAACAGCAAGCTTTAGCATTTTCTTGAGCTTACTTTTGGCAGAAGACCTGAAAATAGTGGAGCTAATGGTTATATCAATTCATAAAAGACATTTGCTCTCATTTTCCTCTACTTATGAAATGCATTTCTGTGCAAACAGTGCATTTTAAGACAAATCTTAAACAACACAGAAACGCAGCCAAAAGTCACATAAGACAGGTCAGAACAAGTATGCCCTTATTGCCTCGAAGTTACTTCCCGAGCCTGCTGATTTGGTGCTTAACTTCCTACTGAACAATTCAAGAGAGCTATTACTTGTTTTTCAGCTCTGAAACTGCTACAGCTGCATCCAGCTCCCCCATCAGGAGGTCTGAGCTGCACTGCCAGAAACAGCACCCTTAGCAAGCCTGCTTGCAGTGAAGACCCCTTAGGATGTGCTGATTCAGCACAGCCTCACTAGCAACGAAATAGCAGACACAATAGATAGTCTTGGATTCAGCAGTCCAAAAAAAAAAAAAAAAAAAAGACTTGAAAAGACTTAAATATTTGCAAGAGAGACAAGGAAGATTGGAGAAAACGCAGGCAGGAGAAAAATGAAAGAGAACTAAGGTAAGAAAGCAGTAAAAACTTCAGAAAAAGTCCAGTTTAACCTCTTCCCTTTTCTTCAGCTTGTTCTTTCTACTAACACAGAGAGTGTCTTAAGGTTAAATTCAGCAAATATTGACCATATAACAGGCTATGTATCAACAGAAGTTTCTCTTCAGTGACCAGAATTTCCTTGCTGTTACCAAGGACTGAATCCCTCACACTTCTCTCTGCTAGAGTTGAGTCATGGATCATTTTGATCTCTATTTCCTTTTTCATTTTTTTTGTAATTACTCCGGACAATAATTCATGTTACTGCGATTTAGCTGAGACACACAAGATTTACTTCACTGAGTTCCTCTAGTAAAATTCAGAGTCATCCCTACTGACCCAATTATAGACCAATTTGACAGTATTTTTCTGCCCCATATTAAGCAGAAGTCACGGGTCAAAATCCGACTCACACTAACATCAATAAAAGCTAAGTGTTTTAAGGCAATATTTGAAAATAGGTGCTACGTGCAGTATTATTAAACCTCCATGTTTAAAACTTCTTTAAGGGAAAATAAAAGAGCTTTGAAGAAAAGAAGCCTCTTAAGACATACTGAAATGTTACAGACATGGCTGAGATAAGTGAAGAACACAAAAAGCAGTATAATGAAGCAGGCACAAGCCTGGAAACCACAAGACCTGTGAGTGCTGAGGCAAGTCAAAGACATCAGGAAGAATGCCACGCAGGAGGAAATTAGAGCCATCAAAATAACACGGCGAGAGGTAAGTATTGATGAAAGTTGCCAAGACCATTGGCAAATTAAAAACTTGACTTGCTAAATCTCCGTCACTACCCCTTCCTAAGGGATTTTGCTGACAACAGATAAACTTAACCAAATACAAACTATTTAGATTTGTAGAGCATCCCCAGGCTTCCCTCTGAAGCTTACTGCTCTGTGCATGTATGAGCAGAGAGCAAGAGGCACTCCCTGGCCCAAATGACTTCCACTCTCAGTAGGCGAATAAAGGAAGGGTGATGAAAAGACACAAGGAAGAAAGTTATTCTAAGACGCTTTCTGAAGACATGGCAGTCTTTTCATTAGAAATGTTTTTTAACACAGCTTTATATCCACTCACGTGGGGGCTAAGGCCTGAGCCCTACTTAGATATAACTGGAAAAGTGGAAAACAAGAAAAAAGAGCAGAGAGATCCTCCTGTTTAAGCAAAGAAGCAGGAACCTTCTTTGCAATATGTTCCTTCACTGGATCCCAATAGAAAAGGTGATGACTATGGCCTCATTCAGACAGAAAAAAGGTGATAAATGATGGTTTACTCTGGAGAGTAGCATTGCCCAATTCCCAAGCCTGCACAGTGAGTCTTTTCTGTGTAAATACTATAAGGTGCCCCAATGTGTCTCCCAGCTTGGCAACTTTTCTTCTTTACTCACCAGTTCTTTCCCAGCTTTTCAGCTTTTTCTCTTTAGCTTCCTGCTCCACTGCATGCCTGCTTCAGTGTGGGATACGAACACTACATCCTAAACTAACATACATTCACGTGCATATTCCATTAACTGTTTCCTTCATTCTGACACCCGTTTCCCTCTGAAAAGCAGCATGGAGTTATTATGCAGCATGTGACTATATGTGCTTACATATTCTCCCAAAACACACGTCACATATAGCAGGAGCAAAAGTCCTCTGCAGTCTTCGAGAGTCAGCTAATATGAGCACTCAGGGGATGGGGAGAGAAGTGAAATGAACCCACACAATTTTGACAATATGCACCGAAAAACCCATCAGTCAGTTCTTCAGGTGTGCATGATGCAGACCAAGCTGACACAAACCTGGGCATTTCAGGGATAGATGGGCTAGAGGAAGAAAAAATTATTCTTTGATATTTTTCTCAAGGTACCTTTTCCTTTTTTCTGCTTTGTTTTGCCAGTAGATTGAAAATAGTATTGGAAACTCTCTGTTAACATGGCTCTAGTTTGGTCAACCGCATATAGAAGTGTTTTATTAAAAGAAGTTGTTGCAGTCCGAGTACAGTTATTAAGGGATCTCATCAATGGAGAACGGAGAAAACACAGTCCCTTGCGATAACTGGAACAGTGATTATGAACTCAGGCTTTTGGTGTGTTTCAGAGCTACTGGATAGCTCTCTCCCCCTTTAAATTTGGGATGCACCTGAGTCCAGTGTTCAGTTTCCCAACTGGTTTGTGTTCAATGTGAAACAACCATATAGCAGCTGACATCCACTTCTACTATAAATAAGGATGATACATATTCATTCAGAAAGCCCCTTACAAATGAATGTCTTAAGGACCTTCCCAAAATACTGATGGGAAAATATATTTCATGGGTCTTCACTTTTTCTTAAGTTCTCCTCAGGCACAACTGATCTCTAAACAAAATTGAAAGCACCGTAACAGGGCACAGATAAAAAGTGATACACTTAGATATCTAATATTGAAGTCTATAGCTATCTGTAAACTTAGTATTTATAGATCCAGTTTTCTCTGTTCTTTTTGTCTTGGAGGCTCAGTTTATGAAAGCAAGTGTTTGAGAATAGAACAAGTACTTCAGATGCATTGGTCTGACTTGGACACTTAGTATCTTCCCGGCAACACAGACTTGACTTGATCAGTCTCTTTACCTAGTATACTTTCCGGCTCAAACTGATGGTGGTGCTAAACAAGATTCTGGGCAATCTCGGGACTTCTGTGCTTCCAGAGGCTGGCAGGTGACGGACAGGGAAGCCAGAAAGCTGGTCCAAAGCGGACTCTGCAGGGGTTCTCACTGGAGCCTGGATCTTGAGCACCCGCCATCATGCAGCTCCATGCTGAACCCTGACCCTCTTCCTGGCTCCCAACGCAGGTGTGAGCTGCACCTGGTAAAGCATTAACTTTGTTCTCTGTGTTAACAAAATAGTAGCTGCTCAGGTGCACCTGTTTGTGTGAGGTTACTGGCACTACAAGGCTGAGAGAGTCTACCCAAGAAAAAGACCAACTATGCTAAGGGGCAAATTCTAGGCTAGTATTGCAGCTGAATGAAATAATACAGCGAGTCCAATTTTCTCATGTCAATTAGCCTTTGTTGTGCTGGATTTATTTTTGCAACACCTGAAATCTTCTACTCAATTCAATTTGCAGTCACTGATGTAATGTGTTATCTATTAGCCTTTTGTGGTCAATTTTCCTAATGCTTTTGAAGCTTAGTTTTTTTCCAAGTTTTGTCTCATGTCCTCTTACACATAAACTGTGGCCTCACCTTCTGGGCTTTCTCAGGTCTTCAGGAATTGGTCTGAATTTCACTGCACTGCCTAAGTAGTCAGGGCAACAGCTGCTGGCTCCACTTGGAAAACTCCAAGCTACCTTATGACTACTTCAATATCATTCGAAAAACAAAATCTGCATAAGTTTCAGCTGAAGCTAAACACAGATCTGAACAAGTGTTTTAACACAGACACTGCAGTCAAAGATGATCACTCTTCCTCTTAATGTTCTCTCCCTCATGAGCTGGGAGTGGGAGACAGGCCCACCTAACACACCGCTCGGCAGCAGTGTTACTCAAGATTTACATCTTGCTGATGATGTAGTAGTTCTGCTAAGTGACAACTCAGGCAACGTACAAAGCAAGTGCAGAAGAATGTTTAATACTGTAAAGAGACCCAATTCATCTGTCATGGAAGCCAGATCTAAAGGGGCTACTAACAACTCCCATCTTCAGCACTGCTGCAGAAAAATGAAATACCTGAAATTTATATCTTGTTACCACATACAAGAAGAAGAAAGAGTGGCTCAGAAAGACTGTAACAAATGGTATAAACTAGCTGCCTTTCTCACATTAAAAATAATTCAGTCACTACAAATCTGTATTTTAAGGGCCAAACTATGAATCTTCATCTCAAACATTACTTACACCTTAACGCACAAAGGTAAAATGCAGAAATCTGTTAAATATGCAAAGATATTGAAGAAGTGCCTCTGAAAGCAGATGTTTCAGAAGAAGTCTCATGCTTTCTACTGAACGTGAGTATGTTAAATATGGACTAGAGTTGAACAAACTACTGTCTTTAAAGTTCCAGGGGAAGTTAAGTCTTCAGGAAAGAAAGATGGAAACATTCACAAACTGCTTTAAAAACAAAAGCCACATCTTTGGCAGGAGTACTGCTTGGCACTTAGTGCAATATATGAAAAAAGGGTCAAATATATGAATTGCTCTGCCCCATGCTCTTAGGAGAGGGAACGCAGATGAGATTTACGGACAGAGAAAACAGCTTGAGAACAGTCTGGAACTGACAGGAACGGTGGAGCTTTGTTTGTGCTGAAAATGATATCCGATGGCGTGGGAAGGATTTAGATTCCAAATTTAGTCTTTACATTCAGGCACTGGCAGAGGGATTAGATGTTACTTTGCACCTAATTACACAGGCATGTGTTCACCACTCCTGCCTGGTTTTCCAATACAGATGACATGTCTCATTTTTACCTCCGGATAACGAAGAAGAAGATATTTTGTGCAGCTCAAAAGGAAGTGAGTGTTCACTGGTGTCTATGGCAGGACATACTTCCATGTAATTCCTTTTGTAAAATGACAGAAGGATGGAATAATGAGAACATGTATTACTGACAGGTGTAATTTCACCCCTGCTTGAAAGGCCATAACTTAAAAAGGAGATGAAAGCCTCAAACTGATGAATGGGGATGGAAAAGAAAAAAACTGACAGGAATAACATTCACTGTCTCAGGGGAACCGAGTCACGTGTGTCATGTGGTTTTCCATTTGGTTAAGGCGTCATAGAGATTTACAACACGCTCTGAAAGGAACTGATCCAAGCTTATTTTCATTTGCCTTTGGACAGCTGCTAGAACACGCTGAGGCATTTATAAACAATAATAGGGTCGGATCCAGAGAACTCAACAGCAAGAGAACGCCTGTCTCACACCACCAGCAATAACTAATTTTAAATGATTTTTTTTTACTCACCTCACACCCAGATCCCACTGTGGTCTGGGACAGTTTTACAACTGACTTGCGCAGAACCAGGATTTAATTGTCCATGAACACTAATTTTTAAATATTATTATTTATTTTTGCTACAGTAATGATAGTCAGCTCCTGCCAGGGCGGGCTGTCTCGCTACATGTTACACAGTTACCTTAACAAAAGGGACTGCCAAGTCAATGCACTGGAAGATCAGTGCACAGTTCGGAGACAAGGGTAGGAATCAAAGGTAAGGGGCCCGGGTAGGTTTTCTGGAACTGAAATCAGCCAGGATTAGTGACAAGTACAGAGAAAAGCACAAATGGGGGGATTGTGAGTGAGGATGAGCAAAGGTATTTGCTAACAGTACCATGCAAAGGCAGAAGAGAGAGAGAGAGAAAGAGGGAGGAAAAAGGCTACCCAGCAAAGACCATGTGTCCCTGCTTCCCTCTCAGGCAAAGCAGAAGAGATGCAGCATCTCATTGCCATCGTTCAGAGCACCCCGAGAGTAAAAAAAAGATACAGCTTTCTGGAGGAAAAACAGAAGGCTCACAGCAGCAGCCTAGAGCTCCCTGAACACTGGATATAGACAGGAAGCACTCCTGAGAGCCATTTCTATTTACCGTTAAACAACAACAACAACAAATGCTGTAATGTATGGAGTATACACTTATTTCTTTCTATTCCTGAATAATGGAGAACGCTTATCTCCATTAGTTTAGAATATATGTTCTTTGACTGGATTTGTTTATTTGACCACCTTGTGCTGTAAAGTTACATCACAGATGATACCTCACTGCCACAGATTATCACATCAAGAACCTATGCCTGAGACATTTGTATATATGAGCTTCTAGCTTGTTTCTTCAAACTTCTGGAGAAAACTCATTGCCATTTTATAGAAGAAGAGTTAATAACCAGTTGTCACTTTGCATAGGCCATTAGGCATACAAAATGTACCCATACAAAAAACCAGCTGATTCATCATAATTAAGAATACAACCACCACTGTAAGCACTAAAAGACAATTTTTGTATTCAGAATACAGAAACATAAAAGACTACACCAAGGTCTCCAGTAGTAACGCTTCTGGTATACTCATTTCTGCAATGACTAGATCCAAGACCCCGGGAGTCCAAAGATGTTTGAGTCCAGATATTGATATTAATGAAACGCTATCATACATTTCCAGGAAAGTAAACTCTCGCAGCATCCTCACAGTGAAAAATGCACTGAGGTGCACGGGTGCAACCTATGAGGTTGCACTGATGTGAAAAATATGCAACTCGAACATTCAAGAAACATACATATACTTAGAAAGAAAAACAGCCAACTGAATGAAGAATATCTCCGATTATCTGGTGCTCTCCTTCAACTTTTTTCAAGCCAAGAGAGAGGGGGAGAGAGAGGCAGGGAGGGAGACTTTTGCCTTGCATATTTTAGGTTACCAGTCTGTCTTCTCTTGTATTGTTTTATTTGGTATTTATGGATGCTTGCATAATTATTAGGTGTATATGTGCCAGCTTATATGCTTAGAGGAATTTCATTAAGGTAGATCTGACTTTCAAGCGTTTGTGTTTATTTTAACACATGGCAGTCTATGATCCAGGATGGCCCAATTGAAAAAGCATATGCATGTTTCACTAAGTAGAACAATTATGCTGATGGCATATCATAAAAATACAAAATAATAAAATGAGTAAGCATGGGAGGGCCAAGGTTTTATTTTCTGACAATTTAAGAAATAGTCTACAAGCTCTGTGAAAGCTAAGAGGGGCTGGATCTTCAACATCCTGTTAAGAGCCATTTCTTGAGCACTGCACGCACAGAGCAGTCCTGCAACTGATATGTCTGAAGAGCAGTCAATTCCCAGCACCGCTGCCAAGTGCTTATAGCACGCTGAGAAACAATTTTCTTTATCTCTTAAAGGCAAAAATGCATCCCTTTTATTTATTTATAGGATATCAGCCAACAGCCATTATGAACTCTCCTAACTATGCAGTATCTAGTACAACAGTTGGGTCCTGCAACAATATTCTAAATACAAACTGAAATATTCACAAGCGTTCTTGAGATTTTGATTCACTTCCTTTTCAAGTCAATTGTGAAACAGAAAATGATTACATTTTTCTTTAGTCTCTTTTAGATGGCTCATTGCTTTATGCCGTTCTAAAATTTCGCTATTCACAGTGAAAACTATTTCCTAGGTACAGGCACGTGGCTGGTGAGGTGATAAGCATGGGTTTTGCCAGGGGACCTGTTCAGAACTCGCACAGAGGTGAACACATGCGCTCCGCTGTCTAGTGACAACTGCAGGAGCAGGGAGTTTCAAACAGCTGGAATTAAATTTTACAGCTTACCGCCTTTGGGATGCTTACGTCTAACAGTCCAACATAGCATTATCTACAGGCAACACAAAACATTTTCATTTTGCTTCAAAACCAATAGCGATGAAAATGTATTTCTAAAATATGTACAAATGCTAATCTCACTCACTCGGTTTTTCACTTACACGAGATAAATACCGGGTGCTGTCCCAAATTATTGATGAGAAAGCATTTCATTTTCACACAATAGTATCCTGCTTGCCTGAGCGAACAAGAGCAATTTTCAGCACTTCCTGCCTTTATTTGAGTTTTCAGTTTCGAGAAATACACACACACAGAGGGGCAGATGTCACAAAATGCCTATCTACACTTGCCCTTCCTCACCAAAGGCTGTGCACCACTGTTGCTGGCTTTTCTCCTATGCCTTTCTTAACCATCTTGTGCGTTCACCGGCAGAGCAGCTTGGTGGGCTAGGATCTCTCTCTCAGCAAACAGCAGTGGAACCCAAACAGGCGCGAGGACAGTCAAACTCTTAGGAGCGAGCCAGCCAGCTACAAAACGCCCTTTCAAGTTGCTTGGGGGTTGCAGAACCTTCAGCAAATCTCCTGCTAGAAAAGAGGCTCTGCAACACTGCAATACTCTGCCAGGAATTCTCTCAGTGCATACTGATATTTTGACTATCTAGGCAGGTCCGCTACCGTATGACATAGTGCAAACGGTTGGGGGGCTGTAATTCCACGTGACTTCTTAAATAAGTACAGCATCTTGCAAAAATTAAAAACAAAGAGGGCGCTCCTCTTTTTCAACAGTTTGAACTGAAAACACATTCCACTACTTGACAAGCATTCATCTGTGAACTCCTATCAATCTGCTGATATCTGCCTACATCTGTAATTCAGCCCCGCGCAAATGTTTCCTTCAACAAGCAGCAGAAAATGTTTTTGGACTTAGAATCAGTCTTATAAAATCTGAGACTATTTGCTTCATATTGTACATATGTACGATGGAACTCAAGTGCCAACTTTGCCCCAGTTTTGGGGCAACTTTGTCCCAACTTTGTCTGACGAGGCTCCTCCACCCCTCAAAAAAGGCGAACAGTAATTCCCTAAGGTTTAATATACCCTATTAATTTTGAAGTAATTACAATATATTCTATTTAAATTGCATCAGCATGAATTCCACATAAAATGGAACGTGGCCCACGTATTACAGTGTTACCACAATTCCAATTCCTGTCAGATAAAACCAATATATGTTGTCTTTGTCACTAATGAAGGGTTTCAATTGATGCATGTGCTTGACCTCAATTGTTTTCTAGGTCTAACAGAAACGACTTGTAGGCGTACGTTACTCGTGTTGGGGTCATTTACGATTCTACGATTCAAAACAACCACATGTCATAATGAAAGCATATGCTGTATTGAGTAGCTATGTGATGGTTTGAATTAGTAGGTCAGCTGAGCACTTAAGTAGCTATATGATAGTTTAATGATTTGAGGATTCAAAAGCGTCACACCAGGCAGCTCAGTCAGTAAATATTCAATCACAGTGAATCTGTTCATTAATGAGTAACAAGCATCCCTCATAACAAATTCCATTCTTCATGAAACTCAACAGGCTACAAGTAAGTACAAAGTACAGCTATAAAGTTGTTCAAATTAACAGGCAAGGTGGCCTATCACTCAAACTCTAAGGGAAATGTTTACAAATACTGCATATTTTACATCAAACTTTAAAAAAACCCTTAAAGCCCATTAGTTCTCATTCCAGCTGTGTTATTATGCTTCTTTCAGTAATGTCTTCAATGTCCTTTCATACAGCTGTTTTTCACAGAGTCTCACTTATCAGACCATTAGCTAATTTCAGCAAATGAAACGATCTGTTGACAGAATAACTCTATTTCATTCATTTCCACTAAAAGCTTTCATGCATTGGCCCTTTCTGCCTTTCTCCACTGCTTCCTTCAGAGGTTATCATTTATAATTGTGCTTGGTAACATTAGGCAGCCAGATGGTTGGGTTTGGTTCTCTATAGCTATGAAAAAAGAAATATTCCTTTTGTAAGGGGGTCAAGGGCTGAAAATACTAATCAATACGTGTGGCCACTAATGCTTTTAAAAAGTTAGTGAGCAAAAAAGAAGAAAAACATTTTAGAAAATATCACCATTTTTCTGCCAGTATCATCATATTTCACTGAGCTTACCCACATATCTGACATCATACTACTTATTTGTTTTACACTACTATCACAGAACAAACACAACCTGAAGTAAGATGCCTAGGAAGAACGTCTAAGCGCAAAAGCTGAAAGGCTCTTCAAACATGCGAACTGTTTCAGAAAATACTTTTTGCAATTAAATCAATGTGTTATTAGTTATTTATGGAGAACTGACAATGTGCTTAGGGCCTGCTTTACAAAGGCATTCAGAAAAGTTCATAGCTGCCCAGGAACTACAAAAAGTCATCTCTGAGAGTTCGATGTACCAACTCCCAAATAGGATTGCGCATGCCATCTGCTTTAATTTCTGTAACACCTACGAGGTATAGATTTACACCAGGAGAAAACTCTGCTACTGCATGCATTATGAGAACGACTGAGGGTCAAATTCCTTTGATTCACTTTAATATAGGAGGAACTCAGTTTACATCAGCAGCAGAGAAAGCCAGAGAGCAATATGGAACCCAAGGTCCTTACTCACATTTAATATTATCTTTTCCCATCCAATAGTGCTGTTTGTAGGAAGACTATAATTGAGCAGCAAACATACAAAGCTGTTGAGGTTCTGGCTCCACTTAACTTAATGGCACTAAAATAGCCCTTGACTCCTACAGAGGCATCATGACTTCAATCTCAGTTTCCAAGCAAACAACACCAGCATTGACAGATGAGGTAAGCAGGCAGCTAATATGCCTACTCTACGTTGTACAAGGATCCTACAGAAAAATATCCTAGAGAATAAACACACACCCTTAAGGTAAACTTGTCATTTTATAATCTGAATTACACGTCTTGCAACGGGTATTTTACAACTTTAAATGTAATAGTTTCAGAAAACTTACTAAGCTAAGAGATGCCACAGAAAGCAAATTTGGTTTGAAGAAGCAAGTTTGTTAGGAAGTCAGTGTCTGAGATCAAGAATGTTCACTTTAAAAATGAGAGATTCTAGCAGCTTTCAGGAACATTTAAGTACAAGAAAGAAAAAAATGCAGTGGCTCATCCCGCAGTGGCCACACTGGAAATCCCAACTATGAAAACAGGTTACAGCTCCCCTGTGTCACTTGCTGTCACCAAAATACCCCCAACCCCCCAAATACTAGTAAAACCTAGGATTACCATGAAACAGGAATCACACCTCGGAATCACTATAAAGGTTCCCTCCACACTCTGTGCCTTTTTTTAAGGAGCGGTAAGATGGTGACTCAACTACCTTTCCAGTGGAAAGAGGAAATTATGAGCAGCCCCTCTGCATTTGGAGACAGCCACCATAATGCATTACAAACATGGACTGATCTGCCCCATGCCTACAGAGTGACCAACAAGACATCCTTATAAGACTACCAGAACCCTCCAATTCCCGATGCCTTTGCTAGAGGGTAGCCAGGTGCTGAACACTGAAGGATTCTGATCAAGAGTCCTGTCCAGGATTTATCACTGCCCCTTTTTAACTACTTGGAGAAGTATGAGACCTGCAAGACTGCTTCAAGACTGAAAAACAAACCAGGTTCTTCTGTTAGGTAGCAAAGACATTTAGCTCTTTTCTTCCACGTACGTTTTAGTCAGTGATTTGACCTTGGCATATGGAATCTCTAAAAACACATCTTTTCTAGCTAAGGCATTTATATAGTCATTTATATTCCCATTTTATACCCCACGTGTTTCTTTATACACAAGCAGAGAAGAATGCGGATACATATGAAAGTCCTCCATCCACAATTTATGCACTCATCTCTGTGACATTCTTTAAAAACAAAACAAAGTCTTTAGAAACACTTCCTACATCGATTGCTAAATTATATTCATGTAAGCATCCTGATGCTGAGAAAGTGTTCTGAAGTGACAAATTATAGCTACTCCAGGAAAACAAAGGGGTAGGTTTTGTTTACTTTATTTATCGCCTACGATTGTTTGTTTTTCAGTGATGCTCTTTGATGATTCAGCAAAGCATTATTCACTTCAAGGACTTCTCTTCCTATTGAGAATTTTATTTCTTCAAGCTCATAGCCATGATGGAAAATTTTCATTGCATGTGCTAGCTCTTTACACATCCTCACTTTACAAATATATTAAGCTGAACTGCAATAGATATTTGCTTCGGATCTATAATTACATTTGCAGTACAACCTATCTCCCCGCTATGATTACTCTTCTTTACTGTTTTTAATGTATTTAAGACACCCACTGAAAAGGACAGCTTTTCACTAATCTGGGTCTCATTCAGGAGAGACCTCAGCCTATGCCTACACTAGCCAGTCATTCAGCACAGCAGGTGTGCACTGTCAGAGACCCCCTGTCCCCCAAATACATGTGTTTCTTGCAGGGGGTTACTTCATCCTAGCGCTAGTCTGACACCGTGAACGCCCGATCCCCCAATGGGTAGGTGAACTCCAGGAACGCAGCTTTCTGCTTCATTTCCCCAGAAGGGAAATCCAGTGGGCGCGCTCCCAGACTGCTCGGCGGTGCAAGAACCACGTGCAGGAAAGGGGGTGCATTGAGAGGCCTGTTTCACAAGCGCTCTCCTGATCCAAATACAAATGCTTATGTAGACACAGCCTCACACATACGTGTATGCAATGACTCGCCATGCCCTTTTTTGCTGTCTAAGGAACGAAAGCCCTGCCGATACAAATAAAAACAATCACAGTGTCTTTAAAGAGAACTTGATTAGTCTTGAAGGTAGTCATACCAATAAATGAAACTATGCATTTTGACCAGAACTTTAAGTGAACTTTGAGGACATCTGAAGACCGTTAAAGCTGTTCAAACAATGTGCCACACTGCTTGCTGTCAACTGATCTGACATATGACCGCTTGCTACTACGTGAGTAATTTGCAGTCATTTATGGCTGTTATGTCAGTCAAATGATACAACTGACCTATTATACAACATGCACTCAGCTTTCATGTATTTCTCTTCTTTTGTCAAATTCTTTCTACATAGCATAGAAGTTCTGCAAGTTTCCCATGTAAAACATGTTATATCTAATCATGCACTTTTTAAGCATGTAGAATAGTCCACAGTTCACCTACTGCAATTAATCTAGAATGATTTTTCCACTTAATGTATCTATAACTTGCATAAGGAATCATCACCAAAATAGTAAGTGATTATATTACTGTTCCTTCTCGGTCAGCTTCTCCAGAATAGATTAGATAAACATAGTGAATTTATGAGCAGCCTTATTATGCCGTAAAACATTTTAAGTCACATTCTCTGCTTGCATTTTTATCTCCTTTTTGTCGCTATTAATTTTTCATCCTAAGAATGAAATAGTAGAAATAAGATTTCCAAATAAATGAACAGCCAGTTCCCAAAAAGCTGTTTTTGAGTTCAGAGAATCCACAGATCCAACAGCCCCATATCCAAATGTCTGCCCTCTCTCCATCCTTCCGTCACAGCCTTTTGCTACACAGCGCATGGGGATGGCGGTTTCCACGCATGCGGCCTACACATCTGGGCCTGCTTCCTGTGCTGTCAGTTTGTAATATATTTGCTTTCTCTGGACATCAACTTCACAGCTATCCAGCAGCAGAAGCAAATAACATGTGCTTCTACACCTGATTACACCTGCTGTCAAATGTGCACCAACACACAGTACACAAACAGTGGCAGAAAATCACGCCTATGACTTCTGGACATTGAATATACTAAGAGAAAGGAGGAAAAAAAAAAGTACAGCTTGTAATCTGCACAGTAAGTGACTGGTGTCAATAAGTCATCTGATTTCCACACTTGCCCTACCTCTTTCAAAGCAGGAGAAAGGCATATTTAGCCTTGCAGTGCTGAAAGATAGAGATTACGTCTACTTCCAGGAAATACAGTTTCATTTCTTTCACACTGTACTCTTTCTAAAGAAATGGAATTCGATATATATTTTATATCTCAAAGACAGAAGTGATTTGTTTGAAATTAAGTTACTATTACCTGCATGACTCATTCAATTTCCATAGGGATTTATTAACTGGACAAACATGGGTTCGGTTAAAAGGGAAATAAACATTTGTACAATACCGTCTTTTTCTTGAGAGGGAGCACTTCATAGACGTTGGGAAATAGTAAAGGGAAAAAAGATCATGTCAGCACAGTATCGTCGGTCATATACAACACAATCTTATATTTCACTGAGTTTTCAACACAGGAAATGGGTATATTAGAAACTGCCTAATTCACAGGTTTTTCTGAGTCAGCTACAGTGGTTTCTTTGAATGGCTCTGAAGGAACAAGCTGTAACCAGTGCTCTTACACCAGCTTCAATAATACACATTTCAAAGCCAAAAAGGCCCCACTATCTTAACTGTTTACACAGCCAACATTCTCTGGGAAAAAAACAACCAACAAGTTCCATTCTACTTCACATGAATTTCATCCGATCTCCTGGTTGTAGTCCTCATAGCACTGAAGACAGGAAGGACGGTCTTATTTTTGTTTTCTCCATTCAGTGGAATCAGAGAGAGGGAAATCCTTAGTTTACCAATGTTCTTGTTTTCCCTGAAGAGATTCCACCGACTTACTTGAAGCACCTAAGCACTTTTAATGCTCACACTGAAGTCCGCAAGAACATATCTTTAACTTGTTCTGATCCAGCTAAAATCTAAAACCACGCTGACAGGGTATCTGTTTTTTCAGATGCATCGTTGCAGTAGCATTCCTCTCTGCTCTGCCAACGCAAACCTCCCCCCAGGAGGTCAGGCTCAAGGTATTCACACAATAACTGTGAGACTTGCTCTGAGACACAAAAATAAGTTCCTAAGTATTGCATAATTTCTTAAGGCTTTTTAAAAAAACAACTATGACATACACTGGGCTCTTTATCATCTTGAATCAACAAGAAATATTTAATACATACCAGGGTACAGGTGAGAGCTGGATAGGGTAAACATGCACCTGTGTAAAGAAGCAAAGATCTATCTGCCTGCAGAATATGCCTGATGATAAGACTTACCGTGGATTTCAGGTGAATTGTTATTTATGTAAGTACTTTTGAAATCCAGCACTAGGGAATTGTTACCTTATCCCCCACCCCCTTGTTCCTTTTTTTAAAACTATCTTGTACCGCATGCTTCTTATTTCTCTTATAAGCTTTTCTAGATCAAGTGTTTTCATGGAATTGGTTAACAAACAAGCGCATGCAACACTTGTGTCAAGACAGGCTCATTCGAGAAAATTATCCTCCCATATCAAAATAACGTATAGATGACCTGCAAGTCTGATACAATACAGTGAGGAAATAGGAACCTCAGCTAAAGAAGCCACACAAGTGACCAAGCACAGCTAAGTTTTTTTTCCAGGCACAGACCTTAGCAGTTTGGGAGATCAGATGTTTTGCCAGACATTTTACCTTAGATTTTTTTGCAAATAGGATAGGCTGACTACTAACAAGGAGCTTGCCTTTTGCACAGAGGTGGGGCCATACCCAGAGAAGACAAACAGAGTTGGGGGGGGGGGGATTCTAAAGTTTTGGAAACACCAGCAGAGCTCCAGCCAAGACCATACAAATTAGACGACTGAGACGGCTCACTGTGTCAGGAACTAGTCTCCTAGATCTAATGTTGCTGTCATGGCGACATACAGGAAAAGTGCTGCTAACCCGAATTAAAGGGCTGAGCCTTGGAGAGAATGCTAAAGCAAAATAAGTATTACTAAAAGTTTCTTCAAGTTTCTGTTTCTGAAAAGTTCTTTTCAGTGCCTTTTTAACCCTTATTTCTTCTTTAGCAACCCTCAAGTCTGGCTCTAGAGCTGGTAACCCCAGTTAAGTAAGTCCAAGGATTTAATGAAATTGTTTATTAATTCAAAGACAAGTCACTGTTGTCAGCTGGTCCCACTCAAGGGAGTATGGGAATTCATTTGATGACCCCTTGCTATCTCTCTCATTTTCATTAGGCCAACTTCTGTGTCTTGGAAGCAAACTCCACGACTTGCGCAGCTTTAATCTCAAGAGGAGGAGCAGGTCTTAGATTACCATGCACTGAACGGAGGAGCACAGAAATCATTTGTCCCAGCTCCTGAAGGGAGACAATGCCGGAACATCAGCACTGCTTGGCAGCAGTTTTAGCTTTGCAAAGAGTCAGTCTTTCCTTTGGGTAGATTGACCCCCAAAAAAAACAACGTAATTGTGTAAAGCCCGAGATACGTTACAGGTGGTACGGCCAAGATCAAAAGAAACATGCTTACATAAGGGAATACCTTTCCTCTGTTGGTTAATTAAGTACGCAATAGTAAAAAGAAGCGTCTCTTGTGTGCATTTGCGATTGTAGGCAACAAGGTCATGTTCTGAATCACTATTTGTAATGCATTCCCACACTGAAGTGGATTAAGAAAACATCATGGGATCTCCTGTACACCAAACTGCAGGAGAGTCAGAGTTGAAGCTGAAATTCCCCACTTCATTATATCTAGTTATGTCCTGAATAGCTTGAAATAATATTTGCTGTTCCAAAAACTTTTGATACATAACCAGAGGCTGTTTGGGGGGCCTAGAAATCATATCACTACAGCAGGCCTGGGAACTGAGACCAGCTGTCTACATTTTGATAGGACTCTCCTCACGTCTGCCCTTTTTTTTTTTTTTTAGGCTAGCCCATAATTTATCTACCTTTGCGTTTTCAAGCCCCTTATGTACCTCACCAAGTAGAGTGCTAAAACCTTACAAGTGCTCTCTTGAATCCAAGCTCCATTTAAGATAGCCATAGTGACTCTGACCTCCTTGTGCCAATGTTCTCTGCAGTGCAAGCATAATAAAGCCTACGCAACACAGGAGCAGAAAAGAAAAACAAACTAGCCCCAGGACGGTCAGACATGCTTTAAAACACCAGAAAAAAAAAAACAGCCTTTGAAGGTATAATATGGGGAAATGGGACCGAAACACCTTTTTAAGTGTATAAACCTATTGTACCTTCTTCTGTCCAGATTTTTCAGTGTTCAGTTTTGCCCAAGGTGGAAAATCTCTAACGGAAGCTTCCAGGAGTTCCCTGGCTGTGCTAGGTTCAATTTCAGGTGCTCAGTGAACGTTACTGTGCTGTTCCCTCCAACACGTTCACCCTGGGAAGCCTAACACTGACCGCAACTTTCCAGTTAGGCCCTTAGGCCCTCTATGCTCTAAGAAAAGCACGTTTCATTTCCCACCCCCAGACTGACACAGCACCCTGTCAACACAGTGAGGAACAGAGGTTTTCCTCCTCCTGGGCTACACTCTAGGCTTCTCGGAGTCAACCAGCAGGGAGGTCTCAGCTGCTCCTAGGTGCTGGGCTCAGCCCTACTCCCTTTACATAAGGCCAGACAGCTCTGCTGCTACAAACTGAGTCTTATCTGAAAGGTGTTCTGTTTAACTCAGTAGTGTCACCCTCTGTAAAATTAAGAAATTACAGTTTCTTTATAGGGTGCTCTGAGAACTACAGTCAGAAAGTGAAATACAATAGTAAGGTGCTATAATTAACAGTTGCAGTTTTATAAAAGCTATGGTAACTATCTGAAGCATGTCACAGATTGCTTCCATTTTCCAGCCTAAATCATCATGCCTTTTTGGAATCTTCCAGCCTGTCTTGTTTCTGCCAGACATTTAACCTTTTGCATCATCTTTCTCCCATAGAAATCCCTAAATATCCTAAGACACACAGTTCCCAGCGCAGCCGGCTGAAATGACAAGGTGTTTGAGGCTTCAGGAGAAAGCTTGCTCTCATGTTTTGGAATTAGATTTCAGGCAGCATTTCCTCTGCAAATTCTGGAAGTTAATTAGATAGCCATAAAAGAACAAATATTGATCCTGGAATTATACGGGGGAGGGAGGCGAGTTACTGCTTTACTTCAATTATGAGAAATGAAGGAAATCAAAAATCGTTAGTGTACACCTGATCAGCTTCCAAGCAAACAGAACAAGACAATAAGATCGCAATGCCTTTGGACTTCCAGAAGCTTATTGCTTTTGCAATCTTTTTTTTCCCCGGATGAGAGGGAATCTAACCCAGACAGAAACCCCGACTCCTGCTATCCCATTAAGGCAAGAAACAACACTGTTTTACTCTGTACACAGCAGTAAGACCAGCATGACTGCTTCTGACTCTTTCTCAATCATGTTAT
Source organism: Struthio camelus (assembly GCF_040807025.1). Lineage (NCBI taxonomy): Eukaryota > Metazoa > Chordata > Aves > Struthioniformes > Struthionidae > Struthio > Struthio camelus. The sequence continues at coordinate 9,521,879 of NC_090945.1, read as the reverse complement.
GAAGTTTAAATGGAAGCAAACTGAGCTGAACGCATGCAGTGCAAAACTCCTTCCTTGTATAGCATGCAGGCACAAGCTCTTCCCTGTGTGAGGCCAAAGCTGTTAAGAAGTCTAGGCTACAGGTCCATCTTCCCTTTAAATGTACAGATACTGAGGTAGGTGATATTTACAAGTGGTATTGTCAACTTCAGCAATGCCACCCCCAGAGCATGCCTACCTAACTGTGGAGAAATGAAGGACAAAGCAGGGAAAGATTCCCAAATAGCCCCTGCCAGCACTAACATGGGAAATTAAAACACCGGTTAGCAAAGTACACAGACAACTTTGTTAGCTCTGTATGAGCCAGCTGAGTCAGGAGGCATGCAGCCACGTTCATAAGCCTTTCCTACATTAGAACCAACACCTCAGGCACCCTTACACAAAACTCAGTAGTGCAATTTCTATACCATGAATGTTAATACGTTTCAAAGCTACATCTTCCTCTACTTAAAGTCCACACAGGAATGAATTATGGAAGACAGAAACCCACAAGTTTTTGTGAAACCAAGACGTACTTCACTGCATGTTCTTCTCTTGCATCCTTCACTCTGTCACTTACCTGTTTGTGAATTTTTAGGCAGCTTTTTCAATTATTTTGCTTTTAAATAAATTAACATCAATAAGTCTCCAGGTTTCAGGGAATCTCTCCTAAATCAATCTTTTAAAAAAATTCCACACAAATCTTTCATGTAAAAAAACTTATTTTTTCCCAATTCAGACAGATTCGTTTTTAAGCTATTAAGACAACCATAATCTCACAGGTACTCACAGACATTCTTCCAGTACGATTGGCTTCCTCTCTTTCTGCCAGTGCCCGCAAAAAGTTATCTTTCAGTTCTTTTCCTGCACTTGTAAGTGACCTAGAAAACAATGATACACAGTTTCTACTGTTATCAATTATTGCAGACTTAAGGTTCACTGTCCTGCTGAGTGTTCTGTAAATATAATGAGATAGTCTTTACCCTAACGTAGTTAATTCATCTATTGCCCACTCTGATTTTACATTCTCACTGCAGTAACAATACATTTCATATACCTAAAACATTCTTCAAAAGTAAACACTATTCCAGATGCACTATATACAGTCATTTATAAAAAGCTGACCTCCACTTAACATATATTTTCAATTATATATCAAGACTAATCAAGGTACTTACTTTACAACTACAGAATTATGTCCAAAGTCACGGTTAGGCAAGAATACCAAACTTTCACAGTGGACAAATATAAACTTAAGCCAGAAAATATAAACTTAAGCCCTTAACTTATCAAATGAACTACTACATTCTTAGACTGTTGGGTGTGGTAGGGTCAGTATACTTTCTGTATAAAGCATGAAAAGACACCCCAATTCGTGAGTCCTCCACGAAAACGGGCAAGAAGTATTGCAAGAAAGGATACCGAACTCTAAAAATTAAACCTTGACCTTTGAACATGGTACCCTAGAACTCAAACAGTAATTAAAATAGAAAACACACATCAGGTGGACAAAAGCATCGAATCTTTGACAGAGCTCACCAAAAATGTCATCCTTTAAAATGGTTCCTACTAGTTTCTTGGGCCTAATATCCAAAGCCCTTCTGCATCTACGGGAGTCAGATACAGATATAGGAGTCACTCCCTACAGTATGCTTTGCATGTGCAAGAAGGAAGCTGACACTTCTGAGATCCTGCACAAGTGCAGCGGCAGTGCGACTTTTCCTCCTTTCAACGTTTAAAGCAGTGAACGCTTGTTGGAATGCTCTCTCTTAGGCAACCAAAGGCAAAACGGTGCCTCTCGGTGCAGCACAGATCTACCTGAAAAGGGAAGCATTAAAACCTCCTCCCCACTATCTTGACGTGAGTATTTCAATAAAAAGGAGCAGCATCTGTCAACCTAGGTAGATCAAGCACAATATCAAGAAAAAACTGTGTATCAAATATATACTGCAAGAAATCTCAAATAAAAGAATGCCTTGAAAACCGAAAAACTCCTCCTGGTAAATTTTTGAATGTAGAAGTGCTTGGTAATGTTTTTCAACTGTATTGAGTGAAAAGCAGGCATCTAAGCTTCAGAAGTCTGATGTAAAGCAGTCAGGTCAATCTCTGGCTACTTTAGCAGCTGTTATCCAGAAGTTCATTAATTAGAAGCTGTTTCAGATGTGCATCTGCTTCACAGTAATAATAAAAAAACAGAAGACTACCATATGGATTAAAACACCTCAATTAATTAGATGTAAAAGAAGAATAAGAAGTGGAGTATCAATTTTTCTTCTTCCTGTCCAGTTAGGAATTCCAGATTACCAGACTCTATCTGGCAGGTTTTAATATTAAATCCATAGCAATGCTAAATCTATGTTTAACAACTGTTTCGTCTGACTTAGCTTGAAGTTTGCGCCTCCTATTTCAGACCCAAAGAAGGATTTGGTGCTTGAAATACTGTATGTTTTTATCCACCTAAATCTGATGGTCTAGTAAGAAACATCACCTTTCCTTTAAAAATTTGCCTTACTCTCATCCCTCAGTCACCAACGCAATTCTACCAACATCTTGTATTTAATATGCCTGAACCACTTTCACAGCACTAACATATATAGAGCTTTTTCTTTTTTAATAAAAGTATCCAAGAACATTGTTACTTCATTAAGATCGCACTGATTCATGCCTGAAATCAAGCTGCAGTATTTCAGAAAAATATGAAGATGTCATTGGCCACCCTCCTCCGTGTCAAAAATTGTGGAGTGTTCTAGCGGTGAAATATCACGGGCACATCAGAGCCTTAAGGTAAGTAGCTTTTTGCAATCCTTAAGAGAATTCCCACGGGACATTGTCATGACTTATTTGTTAACTAACCGTGTTGATTCCTTGGGGCCTATTCAGTAAGCCTAACTCTGAAAGATATTAGATATGAAGAAAAATCTTCTTACATATATGTATTTTCTACACTGTCCTCAATTTGACGGTCTCCACTTGCTCTGTGCAAGATGTTTCAATATCTACAAAAGGAAAAAAAAGCTCTTGTCTGAATTTTACTAAAAAAATTTTATCTTACTATATCCCATAAGAAAAACAATCAATAATAATAATACAACTGAATAAAACATAGGAAACGTAAGAGAGTATGGCTGATCTCATAGTGTCACAGCACCAAGATCATTCGGAACAGAGCTTGGTATTAACTGGCTGCTTTTTGTAATAAAGAGGGGTGGAAAAGAAGGTCAAAAAAAATTCAGACTATATGTCGTATCCGAGAAATGCATCAAACATTGGTTCATTTGGCATAGCTCTGGAGACATATTTTTAGAAATTAATCAGTATCATTTGACCCTCATTACAAAGTCATAATGGCCTCAAAACATACAACAACGGTCATGGACCAATGAATACAGAAACAATGCATCAGATGTGTCCTCTGTACGGCACTCTTACCCCCATTGAAATCTCCCATCTTTAAAGATATACATCTAATCTAAAACTCCAGAATCTTGGAGCATCTTCCGGTATCTAAGCAAACATTAATCTTTTCTGAGGTAGAAACAAACAGCTACTTAGTACACTTTCCACTTCTATTAACTGGCAACAATTCACTCCTTTATTTCCTGCATGCATTTGTTCCTTTGACTCTTAGTCTTTTTCACTTCTTTGCCCCTTAGGATGTGCATCCTTCACCTCACTACCCCAGCTCTGAACTGTTCCAGCTCTCAGTTTTGTCTCTCTTCTAGGGGCTTGTCCACACAAGAAAATTTCACCCGTTTACCTTAAGGGAGGTTTTAAACTAACGTATTTAAAATGGTACAAAAGGTTGCGTGAATATTGTTAAGATTCAAATCAGGCTCATGTCAGAGTCAAACATAAATCAATCAGGGATTGATTTGACTTAAATGAACTGTGCACAAGGAACTGTGGGCTTCTGTAGATAAAAGTTTGCATTGAACTGGTTCAAAAATCACTTTGACTTAAATAAACTGTACATAAAGAATTGCAAGCTTCTGTAGATGTAAGTTTGCACTGAACTGGTTTAAACAACGGATTAAGTTCCAATTACATAAGGTTCTCATGTCAACAGAGCCTTTCACTCACTCAGAACATGCAGTATTTATAGGAACATTAGGTGCATATTTGTCACTAGGCATTCTTGGAGATGCAGCAGCTCACACACTCTTAGCTCACTAGTTCACCATCACAGCACAAGACTGAGAAGAAAAGATCAAGGCGTTCCACCCTCTGAAAGTTCCCCCACGCATAAACAGGCTGAAATTTCAGGGTGTGACTAGTTAGGAATCCATAAAGGCTACGTAAATGTTTGTTCCATCTTCCTGCCAGACAAGACGAGGGAGCTCTCCGAGCAGGGAGCAGCAGCAAGGAATTCTCTAGCACCCACTGAACGTGACTCCTATCTAACAAGGGTTATCTAACTTGCAGTGAGCTGACAAGTGTTGTTTAAATAAATACAAAAAAGAAGTCAATTCCTCAAAACCCCGGATCAAGTTCTTCACGAACCAGAGGGCTGCAAATTACATACCAGTATACAGAACATGCTAAAGATGCTTTTGCTTTCTCAAACTAACTTGCAGCCCTTGAAAAGGAGAGCAGAGAATGTTTAATTGTTAGCATTAAGTTATGCATCTCTGTAGCATCACATACGTGACCACAACATTAAATAAGCTTAGCATGCACTGACTGAAACTATTCCTACCATTCAGTTCATGCTTCAGCATACTTGCTGAAGGTTTCAGAGCGAAACCCCTTTTACCTTTGTCGTGATTATTACAAGAGTTGACTATTAGATACCTACATATAATTGCTTTTACCAAGGTTTTGACTGAATAGCAATATCCAGCTTAGTACTGTGCTAAACAAGTATTTGCTTGTTTGCGTCCTGATGTTGTGCTCTACTAAGTAAAGTCTGTTGAGACTGTAATACTCCCCACTGATTTCAGCCAGCCAGCGCTCATGGTAGTCAACACAAAGGTTCGCTAATTCCAGATCAAGGACCAAGCTTATCGTAGGTCTGCAGAGGACTTCTCACCCCATCTGGTTCAACTCTGAAGTGACACCACAATCCTGCCACCAGCATCTTCTTTCTCTTCTACCTTTACATGGCACTTATAAACAAAGGACAATTGCAGTCACCTGAGCACAGCTCTTAATTGCTCTTCTAAGTGAAGATTTTTTAGTTATTAACTGCACCACATGGCTAGTGACCCACATCAGCAGTAGGGTATTACTATGCTAGGTGCTGTACAAACTTCCTGTCCTGGGGAGCTTAGAAACCAACCAGCTGGACACACTAAAGACTGATGGAAAAAGCAAAAAACAGGCAAAAGTTCTTATTCTCAGTTTTCAAATGGGAATCTGAGACAAACAGAGATTAATAACTTATCCAAAGATAACACAGAATATCTCTCCAAACATGTTACTACTGTTAGTAACCAGATGCCAACTGTTCTGTATCTAGTTCTTGTATTACATATAATTTCTATATTAACTTCCCTCCTTCTAAGGAAACGCCTTACCTATACAGGAAGAGAAAGCATGAAGAATGAGTCATATTCCTCACTGCAAAGTCCTTCAACAGAACTACTGCTGAAAATAAATACTACAGTTTAGGGAGGGGGAAAAAAAAGCATATTTTTCTAAAGAAACTTATTTGGGTGCAGAAACTCCCAGTGATGTTAATGGTATTAATTGTTGGCTGCTGTTGCTAATTCCGTAAGTATTATTTCTTATTTTATGATGCTCACGGTTTCTCTTTTGAAACCATGAATTTCCATGCTATCTTGTTCCTTCCAAGCCCCTCTTTTCCTCCTGAGAGCTGCCAGTATCTTCAAGTACCCCCCACACCTTCTCAGGTTTCCAGTCCAGACACCTCTAACTGTGTGCTCCTGCAGCTTCACTGCTGCATGCTAGTGCAGCAAAAAGAATGAAGACTCTTACTGAACTTGGGTTGGGGCTCCTTGATTCTTATTTTGATAAGCTAAACTGCTTTTTCATGTTATTATGGTTCCCTAGGGTATCATTTACTTTATTTTTTTACATCGTCTACCATGTGGCCTTTTCCTGAGCGCACTGGAGTCACAGTTGGAAACAGAACAATGTAGTTGAACTTTTAGAGAGCCCTGCTGACCTGAAGAATGCTTTTTATCAAACTGAGATAATGGGAAGAACATCTAACAGTCCCACTGTTGTTCTTTCAAAAGTAAACTCTATGTTCCAGTTGAGCAGAAACTGACTGGAATGCACATTCTCGCTTAACTTCTGCAAAGCAGCTGTGTTTTGCAAACACCTGCCCCAGGATTAGTTCGGAGACAGGCGTAAGAACTCAGTCCCAAAGTTTCTCCCTCATCTTGAAACACATATTTTTTCTTTTAAAACATTTGAAGTATAAACCTCCCAGTGCCATGCGCTTGCAGCATTGTGTCCTGAGGCAGGACTACAACTTGAACACTGTTCAAGACATATAATTGTTTTCTTTACGTGAAGTATACACCCTTTAAAAAGGGGGGAGAGACTACAGTTCAAGATTATATCTCAGAGACCAGTGTGTAAGGCTGGGACTGGACAGATTCAAGATCACGGTCTTGCTCCATCACAAATATGTGGCAAGAGCTTGGCAAGTCACTTAGATTTCTGGTGCCTTAGCTTCCAGTCTGAAAGGCTGGGATGATGGCACTTCTCCAGCTCAGCATGGCCAAACCCAGTAAGGCTGTGTGGCACACAGCACTTAGAAAAGCTTCCGAAGCTTTTCTGGCATTGGGGAAACGAGGACCAAGACTCATTAATGTTCAGTCACATGACTTAGAAGCTTGACTTAAATGTCTCAATTCATTTCTCATGAGTATGTCTCCTCTGCAAGGATATGAGAAACCGCACCACAGTGAAATGCTACGTCCACAAACCTTTAGCTGTTGTTCTACAGGCTGCCTTATGGGGATATCAGACTGGTTCTCGAGACCTATTAATTCACGTTCTCACGCTTTCCTCAGTTTCTGACAGACCTAACACTGAAAGCATGCTTGTCGCCTTCAGCTGACTCACATGTAACAGGAGGTGAGATGCAGAAGACTTACGCAAGAGCAGCCAACATCCAAAATCCCAGTAAAGATCACAAAAGGAGAAAAGCACTTGCTAGCTGCCAGGAGTGGCAGGGAGGTAAGACAAAGTGAGAATGGAGGCCGTACAACTGGCGTTGCAAAGATAAAGAACACATGCGTATGATTGCTTTCTGTTGCATGGTGCTATCTTTGGTCATTTTAATGAAATAATATACAAATGGTAATGATGCTAGATGCTAGAACCACAGTGTTTCAAACATCGTGATTAAATACATTGATCTGTACATTTACCTCAATTTTCAAAAGGAAGAGTGCAAGAGGGAAAAAAAACAAACATGGATGTATAAATAGCTGGCCAAATCTGACCCTCAAGGGTCCAGCCCTCTATTCTCCAGCATTATTTCCATGGTATTACCAAGCGATAAGGTAAAAACAAGCACCTAAAACATCAACTGAAATCATAAGCTCTGTTTGGACTACTGCACACAAAGATGTCTCTACCTTGAATTAAAGGAAAAGTAATTACTTTCCAAATAAACATCATATTGGGCTGCTTAAATGGAAATTCTAGATTGTAAAACCCCTTTTTTGCATTAGCTTTGCCCTATACAGGTCTGCTGATCAAACTATCCAGTCTGACGTGATGCCTTAACTTGCAATACCCTGATGCTGTTGAGCAACAGCGAAAGGTAAAAGCATCAAATTGTCTTTCTCACATTTGAAAAAGACTGCAATACAAAGAGAACATAATTATTTAACTTTAAGTTTAAAACAACTGCAACAGAAGGCAGCAGCACTTGTATAAAAGCCTCGGTCCCTCAGTCTGCAATTTTATTGCACGAGGTACACGGCCTCACAACAGTGCAGGAGCTAAGCACAGACTCAGGTCTAAGAGTGAATCCCAGGTTTATTAACATCTGTTGCAATACTACCATTCAGTACCTTGCTTACTGTAACAGTGTAATATCTTTAAAACAATGACAAAACTATTCGATTACAGTAAGAACAGGCGCAGAGCCTCAGGGCAGAGTAAGCCAGAAGCTTACTGCTGACCTCAAGAGAAAGCAATCTATACATGGTTAGAACTAGGTCCAGTTGCACAAGGTCTTTCTAATGCTTTTTGATGTTTCTAAAGCTCAAATGCATTCTTGTAAAAGCCCTCTGCAAAACTCCCACTGAGCTTCCTAACCACAAGATCCTGACTAAGGTATACAGTTAAGGGCATACTGACGCTGAGACTTGCAAAGCGTGTACTATTTTCTTATTTGTGCAACTTCATTTTTCAAATACTTTCACTGAGTGCGTCTGCGTTAAAAATGAACCATCTTTGACAAGAAGTAATTGGATTAGGAAGTTACATAAGAGACACGTAAACTTTCAAACATTTTGACATTTTTGTAAAACCTGCTGTAAAATTTTTGATTGCTACTTACATAATCAAACATACAGGAAATACCTTTGGAAGAACCTTAATACCATATATTTTATTGTTCCATAAAATGAACAAGTAAACTGCAGAAACTGTACTTACTACATGTTATTTGAAACTCCATGGAGTAAATGGTTTTTTAAGAAACATTGGGGTTGCTTGTGCACTCCTCTGAAACAGTTTCCACAGCTATCACAGGTTTGGCTTGCACGGAGAAGCCCACACCTGACAAAACACTGGCACCAACATTTCAAACAGTTAGAGATTCCAGCAACATGGTCCTGTCACTTATCCAACATTCACTAACTTCTAAAAAAAAAAAAAAAAATTTTTTTTTTTTTTCATTTATCAGCTCTGGCTAAGGTCATTGCTGCCAGTTTAAAACAAGCAAAGGGAGAAACTTGAGAGGTTTTCCTACCACAGCTATCACAGCTCACCATCTATCAAGAGATAACTGAGTCCTGTATGTTACATCTTTTGGGTGAAGAAAAATGGACTTGCAGTCCTTTCTCAAGCAAATCCCCCCTGCCACACACACACTTTAGCAACAAGATTTATGATGAAAAGAGGAACTATATGGGGTTTTTTCCTCCTCACAAAGAATACATTTTTATTTTCATTAATACCAACTGTTAAGCTTCACATCTATTTTCTTAAAGAGAAAATATTCTATTTTCCAAGATTTGTTATGAATCGTGAATTAACTTTGGTAATGCCGCAGAGCTCCATCCTGGATCCAAACCTTATTGAAAGAAGGATGGCCAAGGCCAGCCCAGAACATGCAGACTCCCTGCGTTTGCTCCCCGGGCACCGGGTGCTGACACTGCGCAGAGGTAACATTCCTATACACTAATCCAAGCAGCTGATTTTAATGGGCAGTGAAAAACTGCAGAGCAAATATAAACACACGTGAAGAAAAGTTTCAGAGCCTCATTTTGCAGCACAGAGTACAGGGCGTTGTCACTCTCCTAGGCCTTACGTGGGTAAGCCACGCTGGCTGCAGATGATGTACTACAAGTCCCTTGATGCTGTTAATCTAGCTTTGGGATATCTACAGTGTAGTATCTGCTTTTAAGATGCAGTTCAAAAAAACAGAGTCCTAGACTCCCTGAAGGTTTAAACTTCAGCCTATAAGTAAAGCTCTATATTTCCAAAGCACAAATTTTTTGGAAGAAAATTACTGATTCAGTCCTTCGGAGTAAAATTTCTTTTTTCTTGTAGCAGGGCATACTGAACCCATGGGGTGCAGCTTATGAGAAGGAGAGATACTCCAGTTTGGCTGTGAGATACCTCCGTTCTCATTCAAAGCTGGACTGGGTACAGGCCAAGCCAGTCTCCTCACATAGGCTAGAGCAAGCTGTGAGACCTCAATTCAGATTTCAGCAGTTGCAAGGCAGCTCCAAAGAGCCATCTTGGTAAGAGACGAATTATCTATTCTGGTATCATCCCATAAGCACTTAGGCCCATACTGTTGTCACTTTGTATTGTCAGGAAGGTATCAAAAAGCCAAGAAAGAGACTCCCTTTTTTTCAGCAGCAGGAAGAAAAACTGCAATGGAGAAGACACTTTCGTGTCACACCTGAATCATGACTGTTGAGGAATGAAACTGGATTTTTTTGCCCAGCACACACAGTTGTCTCCATAACTGCCAGTTTCTCCAAAACTCATGCCAAATAGTTAGGCTTAAAAAGCGATATATATGAAACAACACCCAGTTGCAGAAGTGGGAGACAAAATTCCCTTTAACTTCGTTGTGACAAGATCCTAGGGGATTACATCAAAGACACAACAAAAAAAAATCTAGCTGTAACTTAATTATGCATTTCTTCTTGTTACTGTTGAGAAATTGACCTTAAAATATATAATTTAGAAATAATGCAGAAACAAATATTAATATTTTGTAATAAATAAAATGGGAATTGCACGTGGAATCTTACAAAATGACTTCATCAATCAGGAAAGTGCTACTCATAGATAAGAAAAAAAAAATCATCCCTTCCTCCAAATAAAAACTAAAATTTCCATAGCATTGCAGGGTTGCAGAACTTTTCAACAGCATCAGTGTCAAAAAACTGACTCTGTAGAACCTCCTGCACTGTACAAATGCTCCTGCTACTGCTACTACTGGAAGCAGTAGCAGTTAAGACCTAAAGGATAGTCTTCTACTTCTCAAAGCAATCAGGAAAATGACTTGTTCAAGAATGCCCAGAGATAATGATATTCCTGCGAGAAAAACAGGTGTCTCTGGTTTTAGTTTTTAATAAATAAGAAGAAAGAGGTTGTTCATGTATGTCACTATGTAACCATCACAGGCTACCAGAAAAAGGATTTTCCTTAAAGTATAAATGATAATATTTATTTATTTATTTTAGAGCCAAGAAGGTGACTGCAAAGACCCTGCAACATATAACTCAGTTTCCAGGCTGAACAAGGCTCTTCCCTGGATACCAATTTATAATTTGGCTCATAAAGATAAAAGCGGCTGACGATTTTCTGGCAGAAGTCCAACACCTAAGCTTCGAGCTCCATCTACAGAAAAGTACTGGTCACGTGCCTGTAAAAATGCTTACCACGCTTTCCGTCTTGACAACAACCTCAGTACCAAGTCAGCCCTGAGGGTGCACAGGCGAGCTGGGCAATGGCTGTACATTACGCTTTGCTGCCAAAGGACTCCCCAGCAGCTGGCAGTCCCAGAGGTACACCGACATGCTGTTTTTACACCTTTCTGTTTCCTTCTGCTCTATCCACATTCGTCTACCACTCGCACTACTGTTGCGTTTCAACCTCCATGTAGTACATTACAGCGATGACTGACGAGTAGAGCAGTATTGCAGCAAGTTTATGGACACCCAACCTCAAACGATGCCCCTAAACCATGAGAATTTCTCACAAGGCAGGTAAAGTTAGCCGTAATGCTGTTTGGAGAGACCAGACTAACACAAAATTGCCTGAATAGCAGGGATGACCTGTCCAAACCACCAGTGACCAGTGAAAAGGTCTTCTAAAGACATGGGACCAAGCCAATCACCTGCACAATTGCTACTTCTGTGCTTGTGGTTTTCCAGTCACATGAAGAATTGAACATTTCCCATTTAATAAAAATGTGTCTGGAGGTGGTTGTGGGATGTGTGATCTCACCAAGAAATATTGTTTCACAAGTGCTTAGGGCAAGGGAACTGAGAGTCAGAACTAAGCCACTCAGGCATCAAAGGTACAAAAGCAGCAGGAACACTGGAACAGGCTATAAGACATGCATTTACAGTATTTACCTTGTCCGGTCACACAAGCACTTTAATTCAAAATAAAGAAAATGAAGCACCTGTAAATGCTAGGCATTTTTTATTGTGTTTGACTGCAGTTTTGGCAACCCAAAAGAACTTGGAATTGAGATGTTATTAGTAATAGAGAAACTTACCCATGAAAATAAAGATACTTATCAAGATTTGGATAGCATTCACTGGACAGGCCAAAGTGGATTAACTTACAACCTTTCTCCTACAAAGCCAAATGATTTAACTGTTTTTAACAGTGACAAGTTCTGCAGTCCTTAGACAAAACTCTAACAAAACAACATCCAGTCTTAAATAATGTTCTTCTCTTCTTTACATCACAGCCCAGCTCTTCATTTTTAATTGAGGAAAGTGAGACACAAAGAGCTAGTGCCACTTAGGAGTCATACAGCACCCAAGTGACAGCCACTGAATTCTCTCAGCTTCCTGTTCTTCTTGTTTGACTGCAGCACCTTGCAAATAGAAAGGGAGCTCCTAGGACACTTGCAGGCATAGGATAAATACTGGCTTAAATGCACAAATTGATCACAATCATAGCAGTTAAGACTTGTTCGCAATTCACCAAGAAGAGATAGCTTTTAAATTTGATTTAATGAGAATATCTTCACATTTAATTAATAGGTGCAATAGCATGGGTAAGAGTCAGATAAACTCTATTTCCAATAAAACCAGAATTCGCTTTAACAACAAAATGAAAAAGCGCCTTCTGAGTAGGCAACAACAAAGAAATAAGAAATTGGTTCCACTCTGCAGCTGGTCCCACGCTCTGTCCAACTTTTGCTGCCAACTCCTCTCACAATTACACAAATATTAGCTGTGACTCTAACCTGATTTACACTCACTCACAGGCACCAATCTCCATGCCTCCTGTAGTTAACTGAGGCCAGAAGTATCACTCCTTGCTTTTTCCACAGAGTAAATAAGGTTCTCTGCATTTTGCCTCCTCTAAATGTTCCTGTTAACTACCTTGAAATCTCCCCTAGTCAGTTAATACAATGTGAGATTGAGTACTCTGTTGCTCCCCTTTTCCCTTTTCCCTCTCCCCTAAAAGAATAGCTGCTTTAGGCAGAGACCTAACTGGTGAGGAGAACATGGGAGGGAGGAGAACGGGCTAGATAGACTTGAACAAGGGCCAGAGCCCGCTCCCAGTTTCCTCAAAATAATCAGCAAAACCACAGACTGATGGAAATAAGGCTGAAGCAACAGATGGCACAAACACTTGGTAAAAGAACATTAAAATGGAACTGGGGAAAACAGAGCACACCTGTTTGCTCAGAAATGCTCCATTGTTGATGTCTCATTTTTCTGAGGGGAAAAATCAGAACTACTTCTAAAGCAGAAAGATTTAAGGCAACATGCTTAAATGAGGTACTCTTATCTTTTTTTGTGCTTGGCTGGCTGACCATTCCCCACTTCAATTACTTGGCTGCTATTATGCAAATGAGAAGGAAGCCAGAAGTCATGCACCTGTGTTTGCTTGTGTATTCAATATTCCTATTAAGTCCTTAAGCCTTATTATGTGGTAGACAGGCATGCGGGATTGCTCAACTCAGGTTACAGAAGGCAGGTGAAGGGCTTCTCAAGCTTTAACAGCAGCTACAAAGAATGCAAGACAACACAGTGGTTAGATGTGGTCTTAGAGCCGAGAAGAACAAGAACATTGAATGAAAACACTGTGTTTAATACAGCTGCTAATCTGCACCCACATACCTTATACAAGACAAAAGAATAAGCTCAGCCCCAACCCTGCATGCTACTTTCAAACACGGTGAGCAAGACCCTCAGACCCCGACGTTCAACCAAGATTGCGTGCAGTATGGTTTATACGTTTTCTAGTATAGTTTATAGCAGCAAGAGGAACTTTTTTCTTGCTTTTCAGATCTGCTTCACTGTCAAAGTTGACACACCAGACTACTGATAGGTTTTAGCTGTTCTGTTTTACTATTACTTAAGAGCAGCTTTCACTCCATCAGAACCTCTCGTTTCAACAAGCTCTCAATAAACACTGATTTTGCCCTACGCATGCAGTTTATTCTGTGTAGAGCTCAGTGTCTGCAGAAGGACAGCATAGCAATAACTTCCCAACTTTACAGAAACAGTGAGCACTATACACCATTATACATATCTGAATGTGTAACTTTTGAGACACTTCGAAACAGTGATTAATAATTGCACCTCTGCACATTAACCTCACACTTTCCCATCTTAAACCAACCAAATGTAGAGCTGGCATTCCAGAGGAGTATCAGGTTGACCCTCTAATTTGATGACAGTGAAAATACTGCAGCATTAAGAGTAGCTATGCCAAGGCACCAATAGAAAAGCATTTTGGAAAGGCAGAAGCCAGAAACCACTCAGATAACGTAACGTGTTACCAGGCAACACTTTTAACTTTAAGTGCGGGATTATAATGTCGTTCGCTGAAGGCTCACTACCACTCTAAACTGAACAGGTAGGGGTAAACAAAACTTCTGGTGCACCACAGCCCTATCATGTAAAAAGAGAGAACAATATAGAAATTTTAAAACGTAGTTGTGCTTTGCTGTGCTGTGCTGCTAGGGAGGCTAGCAAGTACGGACAGGAGAGCAGCACCAGCCCAGCAACCAAAGCAAATCCAGGGCACAGGTCTTACAAGAAGCTCCTTGCCCACAAAGAAAGATCTGAAACGGCAGGTGCAAATGGCAGGCTCTGGTATTTGGTCGGATTGGTACTTGCCCAGCAAGCTGATATGCTGTCAGCTGTCTCACTAGGCTGCTCACGGGATGGAGTTTCGGGAGAGGAAGAGAGGGGACAACTTGCCTAGTCTGAATCTGCCTGAAAACTTCATCACTAAGGGAGACCAGAGGCCCAACAGCAGGCACACAGCTTCTTAGCCTTTCTGGGCGCTCATGAGGTTAGACAGTTCTGTTTGGCTACAGAATTTTAGACTGATCTTCTCCGAGCACTGATACAAGGGCAGAGTTGACACGGAAATAATTTTTATTTGCTGAAACATATTCCTTCAGCTGTCTGGTTCCCTTTGAGGCTCCTTTAATAAACATGGCATTACTTGATTTTTTTTTTAACCAGTTGAGATTTGTTTCTTTTTTGTTTTCTTGCATCTAAGTTACTAATATATTGTCTCAACTTTCACCTACATCAAATTATTTGGCTGTAAAACTAGTTAGGAAATTGTCTTAAGTCTAGTGATGGAGAGGGAGAGGTTTCTGGAGAGAGGGAGAAAGACAAGGCTTAACCCAAAACTCAACAAAAGCTTCGTTAACACAGGCAAGTATCTCTTACCAAGACCAGGCTGAGTTTCAAGCAAGGGTTGTGAATGCTTCACATGATCCCGTTTACTTGCAGATTCCAACTCCCATTGTTCTGAACAATTTAATTTCTTAGGGGATCTCTAATGCTTTTACCAAGCTGACCTGTTTTCATAACCATTGCACAGTGGAGAGGATTTAACCTGTTAAAGCTGTTTAACAGCATACTTACTGTTGCACTGATTTACTAGTGAGTTTTTATTTTTGTTATTGGCACTATTAAGAAAAAAGCTGCCGCTAATACATAGGGTAAAAAATAAACAGTAGTGAAACACTGCTGTGAAAAATCAAAAATGCTAAGTTTTTAAAGGGAGCTCCCTCCTCCTCCTCACTTCTTAACTGCCAAGGAAAGCAAACAGTTTCTAGACTCAGGAAAGTTGATGGTCGAAGTCCAACTAATGTCCTTGATGCACAGAAACTGCCTCACCAGAACCTAGGGACTTATAAATTTGATTTAGAATGTACTAGCAGAGTTGGTATGAAGTTTATTGTCTGGAGAACAAGGAGACATCCCTTGGTCTGGTCTTCTGTTCTTTTTCATATGAAGTATTTTTCAAAGCTTTTGCCAAAAAAATACTTTACTAAACCCCAATTAAAATACATTTTACATGTAGGAATGGGGAGGGAGGGGTAATCTTTGTATGATTATGTTTATGGCAGGAAAACACGAACAAAAAATTCAAATCTGTACTAATACCGTAATGCGACTTCCTCCCTTTCCTCCTCGCTTCCCACGGTAATTATTTTAGAGTTAATTTAACACTCAGCATGAGGAAGTAACAGAACTGGCTGAAACCAAATCCTTCTTAGACAGGTGCTACACGAAATTTCCCAATGACCCCTGTTCCCTGCTTCCTATGTAATGCCCTTATTGGTTCAAGCTTTGGCCTTTTTTATATGGAAGGCAGGAGTGCTGGCAAAGCAGATAATGCTGAAGGGTATTACCGAGCTGTGGGCTTGCAATGACAGCTTCCTTGCGATGCTTAGCAGCAAACCTGCACATCAGCCACCAGAGCCCACAGGGGACCCTTTGTGCGGGGCGTGCAGCCCTGGCAGGGAGCGGCGGTGCTGACCCGGGTGCCGGCCCCACCGCACCCAGGGCCCACAGCCCTCCAGAAGCCACCACCCACTCGGCACCCCCCAGCTGCCGTGACAGTAGCTGCCTGCTATGTCCCATCAGGCTTTGGAGCACAGCGTGGGAATGACAAGCAAAGGCCTGCTTGCTCCAATGTATGAGAAGGCTTCCCTGCTGTTACATGATTCATATCTGGACATAGAGACTGTCTTGATAGGGACAGATGCCACCGGTCGCACCTGCTCTCCACAGGATCAGAAGGAAAGGACTGGGAATTACTCAGAACGCTCCTTCATAAGCAGTATTAGGTTGCCAGAGGGCAGCAGAGCCTCTCTGGTCATAACACACATACAGGGCCAGAGCCTGAGCAACAGTTGGGGAAGTGTAACCAACACCGAATGCCAGCAATGCAGATAATTCTCTGGATTCTCTAAATACAGTGTATGTCCTATTTAGGCACAGATATTCAACATCCAAAGAAAGAAATTACCATTATCTCAACTGAAGTTTGCGACAAGGTGAAAAGCCACTGCCCGAGTCAAACTCTGACTACAGTGGTGCTGGGGTAAGAAAGATATTCTCTGAAGAACTGTGTGTGTTTGCAAGCAATCACCTAGTTGCGCATCTGAAAAATACCTAATGGACTGAATAACGGGTAGAGACAGAAAGATACAGGTCGTTTTTGCAACAGATAAACAAGTTTCATTACAGATGGCGTGGAACAAAATGATTTTCAAGGACTTAGTAGCTGATGAAAAAGACAGACCTTCCAGGTCATCCAAGGAGATGCAACCAAAATCACAGAGGATTTGCCCAGGAGAGGAGAAAACAGACAGATGAGGGAGGTAATCTGACTCCGGAAGAAAACCCTCCACCCGCTCTCAGGTTAACACACTCATCTACAGGCATATACATCTCTCACTTCTAAAGAATTTTAAACAATTGCAGCGGCATCTCCACCCCTGCACAGCACAGCACAGGCACAACACAACTCTGACTTGATTTTCCTGTAGTTGCTTCACCTACACAGAGATCTATTTTAAACTGAACCGTCTTTTACATTTTTTAGACGGAACTCACTCCAGAGTCCTGGATAAAAGTATAGCCATGATATACTTCGGCTGTGACTAAGCCCTAAATGATGTAATGTTTTTATTTCATTTAGCAGATTTAAAAAATTGGCATTTCTGTGTTTGCACTAATAGACTTTTACAAGGAAAGTGCTGGGGTTTGCGCAATAGTCCTTATCATTATAGTCTTTTTTATATACATGGTAACTCTTAAGGTACAGTCCTGCATCCCTGACATCACTCGGGCTTTGACTATTGACTTTAAGAGGTGCAGCCACCTGCCCTAAGAGTATCACAGAACTGAGGCGTGCCAAGACCAGCAACATTCCTCATCCCAGCAACTCCCACATTTAATGCAGTGCCCCACTGTGAGCCTCAACCACATCTAGCACACAGAAATCTTTCTCCTTTAAAAACCGTCCTCCATCTCTTACATGGTTTATAATGCTACAACCAGCTGGTTAAGCACTCCGTTATGAATACCAAGTTTCCAGCATCTTTGCAAATCAGTTAAATGCGGGAGGAGATCATATGTATGATTTCCATTGCATATATGGCTTTGACCTTCATATTTTCTTCTGATTCAGATGTGCTATTTTAAATGATTATATTTGTGTGTACATGACAACACCCCTGCGGAAATAAAACGCTGCAAGCAAATGTTAATGCTTGTAGTTGCATCAGCACTCTTACAGCAAGAAGTGAGAAGACCAGGCATCTCGGCTAAAATAAAAGCAGTTTGGGCATCTCCTATAGCCATAATTCACCCCTCTGAGTGTCCCTGGGAGCCAGCCTACTGTGGCCTAATGTGTAAGCCATGACCCTGTTCTTCCACAGCTGCTGCAAGAGTCCAAGCTAAGATGCCTGAAGCAGTAACAAATCTTGACAGCATTTCTTTGCAGCTATCTGCATACTCTAATGGGGCTGTACCATAAGCATTGAACCCATAAGCACTAAGAAACAAAAGCCAAGACGTTGACCTAGAACCCTAAAATAAGATGAAGGGAAGTCACCCGAGCATCGAGCGTACCGGGGGCTTACCCAACTCGGTTGCTCTAGGGCACCTCTCTGCATTACCACAAAGGAACAGCAAGGAAACCTGGAAACCAACTGGTCAGCGGAAACAGTCTGCAGCAGCATGGCTCAGTCCCCCACGAGCGCCAGCTGCATTTGCTGACCCAAAGGCGGAGGAACACGCTGCCCCTGCGGTGAACCTCATTTGCTCCGACTTTGTGCAGGGATTTATAGTTTGAAATAATGTTCTGCAGTGTATGATGTATGTACTCATATACTCTCTTCTCCTTCCCAAGCCGCATCCCCAAGATAATAGACAAAACTGAAAATAATCAATCAAACAAATTTTCCCTATGTCAAGGACTTGCATCACCTTTTGCTCATGACTTTCAAAGTCATGACTTTGTATAAATTGGCCTGTGTTTTTCTTGGGAGTAAAATCATCTTGACAAAGTTCAAAGGGGGGGAAAAGTCCATTTTTGAGAGGAGTTAGCGGCTGGGTTAGAATTTACCCTTGAGTAAAAAGAAGATAGAGTTTCATTTTGAAATGCTGATGCATCTTTTAATTTTAAAAAAAGTTCAATGAAAAAGTTCATACTTATTAGCTCACCATAGGCATCTCCTTGTAGAAAATACAAGTTGCAGAAGTAAAAATGAAAAATAACAGAAATAGTATCTTTACATAGACCTGCAAGAAGCGAAGCAAGTAAAATGCAAGCAATCCTCAAATATTTTTGAGACAGAAGCAGCTATCGCATAGTTCTATCAAATCTCAGAGTCAATCATTTTTAAAGCTTTAGCAAGCAAGCCATTAAAAAAGACCGAAAAAAACTTGAAAGCCAAATATTGCATGCATATAATTTTCTGAAACGCTAGGTGATAAAATTATGTCCAACTTCTGCAAAAGTTCCCTTTATTTAAATCCAGTGGGATTTGTAATGTGACTACAGGATCGTGACTAATTCATTATACTCTTGCTATTTTTACTCCTCTCCTTCATGAGCATCAGCATAAGCCATTTTTTCGAGTAAAGTGATATATTATTAGTGGTTTGTTTTTTTTTGGTGAAAGATCTAGGTAACCTTTTTATGGAGCTCTCAGTATTTTGTGATCCTTTCAGAGACTTCATACCTTCCAGAAAAATGACCACAGAAACTGTCACAGTCAATTAATAAGCTAATTTTGCACATTCTCTCCAAATCTCCAAGCTATGTTTCAAGTAAAGGTTAAAAATAAATATTCTTGGAGGCTACAGGAAGAAGGCGGCACTTTTTCAGCATTCATTTTTGACCTAACAGTAGGAAATAAGACGAAAGCATGAGCAGAAATCTCACATTAAGACACCGGCCATCAGCAGCCTACACGCCTGAAGCAAAATACATGATTTTGCTTTGGATAATCTAGCCTTTGTTTCAGCCCCAAGCAATTCAACTATGACTCAAAAACCCAATTACAGGAAGTCCCTCTGGGCCAGCATAGAGATGTTTCTGATAACAGCAACTGAGAAACGGGAAAGCACTGAGCACAAGATGATGTTTTCATATAAAACGTCTGCTGTGCAGCAGGCTTGTGAGCTGTGAACAAATGTTACTGATAACGTTATATAAGCTGCCTTTAAAAACCAAAATAATATTGCACTTAAAAACAACAGCTCTAGTTATCTTTCAGCATCAAACTTGGATTTAAAGCTATAAGCATACAATATAATGGCATATATTTCCTGCAGTGACTGTAGATTAAGTCACCAAAGTTGATTCCTTTCAAGTGACCTTGGGTTTCACAAAGTGCTGAGCACTCAGCATTTGAAAATCAAAACCCGACATGGCCCAACAACTAAAATCGCCATAAATTGCTTATGAAAATTTCCGTCACAAAGCTTGTTAACAAAAACATGTCTGATGCATCAGGCTCCAGGGCTTTTCGAGGCTAAGATCCATACAACCCATCTGAAATAGTCAAAAAGGTAACATGCCGCTGCTACACTTCTCCAACTGGCAACAGGCATGTCAATCCAAAATAGTTCACAAAATGGGTATTTAGGACAGGCTTTATACAGATTACTAGGTTATCTCTGGACTTAACCACTATTGTGTGTTTCTACCATCTTACTCCTAACCCATCCACACTGCAAGAAATTTTTCTCATGTACTGACAAGATTAACACAAAATCTCCTTCATACTACATTGAAATAATTTGCTAAATAATTTGGAAACTGGTTGTCTTCCACTGCAATACAAAATAATCCGATCTTTTATTTTTTGGATCAGAAAACTATATATTTGCTAATGGCTCAGCAAGATCTCTTCTACCTACCATGAAAAGGGGTTCAATGAGTCTACTTTCCAACATCAGTAGTCTTGTCCATATGAGCAAAATGAGAGACTGCTGGCAACACACAAAACTACCGCAGCCCATCCAATCTTCTCCTCCTTCCTCCCAACAATTTTTCCCCGCCTCTTGGAAAAGACAAGCTTTCAGATTCAAAAGAATTTTGTGTCTGCATTCCCAACCCCTAAGGCAGGAGAAAAGCGCAAAAGACTATTCACCGAGAGGCTTAAATACAAAAGTTGTGACCCAAGAAGACGCAGAATTGAAACAGGCTCAAACACTGTGAAAAGCTAGGAAGAAAGCTGCTCAGAGCATCCAAGCCAAAACTGACAACATGAAGAGGTGGATAAGAGAGTGCTGAAGCACGAGCAGGAAACAGCCCCCAGGATCTCATCCAGAGTTCTCACCAGCAAAAGAGAAAAAAAAAATCCAAATAACATGACATCTGTACTAGTTAAAAAAAAAAAAAAAAAAGGGGGGGGGGGAGCAGGCTAGTAGTCAGCCGGTACAGTCTGATACACTCCATTATTGAACCTGTCTAGCTGTCAAGACTGGGAGGTTGCACACAAGCTGTCTCTGGGAAATTGTTCCTGGACCAGGTTAACCCCAGAACTGTGACCAGTAAGTCTTTGCATGGAAATGAGCCAAGGACCGGTCTAACTGGTTAACAATGGAATCATCACATTTCTGTGTCAGCAGCCAGGCTTTGGCGCTGCTTGGTTTATTCACACAGGCATAATGGAAAGAGAGAGGGCAAATCGAGTGTTTCGAGCTATGAGGTTGCTAATGCAAGTTCGGGCTGCTAAAACACAGCAGAGCTCTACCAAAGCACGATTCACTTGCCTTGCCAAGAGGTCCTAGATCGCAGAAACACACTGTAACCACTCTGATGCGCCGGCATCGCCTCAAAACACCAAAAGTCCCAAAGCTGCCTCAAGCGCTGGCTCCCGAGTTGGATATTCTTAACAACAACGGTTTTATCTGATTTCTGGCCTATTCAAAGTTCTCCTAAGTCCATTGAACACACACACATGGATTAATTAGGCAGTAGGTAGAAAAATATCATCTGGAGCTCGTCTAGAAATACTGAGGACCACTACGAAGGGTGGGATATGTGCCTGAGACACTTGAGAGAAAAAGTTACAGCTATTCACAATCTGCCAAGTGGGAGAAAACACGGATACCCTCAGCACGTGGACTTAACACCATAAAAACAAAATAGCTTATTCACTTCAACAAAGATCCGTAGTGCAATAATATTTTAGGGTTATGACTTATGAGAGATTTTTCAAGCAGTGTATCAGTTAACAGTTTAAGGAAAAAAAGGAGAGAGAGCAGAAAGGAAAAAAAAAATTAGAAAAAAAAGCAGTAAGACAATTCCTGCCGGGGGAGTGAACTGAGAAGGAACTGAGACTGCGAGCTATGACTTGATATAATTACCACCTCCACTCGAGGCCCACAGCTGCTGCCTAAAATGTTCCAGAAATTTCTGCAAGCTTTGAGAGCGCTGCCAAAGCAAACGCAGTACACTGCAAGACTGGAGAACGGATTTCCAGGCAGGGTACCTGTCATTATGTGGGAAATCAGAGCAGCTTGAGTTTTCTTTTGTTCATCTTTTTGTTTAGATCTGAATTCCAAAATACAAACGCAAAAGCTTTGGGCACAAAGCCACTTAAGAGAATATTTCTATGCATCTATTTAAGGGAATAACTTTTTGCAGAACTGTATTACTAATACAGTACAGAAAAGCTTTTCCTCCGATTCCCAGAGAATACTGTTTGTAGTAAAAGGAGGCTTTGTATTTTCTCTTCTGGTAAGCTATTGAATCACTTCTTTCTGTTACCTCTGCTACGCTCCAAAGAGAAAAATGTCATTACCTCAAAAGTATACTAGAGTTAAATAAAGTTGGAATCAGTTAAATAAATCCTTGTATAGCCTATTGGACAATTGAAGCTAATGAATAAGTGGGTATTATATGCGTGCCATACCCCTTGTAAATCAGAGATATAAAAGTTACTGAATTAATCATTGAATTTTAGTTTTCAGCAGGAAGAAAGACTAATTTTTCCTTCAGGGAAGAGTGGATTTAAAGGTAAGAAAATTAGCTAAACTGGAAAGGTAGGAAGATGAGGTAAAAGTTACTGTGGCCATACTTGAGGAAATAAGGATGAAGATTTTTGGAAAACATATCCAAACCTACTGAATAAGACTTTCACCAGCTAACTGACATAACGATTAAGAGCACAAGTGCAGTCATTTAAACAAACTACTGTTGTTCTTTTAAACATGATACTATCTTCATCCTGGGATAATCAACTCCTTAACTTTTGGCACTTGAGTTGATTTAGCTCAAGATACAGTAATTACTTCATTAAAAGAAAGCACCCATGCTGCAACTTATATTTCCTAAAATCTTTTGGTCCTAACCACGCAGGCAGGGAAGAACGTGAGCTGCACTCATGGAAGAACAGTGAACCACGTTTGCAGCTCACACACGCGCACACATACACACACATAGACATGTCCCGCATCTCAGTAAAGCTTCATTAACTTCAGTGGAGCTACAAAGATGACAACAGCTGTGGGTCTGGCCCAACATCTTACATACATAAAATAAAAAAAAATAAACTAAAATTCTATTATTAGGAGCTTACATGCTGTTACATGGGCGCTTATAAGTATAAAACTGTAGTTTTATTAAGTTTGATGAAAGGTAGCTAATACTCAGCTTCTATATATATCCCCAAACAAGCTCATTGGCAATTTGTTAATCCAGGAACCTTAAGATTTGCCAAGAAGTAAATCTTGCCCTAATATAATACCTCATACCTCATCCATCTTACCATGACCATAGTTCTGAATTGCTAAAGAGTAGTGAGAAGTGCTCTGTAATTTAGAAAATCTGTGCCATTTTCAGAAGTAAATAAAAGTTTTACATTAAGTATTTGTAGCATATGGTTCCTGTTTACAGTTCTTCATTCTTCCTGAACCCATTTACAAGAACCATAATGAGGAAAAAACATTGAAGCAGAAAACAAACAAGCAAACATTGCCTAAGTAGGCACTGCTCTGCTTTTATTTTTAGGCTACTTAAAAATTTAACCTGATAAAGAAATTGCAGAGTTTTAGGAAGAAGACACAGGACTTTATGCGCTGGGGGACATACAAAGCTAAATATAGCCATTGTCTGTTGATTTATGTAATTTCTATGAGCTTCTCAAAAGCCTGGTTGTAAAGGAAGGACAGGTTGCTACTGAAAGAAGAAGCTAAGTGAGGAGCAAAGGAGGTCGCGCTTCTCAAGTCTCACTGAATGCTGCAAAGTGCGAGAGAATTTCCCCTAGTAGAATGCAGCTCCTGCTCTCATGAGAGTTTTACACCAACATCCTCTCATAGTACCTTGCTACTACGCAGGGATTTTTAAAAGAGGGTTTAAATATCTTAGAAGGCCTAAAAAACAGTAACTCAAAGTAAGATCCTGGACCAGGAACTAGGGTTTTAGCTGGGTTTCTGAGAGAACCACCTCTTTACACCTTCCCTTATTTGTCTTTAAGGGCTAGTTAATAAGTCAGTTATGTACCCTAGCACAAAAGCGCTACTTGCAATAGTCTGTGACATGTTAGCTCTTCAGACCATTTTATTGGTGTCTGCGTTCAAATTAGTTATCTTCTAATAAACAGTTACTGGATTATCAATTGATAATGGGCTGAGATAGATTAATAGGACAAGATTATCTGAAAAACAAGTAGATTAATACATCAATGAAGTATTGGGAGCTTTTCTTCCATCAAGCATGGCGGCTAACATATTAGTGCTGAATCATGACCCATTTCTGATAGAACAGTTCTGCTGCACTTCACTCTAAATTTCAATACTGCTAGACAATACCTAAGCCTGTATTGTTCCATGTTATGACATTACTGAGAGCTATTTCTTTGCTTAATTCCATTTTTGCAAAATTTGGGACCTACTGAAACCCATCTTCTCTACATCTACAAGATTCTACTGTTTCATAAGGCAAGTGTGACACTTTCATGCTGCTCAATACACTTCACCTGGGAGAAAAAGAAACAAACAGTAAGAAACAAATAAATAGGAAACACCACATTCTCAAGTAAAACCCAAGCACAGCCAAGCAGCAAATAGAAGCAAGAACAAATGTAAATAGAAGCTTGAAATAAGAGACATACCATGTAGTGAAGAGAAACAGAACTCACAACACCTGATGAGCCTATCTGTGTCAGTGGAAATATCTCACTATTGTTAAAATGCAGTCACAATAACAAAATCCTTCTAATAGTTCTTCAATACTTCAGTCAGAAGTACTGTTTACTTATTCTTATATCCCCACAACAAAAAAGGCCAGTTCTAGTGATTATGTCATAAAAACAAAGTGAATCACAAAGACTGAATAAGACTGAAGGAATATGGAAGTAAAACCCTTAATAAAAACAGTAGGGCTTTCAAGATACCACATACACTTCCAGCAGTCCAACAAGACTCTTGAGCTGGTGCCTAACTTTAAGATCATGGACACTTCCGCTTGGCGCAAAGCATGCTCTGGAAGTACAAACATTCTTCCATACCTCACATCATTTTCATACAAGGCTAGCTGAAACCCCTCTTTCAGTTTCAGCGATTTATACGCGTTTGTTTCTCTCATCAGGAGCACAGAACTTTATTATCTAGTCCAGTTCAGCTTGCCATTTCACTTAGCGCCGACACAATTTCTTTGGTGGATTTACTTCTGATCACTGCAAGGACCCGTCTTAGTATGTTATGTATTTTCATTCCATTTGATGGAAAGAATAGAGCTTGATACGATACAGCAATGTTTTTATGTTCAACTGTGTTACGTTCTTTGCTCTAGTGTCTCTTCAGAAATCACTCTTCATCTACACTCTGCTGTGAGTTTAACAGGACTTTCCAGAGAAGCTAACCAAAGAAGGTTTTTTGTTTGTTCCATTCCAATCAATGATTTCGGTTCCTATTGGAAAGTCCAGGCACATATTTTAATTTTCTGTTCTTTTTTTTTTTTTTTTTTTTTTTACTTTAGTCAGAATTTTTGCACTTTTTAAGATGTTTCCACAAATGGTTGCTGGCTGCAAGTGTGAAACTGCACCATGTGGGCTTGGTATGCACTCAGTTAAAAAACACTTGGACCTTCTTTCTTTTTCGCCAAATCTTTGACCAAGGAAAATTCAACAGTCCTCTCAGAATCAATTGCTTTATACAAGATTGCGTATACTCCTCACAGTAGACTTGCTTCACTGTTTTCTATGACTTCAGTAGTTTATAATGTGATCAGTTGTTCTATCAAATATCTGTAATTGTTAACTACAAGGAAAGTTGCATTGATTTATTGCCAGTCCCAACCTTACAAAAGGAGACAGGCTGATATAGGTTATCGTGCTTACAGGTAGGGTGAAGATCCCTCTTGTATTCAGACTTGCAATCAGCCTTGGTTCTGCTTCCAGCGCTTAGCCGTAACTGACCTCCTCATATTGTTCTTTCTTTACTGAACACTGTTCAAGCGACAACACTTATTCTTGTGAAAACCTCCTCAGAAAGAGAAGTATGTGCAAGAAGAGAAGTATCTAGCAAATCCTCAATGATCAACATGAGCAATTTTCCCTTAGATTCCTTTTTGCAGTTGTGATGGATGTAAATCATTAAAAATAAGGGAAGAGGTAACTGAGCCAAAGAGATAAGGAAAGCTGCTCAGAGCGAGCGTGGATAAGTATGGCTGTGCATAACAACATTAAGGGACTTGGAAGGAAACCTCTTTGGAATAAGCCTGAAAAAAAGACTTGGAAGTATAGCATTGGGGGGAAAAATTATTTCATCAGGAAAGTCAACTTGTGAGCTCACGGGACTTTCCTAATTTCACCGATTGTGACAAACTGTTTCTGTTGCTAGAAACCTGTAAACATTCCCTGCTGATTACTTCATCAAATACTTGAAAACTAATAGTCATATACATTATAACATCTGGAGGAGGAAACAACATATTCCGTGCAACTTCCAGAGACGAGAATAACTATGTTCTCTTTCAGAAAAAGAGTGTAAATATATTCATACGCTTGTTATTTTACAGATAGTTTGAGCTAGAATGTTTCACACCAGATTTCAAGATATCTTAGAAATTCTCATTCCCTTTGAAACTGAGATACAGTCACGGAATCGCTTAAATAAAAGATGTAATTTCAAGACAAAGTCATTGCTTAAATCTTTGATATATAATTGTGTACAGTGCGCATTCCCTAAAATCTCTGTTGAAAAAGAAATCCAAATCATTCATTATTTTCTCATACTCAATGACATAATCAAAGTAAAATAATTGAAATTACTTTTGAAGTTTCCAAATACTTCACTAAAGATTTTCCTTTCAAGAGCTCTCTAAATAAGCCTCTTACTTGCTTTTCATGAGCACTGAAGTGTTTTAGTAAATGCACTGTTTGTTTCTGCATATTTTAAAGTAAGCTCGAGTTGAGAGTAAGGAGTAAATAGAAAGACTTAGTGAAAATCTGGAAAAAACAGACAGAAAAGATTGGTTTGATGGAGAAATAATTATAGTTGTTTTTAAATAGCAGTACCACCACTTACGTTGCAAACCCACTGCTATTAACATATTAGTTACGTGAGAGTTAAGGCCAGAGAGATATGCAGCTATCTTATTTATAAAACGTCCTATACAGCTAGAAATGCATAACTACAAAAGAGTCTGCGTTTCAACTGCAGTTGCTAACATAATTCAAATTGTGAACTTTGACCCTCGAGTGTTAGTATTTGTTCAGAACACAGTTTATCAGGTCATAAATAATTGGAGGGACATTTAATTCTATGTGGAATAATATTATTTACATTCCTTAGAGAAGTACTGTTGCAGATGTTAATATGAGCAAATGAGCTACAGAGCACTATAAATATTTTGGAGGAAATGGAGAGGAAAAAAAAAAGCTGCCAGTTCTAGCATATACAGTTTATTTACTTCACAACAGGACATGGCTTAAAATCAGAGTGAAACATAAACCCCACAAAGTTCAGGCCCTTCCAGACCCAAAGTTTGTTATCTGTCTAAGAAATTATCATCTAGGTGTCAATTCGAATTTTATATTACCTAACGCCAAACTTCAAGTAGTAAAGATATCTGCGCTAATGGTTCACTGACCCATCTCTGACTTTCACACTCGGCTCTCCAACTGCTTAAACTGCAGAAAGGACTGGTTAACAAAAATGCAGTCTTGGCTGTTTCATATTTCAGTACAGATTTTTTGTGTATATAGTCCCCCTCCCTTTTTTAACCACATGGGTTATACCTTGCACAAACACAAAAACATTACAGAAAAGAGATCTCTTCAACTGTACAGCTCCATTGGATCCATCACTCAAGCTTTACAAATCTAAATAAACAAAAAATAAGTAATAACTAAAAAACTATCTAGTTTCCCAACGGCTCCTAATATTTTTATACACTCAGATATGAAAAGGTACTGTAATGACTGTTTAGAATATTTACTTATCCCTAATGCTTTCTGCGGTCTGCCTTGTTTTCGACAGTATAGACATTTCACAAATAACACCATGGGCTATATATGTCTTGTTTTCTACCTCAAGATTAATTTTTGGCAATACTCAATCCAAACACATTCAGTTGTTTTCAAGAGAGAAGTTAATGAATAAAGGCAAGCTTTTCTTGGTTGGGG
Organism: Struthio camelus; assembly: GCF_040807025.1. Taxonomy (NCBI): domain Eukaryota; kingdom Metazoa; phylum Chordata; class Aves; order Struthioniformes; family Struthionidae; genus Struthio; species Struthio camelus. The sequence continues at coordinate 9,493,588 of NC_090945.1, read as the reverse complement.
CTTTGCTTCTTAAAAACAAAGAAAAGAGGAGAGGGTTCTGGGGAGGGGGAAACACTCTCAGAATAATTGCATTGTACATTATTCATCATTCAAGTAAATACTACTTTGAAATGCATTGCACTTAAAAGAGCATGAGATATCTTACAGTAAGTTTTTGAAAGACAATTTATTGCCTAAACCCTTTAATCCTTGCAATTGGACTGACAAACACTCAAATATTGACACGATGCCCTGAGAAGATGGATTTCTCTCTACGTAATACATGTGCACACAGCCTAGCATGCATTTTGAATGGAAATCGTTTGAAGTACGTCTCGATTACACAGACCTATGTACTTGCTGAAAGAGAGAACACCACCCCTCCTAATCCTTACTTTGTTTTTCAGAGTATCCGTCTTGCAATTGTATAAACAACAAGGACAGACCCTCGATATCAATGCAGCCACTAAACGTCTGATCTGACGATCTGTCAGCATTACCAACAAACTATTTTTTTGCCTATGGACTGACAAGTAGGAATTTTTGGACTGGCGTTTCCTGGATGACTAAAGATTCTGATGTGCAGATAAGCAGCATCAGGGCGGAATTATCTTCTTGCTTCTCCTGGTGATCACTTTGCCCAAAAGCACGTGCACCAACTTGCAAAGTTACTTGTATCTTTTGTCAGTCTCAATCAAGTCTTCCCTTAGCAGAGGAGCAGAGAGCAGTAGAAAGCCCACTCCGCCTTTCCTCACTGAAAAAAACAGAGCCTATTTAACATGTATTGCTCTTCAGGAGTATAAGAACTGGTGCTTGCATTAGCCGTTCGCTCCAGCGATAAAATCATTCCAAGTTGCCTTTTCCAAGAAATCCACTTTCCAATACACAGCACAAAAAGCTGAGGGGGATGCTTTGCTTTGATTATTTTGAAATCCATACCGCCACTGACACTCTGCAGTCCTGTTGCCTCACTCTAATAAGGTTAATAACTGACACCTGTCAGTTGACACCTGTCACAACTTGGTCTTCAATCACAACTTGGTCTTCAAAATATGCTTTTCTTGTGAGGAGGCATTACACAAGAAAAAAAATGTTACCATCAGATCTGCTCTGTTTGTGTGCATGTTCAAGACCTGCATCTTCTAAGTTAGAGAAGAATACTCAGAAACACACAGAACCTTCAAATGTTGAACTAGGTTTCACCCGGGCTCAAACAACATCTAAAAAACACCAAAAAAAAACCCGACTATAACACTATGACAGCAATGGAGGTTCATGAATAAGTAAGGAGAGAGAATCAAATACGCTCTGCAGACTGCTTCTGCTCCTGTGTTTATGGAACGTATAAGAACAGTGAATCACTACTCCTGATCGAGTCTTTGTGGTACATGCTACTGCTAATAGTAATAGATGTGCAAAAGCATCTACTGCTATTACTGGGCAAGATTTGGCCTGACAGCACCCTTATTACTGGCAATGATGAATAAACCACAAGAAAGAGCCCATGCTGAGTTTGCCCGGTTGCAGTGCGAGGAGACGGTTTTAGATAATGTGTTCATAACTAACAACCATAAAAAAAGAAAAAAATACAGAGCTGCAACATATCATTTTTAAGGAAGCTACTTTAGAAATTGGAAACACACATGCACATCATTAACATTTCAGATGAGCAATTCTTGGAATTTTATACAGAGAAAGAAGTTAGGCTCTTTTTGCCTATGTTTCTTACTGCTTCGGGGAAGAAAAGAGCCTGCATGTTGAAATCTCCTATGATCTATTCCAAACTTCACTTGAGGCTTGCCACAAAAGAAGTCTTTTATGCTCAGCCTGTATGAACCAACCAGTCTAACGCCTGGGCTCTTGACCCTCAGCCCTGTCCTACCAGTAGAGGAGCAGCAGCCAGGCTTGGTCTCGGCAAGCTTAGGGTTTCGGTGAACTCAGTGGTCAACAGCAAAACCAGAAAGTGAAGCTACCCGGACTGTGGCTCCACCCTGGATGCCCACTGCTGATCTCCACAGATGCAGCAACACAAAGCTTATTGGGCATCTCGGCACTGGGCATCTCTGCATTTCTCTCCAACTCTGACTTAGCTGGTTGGGTGGCTGTCTCTTGGCATGAAGCTTTACAAGAAGTGTGAAACTGACTGCGGGAGCCAGAATGAATGCAAGGAAATTTTCAACTTGTATTACAAGATGCAGAAACTCTAGCTCAGACAGATACAATGTAAATGGGTCCGGGCTGTGCCACCAATGACCTCAGCACTAATCCAGAACAAATCACTGTATCCTGAGGTGAAACACAGTTCATCTTGCACAATAGCTCCATTAAGTGTCTTTATTGACTAGAGACTGCCAATTGTATAAACCTGTGCCAAGCCATGGGTGATGGTTTTGGGACAACTTTTAGAGAGAGTAAAGACCAAATTCTGGCCACCAAACTGTATTTATAGTAAAATTGCAGCAATTAGGGTATGCATCACATTCTGAAATTTCATATAATAAGATGTGTAAAATAGAAAGCCTAAAAACCATGCAGAAACTATTTACTTATTTCTTTTTCTGAGATGACTATCAGAAACCCCAACTCAGGAAAGTATCTAGATTTAAGCATACGCTTAATTAACTGCTTTCCTAAACTGAAACCGCATCACTGGAAATGCCATAATGGAAAACATGGCAGCACACAGCTTTGGCGTGGAAGAAGTTCAGTTTCTATTTTTCTCACTTGACCAGAAAGCTATGTTTCCAGACCGCATTCAGTCATCCTGGCTGAACTTCCTGAACTCCTCTGCAAATGTCCTTTGTGCATCAAGTTTTCGACATAAAGCTATTTGGAATAATCATCATACATGTAGGAAACCTTTTCAAAAAGGTAGGACCATTGCAGCTGTCAGATAAATAGACCCTGGAGCTAAAAACATCTATCATGTTTTTAGTATTTAAAACCATTTCAAGCGCCCAGTATATCTTAAACAAAACACAAAATAAAACAAAAACAAATGGACAAGGACAAAGCAAAAGAGAAATCATTCCCCCCCCCCCCCCAGTCCGTATCATCATTTGAGTCAATAAAACTCAACATTTCTACCTGGGGTTGAAATGTATATGTAGTTTTAGCTAATGTATAACTTTTTCTTCTCACTTTTTGGAAAATATTATATAACTGTAGATACACTACATCAACTGAATAACCTTTAATTACGTGGTTGCACATTTGTTCAGAGAACTCTGATAAGTCCACGAGGCAGGATTTCCTCTTACAAAAACCACGCTTGTTCTTCCCCAGATATTTATTCATATCTGCTAATTCCATTCTTCATTATAATTTCCATCAATGTGCCCTGAACAACTGTTCGCCTTACTAGCCAACAGTTCACTGACTCTCCCCCGGAGCACGTTTTCAAACCTGTTGTCATACTTGGCACCTCCCAGTCCTCAGGTATTAAGGCAGTTTAAGCTAATATATTCAGATCAGTTTAAGAAGGTTAACTGCTTTATTAAGGATTCTCTTTAAAAATTCTAGGGGAATACCACTTTCAAAACAAAATAAAAAAATAAACCAGTGAAATGCAACTGCAGCAATTACTAAAATTAGAGCAGAAAGCTCATTTAGGCTTACTTATGTCCCTGTGGGTTTAAAACAAAAACCCCAAATAAACAAAAATATAATCCTAATTTGGACCTCTAATAATAAAACAAGAACCAATCAACAAAGACAAGACAGCACCAGTGGCAAATATTTGTGGTAATGGGGTCTCTGAAATTAATTGCCATGTTCTAAACCAGTTTTACTGTAAGTTTTAAAAGTTAGCCATGAAAAAAAAATTTAATCTGAAATGTATAAAAGAAATGAATATGCCAGAAATGAAAAGGCTCAACTCTTGAAAAAAACCAATAAATGGAGAAAAGCTGCCTCGGTTACTGACTTTACCTAATCTTCTAGTAGCAAATGAGGTTCATCTCTAAACCATGACACCTGGTAAGAAGGGGCAAGCCTCTGCCTGCATCTGCACCCAACACATGACCAGAGACGTGAAACAGACTTAATACATGTGATTAAGTTCAGAGAGATGTCAATATTTCACAGAGATATTTTAATAACCAGTATCACATCCTACTTAGCATGGGCCATGGATATTAAGCCATTACACCTGTGAAAAACCTTAGTGGTTTATCTAAAGCTCATCTATTAGTAAGATAGCCAGGCTTGATTTAAATTATGGAGAGTCAGCTACATACACATTGGTAATGTCCTAAAAAGGTCAATTTTCCTTGTTAAAAACTTGTTCTTTATTTCCCGATTGAAACATATTCATTTCAGATTCTAGTCACGGTGATACAAAGCTCAAAAGTATATCAATAATGCTTATGTTTAGCATGCTTTACATATGCATATTATCTTCTACTATTTAGACCAACTAGAACTTCTGCTAAGCTTCTTTGATCTGTCCCACACAATAACAAATCCACATAGACTGCATGCTTTCTCAGAAAAAGAAGCAAACTCCAAAGGGCATTTTCTGCTGTTCCCCTTTATCCTATTCTTGCCCTTTTCCCAGTAGTCTTGCCATCCAACAGAGCAACATCCTGTGCGCAATCACGTGTAGTAACCCTAAACTGTAAAGGCTGGCAAGTCCAATAAGGCTTTCACAGAGAAGATGAAAATAAAACCAGTCTCCAGACATAAAGAGGAAAGGCAGTGAAGCTTCTGTATTACATCAGCTGCAGAAACAACCATTGCTTACATCGACTGAGTTGCATCCCTTCCTATCACAAAAGGAACTAATTAGGATCACTAACACAAAATCACCTTTCAGGTTGAGATTGTAGAGGTCTGCAAATCCCAGGTGAATAAAGAGAAGAAAACCAATTAGTGCATAGTGCCTTTAAGTTACAGACGAAAAAAATACAAATACAATAAAGCAACGGCTGTTGATATCCTGAAGATATCCACATGCATCATTTCTCTGCAACATTTTTCTCTGAGCCGAAATTCAGAATCTCATAAATGCAAGCCTTGTGTTAAGAAACATCATCTTACCTAAAAAACTGGCTAAGGAGACCAAAGCAAGCCTGAGTTTCAGCGTACGCAAAGGAGACAGACATTTGTATACAGAACGCTTCCTAGCACTTCTCCATCAGAAAGCGCTTGTTTTCTGTGTAACAAAGTTGTTCTCAGCTTTGTGCAGCACACGGGCAGCGACAAGTCATTCTCTACAGTTCTCTTCTGCTAGAAAGGGTCAGGGATTAGTAAACGTGAAGAATCGCTAGCCTCCAACAGCCAGCAGCCTAGGACCAAAACACTCCTTTCTAGAAGAGCTGTATTACTGTCATTTCCAAATGGGGGCAATTATAGTAAACCTCACAAAACTAGGGGCAGTAACACACGGGGCTGTAGCTTCAAGAACTCTGGCCCTCAACAGGGCAAACATAGGAGCCAGGGAGGGGTGCAAAAACACCCCACACCTTGGAAAACACACTAGCAAAGGCCCTTCTTCAAGAAATGCTTCCTGAGAGTTTAACAACCAAGGCACTGCCTTGCAGGGAAGAGAATAGGGCTATATTTATGCTGTCAGGATCTTCCCAGAGAGGCTTCCAACTGCTGAAGACCGATGCTTACAAACCAAGCGAGGGTAACGTGGCAGCCTCACATGCAATGCTGCGCTGGAATCCAGCGCCCCTAAATCTGTTCTGAGGCTTAGGGCTGAGCAAGCTACTGAACCACCTGTCATGCCCTCCTTCCTCCCCTTCAAACGCAGGCTGAGAGCTGGGTTCAGTGTTCACTGAGGGGCAACTACTGCCTGCTGCTCACTCCCTAACAGAACCAGCACAGCCCTCTGTGCTTGCTGGTTACACCTACTGCTCTGTCTAAGCCACTGGCTTGGGGACTGGCCCAGAGCAAGAGGCAGGCACACATTAACAGGCGTGACTGTTAGAACTGCAGGGAAACCCATCAAACGCTTCCTAATTGCACTGCCAACCAAGAAACGTAAGAGCGGAAGGAAAATATTTTAAATTCGTATCCAAAAAAAGCATTAAAAAAGTCACTCAAGAAAATAAACACCCTCCTAGAAAATGAGTTGCTTTTATTACACTTCACAAAGTGTAAAGGCCCAGAGTGGCCAGGGGTTAAAAATGTTATATAAGGAACCACAGTCCTGACAATATTTCAGAAATATTTAACCTTTTGTCTTGGAAATGAGGACTGCATATGCAAACCTCATCTGCGAGGTAAGCTTCTGCCAATTGTGATTAAATTCCCAAACTTTAAATTCCACAAAAGCTTTAATGAAATTTAACTCCACTTCATCATTTGCAAATGGAATAATTTTACTGGCAATGACAAAATATTAGTTCAATTTTTTAACCACACATATTTTAGGTCAAATATGTCAGCTTCCTCCTCCCCCAAAATACAGTGTGAAATTTGCACTATGTTTTCTAAAATCTCTAGAGACAGCAACAGAAGAGCTAGGCGCACCAGCCTTTCAGCATTTGACCCTACTTCAGCCTAAGGAATTCCCCAACAAATCTTAAATAAAATAGAAATCATTCATCTCTACTTCCTGGAGAGCACAGACTAACCAAAAGCAAGATGCTGACCATCCAAAGAATATACAAAACCTGTGGCCAGAGACTACCTGAATACCTTAATATCATCATAATTTAAATATGATAAAAATAATTAGCAGTTTCCCAAGGCTGCCTCTACCTTCCCTTAACTGCTTTCAGGGCTTGATTCGAATTTCCATGGAACTTTCACTGTTGCGTTTGTTTTGTAAATCAACCACAAAAATAGCTCTAATATGTATTCCTCTGGCATTTTTTTGGAAGCTAAAGGTTAATGAATAGATGCAACATAAAGCACACGCCAGCTGCTTTGTGATGTCGTTCACCTCTTTTTTGGCACAATAAAATGGGCATTTCTGATCCAACTTAGCCTACAATTGCTGACAGCTAAAAATTTACTACCTAAATATTTTTACTTATAAAAAATTTATTGGTAGCTCTATCGGAGTATTTGTGCATAAATGCTTTAGCACATACGGTTATAACGTGAAATACCTTTTGAGTACATGGAATTTTATCATAAATAAATCAAACTCATCATTCTAGATACTGACCAGCCAAAAGTCAGTTTCTTGTTTTGACTGAGAAATCTCAGTGACTTTGCAAGGCTTAGCTTCTTTAGTAACTAAGGACACCACAGCTGATGTTGCACTGCTGATTAACTACAGAGGCCAAGATTTTAATGCTGAATACACAACTACACAACATGCAGTAGTCCATTTACTAAATAAGAGGTGACAGCTTCCAAGTCAGGGAAAAAAAAAAGTTTTAGAAATTACTTTATAATGAAAAGCATGTTACAGAAAAAATATATATTTTTTTCAAAGTGCAGATGCTGGATTTCATAACACCTCTGTTCCTACCTGGAAATATGACACCTTTCGGGTAGTGTTTCCACACAAACTGATACTCAGCACTGCCACTTGTGAATACTTGGCACAGGAGAGTTTTGGTAACTTCGAAAGCTCTGGCACACTCCATAGCCTAGGACTGCCTTGTTGTGCTAGAATGCCTTATTGTTGCACAGTCTGAAATGCTTATAGGATGCAAAGAATAAATTATTTTTTCTCTCATGTGTATGAATCATGCTAAACTGCTGGAGTCCTCAGTTCTAAGCATCCCTTTGCCGGTGAACACCTTGTAAATAAAGTGGCGCTGTTCGTCATAGACTGGGAGTAGGCTCAGTTTAGTTTGTGAAAACAGCTTCTCTGCTGGCTTAACAGGAGAAACATTTCCTAGACTCATTATTAGTATGTGATAACAACAGCCAATCAACTACTGAAAACAAGAGAAAAATATTGTGGAAGTTAACTGCCTGTTATTTCCAGGCCGATAATGAACGGCAGCACTATCTTCTGGCTGCTTGAAAAAGTTGATTAGAGAGGCCATTCTAGGCCCAACAAACAAAGGTGCTGACAGAAAAAAAGGGCTGACTGTAGGAAAGAAGTCATCTTTTATTTAAGCTCCAGTGACGATCGCTCTATGGGGCGCTAACATTTTCGTAAAAATGCTGTGAACCACTTACTACATGTTTTACTAACCCTTGGGAGTGTTTACTCGAAACAAGCGTGAGAGGTCCTTGCTGTTCCAGAGACAGTCAGGTTTACCCCAAGATTGGAGGGCTTCTTACGGAAGCAGGCACACTGTGGAGAGTAGGGCACCCAGCAAACCTTGGTTTCAGTAAGGAGTGCTACTCCCCAGCGTAGAAGTCCAGCCAAGAGGTCGACATGCTCCCTGCAGGCACACAGATCTGGAAAAGGATCTGACCAAGGAGATCTTGGAAGCCAGATTTTTCTGAAGCCACTGCAGCACTTTAAAGCTGCTCCCCCGAATGGTGCAAAACCTATCGGGGCCATAGTTCACTCTGTGGCTGCTCCCAGCCTCCTACCTCTGTGTTCCATATTTCTATAGGCTAAACTTTTACATTTCTTCAGCAGACCATTCTCAGTACTCCCATGTGTACTGTAAACAGAACTGGACAGCTGCAGTATTATTAGTAATTTTCCTGTTTTCTTTAAAGTCACCATGATCCATTTTCATTTGGTTATTCAAGAAAATTAAAGAAGGTTTTAAAAAGGAGCTCCAAAACCTAATGCACCACAATGAGCATGTGGGTGGGTTGGCAGGAAAAATTAAAGGGGGGGGTGGGTTGGAGGGGAATGACTTAATTGCTTCCTGTGGTTAAGATGTTAAAATCCATTCCAGAAGAAACTGGCTTGATTCTGTGGGCTTTGTTGCTATCTTATTTATGAAGATCGGAAATAAACTTGCATGTGTGCCCCACTTTCAGCAGAAAGCACGTGTGAAACAGATGGAAGTGAGTTATATTTCCATCAAATACAATTGAAGACTCATATTGAAGATGCTGCCAGATGCCACAAAAACTAAACAGCTTCCAGAAGAACAGAATTTACTGTTGCAGTGACAGCACTTTCCAACCAAAGAACAGGCTATGCTAACAAACTAAAGGAATTCAGCTTATCCACAGAGATAATTTTTCTTACTAAAATCACTTACAACCTCTTTTTAAAGATCAAGCACCCATTTATTCCAATTAATTTAGAGCAGATATTAATAATCTGCTACGCACTAACCCAGATTTAAAGCTTCTTTAAATGCTTCCACAAATTCTTTCACGAAAGAACACTCAGAATATATTTAAACTCTGAGGAGCTGAAGTTCTAACTGACTGATTCTACACTGTATACCTATGTCAGCTGGACACACGTTACCCTGTATTATTGCCAGGGTCAAATATTTCAAAAGATCTTAGCGATTTCTTACAAACGAGAAGAAAATAGAACGAGTCTCATTGAAAGGAGCTGAAAAAACGTTTATTTCTGAATTCCAAATTAGAAATGCTTCACGTGATCAAATACAATAAGATGTTGTGAAAGAAGACACTAAAATGAACTTTTTTTTATAGCACAAATACAAGTTCATATAGCAAATTGTATTATTGCATAGAAAAAACCCTACTGCTTGTGAAAGAAAAAAGTGCTTTCTTCATGTTCCTGTGTAACTATACAGAGATATAGAGTGCCTCCCCCAGTTGTCAGGTCACTTCAGGAAGGTTTTTAGTCAGGGTATAAGCCTGACTTAAAGAACCCTGTGTGAAGCAAGGAGGTACCTGGAAAAAAACACCAACTCTGGAAAGTGTTCCCACATCTGTCTGCTAGAACACAAGTTTCTAAATATATTGCAAATCCTGCTTCATCCAGGTTTTTGACAGGAGGGAAAGTGGGTAAAGGACATGACTGGGCACAAGAATATAACATGCTGATATGACAGAGTCTTTTACCATTACAACAGGATTTTATTCCACCTGGGATACATTTTGAGTGCTATATTTTGTTATAAGATTGAAAAAGCATTTGCAGCAAATGAGATAAGTGGACCTTTACAAACACATTAGTGTAGGAACTCATTATTAATTGCATGACACTAGTGAGTACTAGATGAATGTTACACGTTTCCTCTGTCTATATAAATCCCACTGACAAGTTATCAATGGTCAAGAATATTTTACTGCACTGCCAAACTAGGAAGCATATGCCTCGAAGACGTACTTCAAAGACTGGTACATGGGTATGGTTGGAATAGCTTATCAAAAGGACGAAGAGGTGACTGAGTTATAAATATCTTCATGTGGAGAAAATACCGGATATTAAGCTCATTAATTTAGCAGGGAAAGACCTAGCCAAAATCAATGGCTAGCAGCTGAAGGCAAATAAAGTCAAGAAAGTTTTGTAAGTCAAGTACAGTAAAACTGCTCAAAGCCACTCAAGCCAGTTACTTTAAGGACATGGATTTAATTATGTCTTCAAAAAGTGAAGTCCCATTGTAAAGACTCAACTTTGTTTCTATGAAGCACAGGGTTCAAACGCACAAAGACTGCAGAAGGCAGGCCCTCAGAAGAGTCAGAGGGCTTTTTGCTCTTTTCATTTTGTTCTGTTTAAACTAACAGTGAAAAGAAGTACCTGAGCTTATCAATTAGAATCAGGTTCGAGGTTTAACGAAAATACCATTGAATTACCATAATCAGTACTAAGTTCATACCATATTCAGTTCGATGATAACTGAAAACCTTTCTGTAAAAGGTAATTAACATGTATCAGCATTGATATTAAATGACAAATTACCAGGGCTGACTTGTGACTAAGGGTTATTATTTTTTCTTAGACAGGCGTGAATCCAAATTTTTGTTTGCCAGGCTTTAAAGTACTAGTACCCCCAAGGCTGTGGAATGGCAACAGACACCTGAAAAAATGACTTGCAGAGTCACTTGAAAAAGCAAACGCATTCTTAATGCGACAAAAAGTAGATGTTTGAAGTCCATGCTTTCAAACACCTCTCAACCTTAAAGCTCATCTCTACATCAGATTTCCCTTATTCCACCAGAAAGACATACTGAGTCCTCTGTAGAACCAGGCAAAAATAGTTAATCAAGTCTAATTGTCTCAATATGTTTATGGACAGGAGTTCTACACAAAAAAAACTGTTATTAAAAGCCTTTGTTGTTGTTATTTTGTTTTGCTTAGCTGAGATGTGTCAGGAATAAAGAGAAAGCTTTCTTAATATAGTCTCCATGGGGCTTTTTTTTCCCCCATATATAAAGACTGGCAAAATGCCCCTATTTTCTTCCTGATTTCTTCCCCCCCCCGCCACTTTATTTTTTTTATTTCCTGCTAGTAAAAACAGGGAGAAAAGTTTAAAAGGCAAACTACCACTTCATTGAGTGCTATATTTCACTTTTTAAAAGTAACTTTTCACCTTGAAGTGTTAACTGAACACTTAAAAGCTAAATGAATACGTCCCCCCATACTACTACCAGCTCAGCAAAGAGGACTGCTATTAAAAAAGCCAGACTCCTGAAGCAAAGTCACAAAGCAAAAGCAGTTACCTCAAGTAACCTGTTGAGAAATCTCACAAATAGGGTTCCACTAGAGGAGCGAGGACAGTTCGCCCTAATGTGTGAGGATAAAAACTGAAATCACCTCTGTCACTTGGACACACACAAAGATTTATTTCAAAATTTTCAGACTGTGTTAATTCAGGTGGCCAGTTCAGATGAATTCCAAATCAGGCTGGTATTTTGCTGCAAATTGAAAGTAGGTAATCCGAGAATCTGCTCACATCACATTAAAACACTTGGGGAGGGGGGAATCCTAATGTGTCCTAAAAAGGTGGCTTGTTTGATGCCTTCACTCCTTGCCTCACCACAAGCTCTCTGTGCTCCTATCTTATTTGTGCCTCGCAGAAATACCTCCCAAAAAAATTAAGTCAGAAGGAACATTTAGAGGCACTTCCAAATCTGGGCCATGAAAGGCTAGTTTGCCGAGAGCGCTTAGTTTCATTATAGACTGAAGACAAGGATGCTCTGGCTGGCAACACAGACGTACAGCCAGAACCATATACCAGTCACACCAGAAAACCAGCATGAAAGTCATCATAGCATCTTGGTGGTGAAATCAGAGATGTTGCTTAAATTTAAAAATCACATCAGCATAATGTTGACTGTCCCTAGATTTAACCATCTGTCTTGTTTCAGGAAATAAATTCATTTCATAAGAATAAAAACATAGCACAATGCATACTATTGCAGTACTACATATCATTTTGCCATCAAAATTAATCTTGACAAAAGCACAAGGAACATCTTAATTTAGCTTTATATAAAAACTGTCCTATGTGTTATGCTATATCCAATTTACAAAACCCAGGCCAAGCCCAATAACGCAAATACTTTAAACAAGGTATCAGGTGTTACACTTATGCAGTAAGACTCCTTGGTAGAGAAGAGCTGTGGCTTTTGATCAGAGCTGGAACACATTAAAAGCAAACGTTAGAATGTGAATAAAAATTTAATATTCTCACATTGCCTTCAAGCTTCTATGAATGAAAGAGCGAAATCTCTGATTAATTGAAGCCGTTTGGAAGATTACACTGCAACACTGAGTGGCTACAGTTACACATAGTATATTGTATCTATTCAGTTTTTGGAGACTTGCCACCACAACAACTCAAATCCAAACCACCTGGCTATAAAGTGCAAGTGTAAACCTCCTGAAATTCAAATATTTAATCTTTGTTTCCTAATAAATACAACATAAACGCTCAAGGAATGTGTGACCTTCATCATTTGGTCTTTTATTGTTACTGTGAATTACTATCTTTATCCTTGGATAAAGATTTCATTTTAAAAGCAGTGTGGTCAGTAACTTCTCTCCGACTTACCACCACCAGCAATGCACATGATGTGACCTGACCAAAAATAATATGAGCAAGGGACATTGTAGAGATAAGCTAAGACAAGTAATTACTCAACAGCACACTCTGGAACTGAGAAGCAAAAGGAAGGACCTGAACATTATGACAAAAACAAGCTATCAGAGATGACATGACGAGGCAACACATTATATTCCCCTCCAAGAGAAGATGACAGCTTATAGCCAATCAATAAATGCTGGCCATTCAGACTAGTAAACAACAGGAGGCCAAAACCATCTCAGCTAAGGAAATTGTTTCACTTCCTTAGATGGCCAATTCTTCTGCTGGCCCCGTGACTTGCATAAGAAAAGGAAAATATGTTTGATGGTTGCAGCCAGAATGGCATGGGGGAGAAGCAACTGCATAGTGAACATAGGTTCATGAGTTATCACCACTCACAGACACAGAATTTCACTGGTTCATCTGTGTAACACTAGTCTCTCATGGCTGACAAAGTGAAATCGTGTGAATACAAAAAGAACTGCAGGGCTATACTGTACCTCCTCTTTACTGAAATGAATGAGTGAGCAACTGGGGACTGATGGGTGGAAGTGGGGTAGGACAGGATATCTGCTAGCGAATTTTGTTTTCAGAAGGTTAGGGGCTGATACTCTAATTGTGCCTGCATGTCAATAAGTATTCTTCCTGAGAATGGTAAGCATCAATTGCTCCAAACACAACTCAAAATGCAGCAAGGAATTACACTTGTCATCATACTCCCGATTCAGGAAATAAACAGTCACAAATGCGTTTTACGATTAACTCTATCCCATATCAAGCGCCAAATCCCTCTCCTCCACCCCAGACACATCCCCCCAAATCTTTCTCTCTGCCTTGCTAACAGCCTCTTCCACAACCTCTCCCTCGATCATTTCTGCAGAAAAGAACACAAAGCAGAGATCAAGACCCCAGATCTCCCACGACTGCACCTCGCTATTTTTCTTCATGATTTCCTCTTATTAATTTGTACATAGTAAGAGCTTACAATGATTCTGTGATCCTTGTGGACATTTCCAAAAGCTTTCTTGTAAAGAAAGGGGAGGTGTCAAAAGAAAACTGTGTTCCTTAAATTATGAAACGTTGAAGTGAGGGAATACAACTGTCTTGGGGTGATTGTACTTGTCTATCATTCACACAGAGAGTCTTGCATATCATTCCAACTGGCAACATTTTGCAAGAGTTCTAGGCAACCATACCATCACCTTCTATTGCATTACAGTATCATCGTCATTAATTTTTTTCATCTCTCACATGCATGAGAAGGCAAAAGCTGTAAATTAGTGACCCTTTTGATCTCAAGCCCTTCTCACAGTTGGATTTCATGCTATGCCCAGTCTTATAAAACCCTCACAAAGTTTGACTATAATCCACTTACTGTACCTTACACCCACTTACTAGTATGCAGCTTCTTACACTGGTTTTACAGCACTTCTTGAATATGGCTGAAAGACTTTAAAGCTAATGAATTCCAACTGCATACCGGTCAGTTTTTCAAAAGAGAAATGAAGGTGATGTCACCTTCAAAGATGCAATGATAGGAATTTCTGTGGTTTACTTATTATTAATAGGTGGCTTTCTGCCAGAGAAACCAAGGCAATCACAAAAGCAAACAACCCCAGATAACATTGGGGGGAGGTGGAACTGGCCTATGAAAGAAGAGTATATCACAAAGGAAATGCTGTTGAAACACTCTCCAAACCGTATGCAATTGCTCCCATTTTAACATTATAGTTAATTTGTAATCGTACTTAATCCTTATACTTGGTGGAAACAAAATCCTGGACTCATGCATCTCTTTATAGACACTGTTGCTTACAAAACCTCCAAATACTTTACCAGTTTCAAAATGGCTACATTTCTGCTACTACGTGCCTGTTACCGCATGATTACTCATAGTTTTCCAAAGGCTTTAAAAGCAACAGCTACAATGCCAGTTTGCTCTTTTTCATTTATATAAATCTACAATAGGCCTTGCGTTGGCCTTAGTTTTCCAAATGATGACATGCAACTAATTCCTGAACACAATCTGCATTGTTCCTTTGGTTCCAGCCATTAAATTTTAAGTGAAATTCAAGTTTGGCAAGGTCCCAAATGAGCTGTCCAACCCTGGGTTTTTTTGGGTAAGCATCTTAGGAAGATGATGTTCTTGAGGTTACTCTAAGAGCTTTTGATGGCAAGTGACATTTCTAACAGCTCTGACTGAGCACTGGCTCCTCCTCGTCCTCATGGGATCCAGTCTTAGAGGAAAACACATTGCCGTGTCTGGGTTTGCCATTTATTCCCTCTGTGACTGGCTTTCCTTTCTCACTACATCACCTTCACACGACTTATCCTGATATTCACCTTAGCAGGGTCACTTCATTATTTTAGGAGGTTTTAATATACATTTTCATTGAACTTGCACACTTTTAAGGCTTTTCTACATCAACAAAACACTCCCGGACTAGTCCTAGTCCAGAGGAAACCTTCTCAGTGCAGCACAGTTATACAAATTTTATTTCTGTCAACTAGGGCTATGGTTCAAATTTCGACCATAAGTCAGGGAAAAAAATCTACTGATAGAAGTTCTCAGTGAAATCAGTAGGTCAGACCTCAGCTGAGGTAAAGGGCAGAGTTCACTTCAAGAGATGCGCAAGTTTACCCCGTCTGCAAATCCAGCCACCCATGCTTAGGTTCCTGAAATGTTCTCAAGTTAGTTGCTCTGAAATCACTGCAAGACTGTTTATGAACAGTAAGACCTGTAGCTCCAGAAAGGAAAGAAGGAAAAAGAAAGAGGAGATGGACACCCTCAGAGAAGTAAATAAACAAAAAAAAAATAGAACACAGGACAGGCTTCATATCACTTTGCCTTACCTGCTCACTTGTCAGGTCTTCAAAGCTGCTAAATTTTGGTACACTGTCTAGCATATCCAGTATTCTAGCAGTAAATAAAAGCTCGGTTCACAGGAACCTGAAGTTATCGGGCTTAACCAGTTTGCCATATCAAGCTGAGCATGACTTGTAAGGGGACTGCTGTAACCAAGTGTTGTGGGTATGCAATCACTTACTACTGCCCTAGGACACCCATGGCTACAGAGACCACACCTGGCATGAATTCACCAAATACACTTGTTAAAAACTGCCATCGTAAAAGGAAAATGCAAAGCTGGTAGTGAGGGAAGTGAATGTGATGGGCCAAAGAGTATTATTTCTGTCCAAGAAGCAGAGGCAAGAATCAGCTCCATGGCAGGCAAGAACAGTGGAACCACACTTCAGGGAAAGGGTTAATGAAGTGAACACAGTATTTGAACAAACAGAAGCGACTAGATGTTTATATTTTCTTCAGTTGTTCCCTGTACCATATCAGTTACCTGAGCTTCAAACAGAACAATTAAAACACATCTGAGAAGCATTACAGAATTCTGGTGCCCCACACAATTATCTCTACAGCAAAACTCGGGGCTCATGTGTTGCAATATGCTATTCAAACCCCAAACACTTCCTTTCCTATGATAGAAGATAATCCAGGAATTTAATTTGTGAACTCCCAGGTGGCTGTCTTCCACTTTACACACACCTGAAGGCAAATGAATCCTTTAATACTTTTTGTGCCCTCAAGTGAATGTTCCAGACGTGTTCCAAGAGGAGCTCCCCTTCATGTAACCACATCACACAACCACAAGTAAGAATTTATTCTGAAGCCAAAGTAAGATTATATTAAAAGTTACTTAAACACATTGTTTCGATATTTTATGCGCATTTTATAATCAATTTCTTTTAAAGACACTTAAAAAAGAAACATAGGTAAATTTTGCAATCCTCTCCCGGAAAGGATGTTACTGCAAACAGCAATGAAGCACTTCAGACGTGCAACAGGGAAAAGTGCAACAAAGGAAATCACGTAGAACAAAGCGCATTAACCCACAGAAAGGATTCTGTGCCTTTTAGGCTAGCATCATTTGCAGTACTTGAATAAACCAAGTCTCTCCTAACACTTTGAGTGTAAAGGATGCTCTTATCAGGTTAGCTTTTAAGTAAATCAAAAAGTTCAACCTGACCAGAAAGTTTTGATACTGGAACAAAAAGCGGCAAACATAACTATTGATAGTGAATGAAACAGCAACTCGAGCAAAGAAGTGTACTAATTACTAAAGTGTACAGTAATGTTTTCACAAGAGATCAAAAGGTTCCTCAAATCATTAAAACACATTCCAAGAACCATCAAAGGTATAAGGCCTTTGATCAAAAAAATTAGTGGAAGTAAAGAATACCACAGTTTTAAAAATAATCATTTATAAAGATGATGGATGGAACTCCAGTTTTTTTTTTTAAATGATGTTTACAGTGAATTCCTTATTTATTGATCATTAATGTCAATGTATCTGCACGTCAGATTTTTTTTTTTTTTTTAAATGCACACACACACACATTGATCCTCTAAAAATAAATACTAAAGAGGAAAGCTACTCTCATATATACATTTAGGACAGTCTCCTTCCATACACATGCAGTTTCTCACACCTGTAAAATGAAGCCTAGCAGAGACAGGCACAGTGTCAGTACTCAGAGGAGTTATATGGGTATGCTAAACTCTGGACTGGAAATTTCACTTAGGGGCAGCTGCTCAAGCCTCAGTAGAGCAAAGACAAGATTTTTGGCTGTCACATGAATTTCCTGAGATACTTGTGAAAAATATTCCACAATTTCAATTCCTGCTCTGTGTGTGGCCCAGCTGAGTTGAGCTAAATTTGACACACAAGACATGGTGTTATGCCTAAGCATGCCAGATAGAGCTCACACAGTTGGTCCAGTGCTTCCTGGACACTTTGGGAGCCTCACCCACGTGCTTAGGACTGACTTGCACATACAGAGCTGCAGTAAGGGGAAGAAGGAACATACAAAATACTCTCCTCAAACAAAACATCCAAAGGGAATGAAACGAGACACCATGCAGTACGATAGCCTTAGCATCGGGACTATACAATGCAACCTCCGAGAATAAAGCTGTACTAAAATAGCAACGTCAGCAGAGCTCACTAGTGGAAAAAGAGAAAGAGCTGTCTTCTTGTCACTGAAAGCACTTTCCTATCCCCATAGCAGCATCTACACAATAAATCTTCCAGACATCGCTATGTTACTTTTCAGACTTCTAACCTATAATCTCAGGCTATGTCATCAACCTGTCTAGTTTAGTGCAAGCCTCAGTCATCCCATAACAGCTTTTAAGAGGTTACCCTTAACATTCTTGCAACCCCAGAAAACAGAAGTTGCATAACATTCTCCGCCTTCGGTTTAAATAACTCACATTACCATGTCAACTGACTTCACAGGAGTGGCAAAAATAGCCCGTAACCATGAGTGTACTTTAAAGGCTGGGAGCTGAACCTTTGACCGTGTGCTACAGAAAGAAAAGCCTTACACAGCCTGTCATATTTACAACTCCTGAAGTCCAAAAGGCCAGTTAAGACTGGAAAATCCGTTGGACTGTGATAACACAGCAGGCATGCAACACCCAAGCACTCCTCACGTTCCTTTCAAGGAACTGTCATACACAACCAAGTTCAACTGACAGTTTATGAAATCGCAAAAACTCATTAGATGCCAATTCAAGTAGAGACACAGCGCTGGATCCACTTCAGCCTGTCTTAAATTAAAGCACTGGGGCAGCTTCTTAACAACTCTGAAATTTTCTATCTTGTGAAAATATCATTGAAACAGCAAAAAGCAAAACATCATCCATGTCTTTTGCGCTTTTCACAATAGTTTCATGAAAGGAGAATTGGCAGAAAAGCCTTAGAGCTAAAAGTCTATAGCTATTCCAAGTTTTTCCTTATTTTTCATGGTAGCCTTTATGCATTAAGCTCAGCGTAATCTCGGATCTATTGTTCATCCATACTGCCTTATTTCACATGTACATTCCTAGAACATCATATAGAGAGATCGATTACACAGGGAAATTCAAAAAAGGCTCCACAAAACCTCCAATTCACAAAACAAAGCTGCCCAAGTCAGGACTAAGGACATCTACAATTCAATTCTCACCTTCAGACACTCCTTAAATTTCCAAGCAATCGCTACCCTTCTTCTTGTCTATAGCGCAGCACACATGAATTGCATCAACAGACCTGTACATTGGGCTGCTGTTCCACGCATTGTCAGAGAGGTTATCGTTCTGATTCAGTTCCCCCATTTACCCTAATAACAGGCTAATAAGAGCCTCTTTCTTTTTTCTTCCAATCAGCTTCTTGCAAGGTTATGGCAACCTTGTCTCTAGCATAGGACCTCATGGCCACACTCCATACGTTGGTCATCTCAGGATTAGTTTTACTTGACACACTCATCACCAGCAATCTACTGAACTCTCTCAACTTGCAGCCTTCTGTATAGAGAGTAAACCAAATAGGATTCGTAAAGGGTCAGCAGAAGAGAGCTGCCATGACAGGCTTGGGTCACGCTGGTGACTTAGCTCTTTGCTAGCTAAGTTGTGTGCACGGAACTTTAACAACTATGTCCTTCTCCGATTAGGATAATAACTTGATACAAAACATAAAAAACAGACTGGACATTTGTGTTGTTTCTGCTTATCCATCAGGCACGGAGGTGAAAAGTAAAGCAGATTTTTTTTCAACATGCTTATCAATAGCAAGGTGAGCAACATCAGAACAGAACGAAAAATAAAAGGCTTTTCTTCCTTGAGATTAAGCTGTGTCCTGCTCTTAACTGTAACTGTCACTGGACATGATTGCTGATACCGTAACATCCTGAATCAGATTATCCTTTGGAGGAGGGGAAAAAAAAAAAAAAATCACCAGCAAAACAGTGGCAAGTTAAGAAGGCCATGACTTTGGTAGTTATTAACTGGTGCCCCCTCTAGTGAAAAAGGGACTGCATGTCCAGAGTAAACTGAGTTCTGCTTTGGTGATGCCCTACTTTACTGCAGTCAAACCTTGTCTCTTGAAGATCGTGATTACAGTATAAAGTAATACCTTTTATTAGGCAAACTGAGATACTAGCTTGGACACATGAGCTTGAAAATTTGCCTCTTTTCTGCAAGATTATCAGTTGGTCTAATAAGTAATATTATCTCTCCCTTTGAACTATCCTTAAATGTTTACAAGCATTTCATACAAGCAATATGACCTCTCCAGTGCAAGGCTTCAGCACAAGGACTCACACTTTGGTAAACGCAATCAGCTTGTGTGTTCTAAGTGAGGTTAAAACCTTAGACCAGTCAAAAGTTGAGACGGGTATAGATTGATAAATCACAATATACTCATTTCAGTTCAAAGTATACCATTTTCAACTTTGAAACCATCTACTTTTTGGATCACAAAAGTCCAGATTTATTAACCCTCCAGATTTCTCTCGTTTCTCAAAGTCTGATTAAGAGGGGATAGGAGTTGGGTTACATGTTAGGCCAGGATTCAGTTTATATCATGATCATGAAAACATGAATAAGTACTAAATCCCCTCCGGGCTGACTGTTAACTTTCTAACTAATTTTAGAAAGAGCAATGAAAGAAAGCAAGTGGGAAGTTACTATTTCATCCCGCCAATGCAGCTTGCCAAACAATTTTGTATTTTTTTTCAAATCACCAAGCCTCCTCGTTCTCCAGAGGTATGTTACCTCGAATAAATTCAAATGCATTTCCTACACATTTTTCCCGATGAAAGCCAAACAACAGAGCTATAGGCTTCACGTATTAATTACCCTATTTCAATATGCCTTTATCTTTACTACTGCTTCCAGAAATCCAGTAGTACATTTCCATCTCTCAATTTCATATTTTTACAACCTCAATGTAAAGTCACAGAATCACAGAATCGTTTAGGTTGGAAGGGACCTCTGGAGATCTAGTCCAACCTCCCCGCTCGAGGAGGGTCCTCTAGAGCATATTGCCCAGGATCACATCCAGATCTTCTGTTTGTTTGTTTTAACTGTTCTGGATAGTAGATAAGAAGGATCCTCACAAGCCCTTTAGGAGGGCCCTCAGACATGTTATTTTTCATCTTAAATGCTGCAAAGTCTGAAACGACAAATCTTTATTGATTTTTTGGATTGAGCAAGCAATAAGTAGGTCTGTTGGCAAAAGAACAAACCGTGATATTACAAACAAATAAGCAAAAGCTTTTTCTCTCTAAGTTGCAAATATGATGTATATGGGAAATAAAATGACAGTCTTTAAGCCTGACAGGATACAGCATTTGAAGCAAATCATTCGCTCCAGGTCTGACCACAAAACTCTTTACCTAGATGACTTAAAGAGAACATAAAAGCCAGTTGGAAATCCTGTACCTCAAGAGCTCCTGTCAGATATTCTGTTCCATTTTATCAGCTTTTTAAGACCTTTTCCTGGAAATTACCATAACATCTGCTGACCTGCTGCTGATACCTGAACAGATGTTTCCTTGCACTTTTGAGTAAGCCAGACCGAAAAAGTCCTGCTAAGCAATGCCCAGAAACAAGTACTTCGTGTATTGAATTCAGCTCCATGACAAAACAGATAACACTGAGACTGTACCCACACTCTGCATGTCTGTCTGTTTTGCAGTATTCTGTCTTGAAGCTACATCAGATAAAACTGTTTTGTCAGCAAGCAATCTTTTTCCTTCATGCAAGTTCATGCTTTAATCTTGAGGGTCATCTTAGCTGGTACAGTTTTCAAGTCAAATCCAGCCCAAGTGAAAACAAGCTAGGCCATTATTTCATCCAAGAAACAAAATTGTTTCCAGGACTGAATCCTGAAGGCAGTCTTAAGGTTAAGCAAGGAGAAAGTTAGTGAGAACTAAGAAAAAAATATACAAGACGGACCTCAAAAAAACAATCTGGACTCTTCAAAGTAACACAATTGCTCAGTCACTGCAGCGAAAGGTGCTGCTTGCAAAACTTTCACATTTGCAGTTGTCATGATTTTCCCGCATAGCTATGAAAAATGAAGTAATAGGAATTGGCAATCATTTCTTTAAAGAACTTGCACGTGATTTTTAAGCTTAGCTGATTTTTCATGTAGCAAAGGCTCATACCTACACCTTGTTTCCTAAAAAAGGATTTGGTCTCTAAAAAAAACAAAAACCAAACAACCAAAAAAAAACCTGTTCCTATGTCAAATTTTATTTAGAGATTATACAAGTAGTTTACTCTTAATGACCTGAAAAAAATCTGTAACAATGACATCCTTAAGGACAAACCTAGCTCTTCAGGTTAGGCAAAGCACGAAGTACTTTATCAACGTTTGAATTATTAAAATGGGAAGAAACAGGTAAATGCGAACAAATGATAAACAAGTCATACAAAAGTCGGTCTCTCTCATGGATGCAAAGTGAAACAGGACTTTTTTCCACAAAATTCTGTGGAGCACATAGATTCAACTTTCACATCCTTCAGATGAGAAACGTCAGCCTCATTGACCCTATATTAAGATTCTATGATGAACTATTCCTTCTTACTGTAAAAGGGAAAATAGACTTTCAACGAATTTGTAGATGATTAAAAACCCCTTCCAGTAGATATCTGACTAGAACCAAGCAGTTCAGGCACCTAGATTTGAGCTGTTGCTTTTATATCTGCTTGCATTTTAGGGTTACTTAGAACAGCACTTGTGCTTATCTACTTTTATTCGGATGAGAGTAAGAGTAACAAAGCCTGTTTTGACTACCTAAACACTCACAAATAAGTTTCTTGCTCCCATTTTCCTCTATTAAAATAATCCGCCCTATATAGAAGAAATCCAGATGAGCAATCAGGCCTTTAATCCTTGACACCTAAGTAATGCAGTACTGACCATAGTATGAGTAGTTGTGCTTACATTACATATGGGCTTACATGCAGTTTAGGATCAGAGGTTTCCTGACTTTAGAAACAAAGACCAATTGCTAAGTTCTCTAAGGCTGCGGCATTCAGTTTCTCCTCAGCATCCCAATTCCATGCTGATCAACCCTCTAAGCGACCCTTTTCTTCTTCCATTTTCCTTATTAAGGTCAACGTGTTCACAACACCACTCTGAATTCAGAGTGCAACAGTGCATAAAGCCGCAACACCACCCTCTGCATCCTCAGAAAGGATTAGGTTTGCACTATCTTTGGAAATTACTCAAGAGCCGAAAGTTGGATTAGCAAGGACAACCGTTTTGTACTCCTGTCTGGACTTTCTGTACCCAAAAGAGCTACATCTGATGAATACCACAGAATGTGATTATGCCTTGGCTAACTTTATTAACATACAGGCACACGCCTGCATTGTTCACCAGTAACAAGTTGCATATTTCTTGCTTGTTTGCTGCAGGCTGGTATGAACTCACCACCTGCTTAGCAGCTCAATATATTTCCTTCTGCAAAAAATATCATTCTCAGTATTACAATCCTATCAACAGCCTTCCTGTCACCTCAGCAGCACCCAAGTCGGGTCAAGTTAAGCAAGTATGCCCATGTGCAAATTTAACTAGAGGCTAATCAAATGACAGGCTGAGGAAGAAATAATCTGCTCTTCTTGAGCAGAAGTCCAATTTAGACATTTGTAACAGAGGACAGGGGAAAAAAAAACTCAGACATTCTGCATGTGTTCTTGCTGCCTGCAGCCTGTCCCTGAGCAGCAATAGTTAGGAAAAAAACCCACCATTTTCTATCTGCGGTTAGACCCTAAATACAAATAGACTGGCACAGCCGGCTGAAGCCATAATGGAAAATAAGCTGGAAATGACCACTGACAGATGGTTGGCAAGTACCCGCAACCCACACATACTTCTCTTACAGGCTGCCGACCACTGTCAGTGGCCCTCCCCAGTTTCTTAATGTCAACAGCATGTACACTGCTGATAGTCCAACATCTATGTTCAAAGGAGGCTGACTGAGGGACTAACTATACTACCATGACAGCTAGGCTCTGCAACGATGAGCGGTGCAGTTGAATGATGATCAATTCTGCCAAAACATCTCTAGACAAACAGGCCCCTGATGATTTGTCCTACAGCCCATCCATGCAGTGCCCTGCAGTGATAGCAAAATGGTGCATGTAAAGATATTTACGTTAGTTTTTGGCACTGTTCAGGGTGGGCAGATGCAAACATTTTCTTAAATTCTTAAGCACTTAGTCTGTTAGTGACCAAATGAAAGGAAAAAGCTATGCAGTTTACACAATAACAGCTACATACCAAAATAATTTTTGTATGGTTTGTCTTCCTTAAGCTAACTGCAGCAGCAGCACAAAACAAAAACAAGAACAAAGAGCATGAGAGCCAAGACCTGAAGGCATACATGGGTGTCCTGCCCAAAGAGATGGGAATCTAAAAAGGAAAGAGACCCCATAATAGTGCAAATAGTAGAGTGAAAGTATTGAGTATGAAAGATTAGGATACAGATGGGCACTATTTATTTTTTTACTTAAAAGTTATTTCTTTTTTAATGTAGACACCTGGGACTTCCAGTAAAGAACATTGATTCAGAGCTTAGATTGTCAGAGCAAGAGAAAAGAGCGGCTGAAATAAAAATTGGGGCAGAAGGAAGGAAATGATACAAAACAAGACACACACGCACACCCCCTACAGCACTACTACCTAACATTGAAGTCCTGCAGTGCGTATCCTCCAAAGAAGATAACTAAAGCAGATATCCACGATATGCACAGTAAACTATTGGGAAGGCTTTTCTGGTTCAAATCAACAATGGACCATACCAAAGGAGTCTTCCCATCTCAATAGAAAAACATTGTTATTGACCTTGTCCATGGAGCAGAGCAAGTTGTAGTAGCTACATAGCTGGTGGAGGGAAGGACTTCACTGCTGCAGAAAGCAAGAAACTGAACAGATCACACAGATAAGCTGGCAGAGACGGTCAACAAGTAGACCTCTCTTAAGGTGTGGCTGGACACAACATATGCTTCAGAAATGTCAGAGTTAATAGTAATGTAAACATTTATATGCTACTGGAGGGCCAAAGAAAAGATTACACTTTGTGCTCGCAGTGCTTCGGAATAAGCGGTTTTCTTTGCTCTATTAGAACGCCTGGAGTAGTAGCTCTGATATCACCAGTGACAATTATTAATAAAGGGCATTTTCCCAAGAAATGGGAGTACACAAATACCAGAGGGGTGCTCCCTGGGATCAGCACACTGCGTAGTGAATTCATGTTCCGACAGCAGGAACCTAAATTTATTCCTTTTTCAGAAGCAAGAGTTACTTAGTGTACCAGAAAAATCAACTCATTTGATAACACAATGTTTCTTAGAAAAATTACATGCCTAAACACATCACTTGAGGAAAACAACCCCATCCCTCAGCCTCAGGACAGAAGTCCTTGTGGATAATACTGTAATGCAACAGGGCTGACAGACCACAGCATCATAGGATCATTCAGGTTGAAAGGGACCATGAGAGGTCTCTAGTCCAACCTTCTGCTCAAAGCAGGGTCACCTATGAGATCAGACAAGATAACACAGGGCTTTATCCAGTCTGCTAATGAAAACCTCCTCCACTGTTCGTCCATCCTCATAGGGAAGAAGTTTCTCCTTATACTGAAGCAACCTCTCTTGCTTCAGCTTATGCTCACTTTCTCTTATCCACCCACTTCGGGATGCTCCCTTGCCAAGATGTTAAACTATATATCACATCACTGTGTTTTTTCCCCAGAGACCTAGATGCAAGGAAAAATAAAGACATGCACACCTAAAGATAATTACTTTTTCCTCGTTTCTTCTGCTTTGTAGGTGTTAACTTTTTTTAATTAACCTTTCCTTTATTAGTTGCAAACCTACTCTACTAGAGAAAGCGCTACTCCATCTTTTACTATGTTTTCCCTATTTTTATTTCAGGCTGTTGCTCCCCACTTCCAAAAGTGGAAACTAGACATTACTTGAAGAAAGTTTTACAGGAATATTCAAGGTATTAACTATCCTCTTCTGCAATCTGACAAGTGTCTGTGTGTGCGTATGTATGCATATGTGTGTGTACATGTATGTGCATGCACCTGTGTGGACATGCACGTACATGTACACACATACGTCATGATCCAGTCTTAAATGCATTCACGGAGAAACAGCTTATATGAAAACAGCCCAAAATATCAGCTACCTAAAAACAGCACTGTGCTGCAATACCAGTTCATGCTGGGTAAAAAAGTTTTGCACAAAAAGCAATGGAACATATTCTAGTACTTGCACAGCTTGTATTCCAAAACACTTGAACTCTTGAGGTTTGACTCCCCCTCTGTAAATATGTGACAAGACACAGCAGAGACAAAAATCCCCAAAATCCTAACAGGAATAGCTTTGCAGAACATTAGCCTGAACCGCTCTTGCTGTAACACTGAGCGACCTGAGGATCTGCAGCTCGAACACCAAATGAGTGATCTAAGATGAAACTACGTGGCCAGACAAGCCAGCCTTGTGCAGGCTCTGTACTGCCTTTCACTCGCAATCTGTCGGGTAGTCATGCCTCATCCACAGGTGAGGAACAAGAGCTTTCACCTCATGCCTTCCTATTCCCCTTTTCATGGGGTAAAGGAGCCAGTAGAGCGGATAAAGCCAAGGACAGCTGCGTCCTTCTGTGCAAGCCGGCAAAAGAGGAAGGCCAGCTCCCCTTCTTAGAGAGCCTCACAGCCTAGTAGGTCTGAAAGCCCTAACCCATCCTTCTGTGATGAAGCCAGCATCTCGCCCCGCATGAAAGCGAAGGGAATAGCGTTTTAAGGTGGCTGGTCTGCTGGAGTGCTGCACACCAGCTTCGATACCCCATGCCGCCCCCCTCCCCCCCCCTTTTTTTTTTTTTGCTGATAAGGAGGAAGATTTAACCCATCTGTACTACTCCTCCTGCTCTTTTATAATAAATTTCAAATGATATCTTCCTCTCTACATCAACCTGACAAATATTGAAACACAAGAACAAATACACAAAGGCTGTCCAAAGGAATTAACACACAAAAAGTCCTACTTGAAGAGAAAGAAAAGCGTTTAACACTAGTCATAAGACATAACTGGTTTCAGGTCATGATTTAAAAAGACACTTATACCACATTCTCCAATGTGAGCGAGTATTCAGTTAATTTATACTACTTTCCAAACTGAAAACTCCTAAATCACTAGTCAAACTGTGTTTGCTAGTAAAAAAGCAGGGAGTGTGTTTCTTGCCATGGCTGAAAGCAAACCAAGAACTCTGCATGAAGGATGGCTGCAGGGTCTGTACTGCCAAGGTTTCCAGATAAACACAGGTGTTACAGGAAGGCACGCACAGTGCTCTGCTCTCTAGCTGCTACCTTAAAACAGTCAATTACACTTCTGACATTCAAATGCGGGAAGGGGGGAAAAAAAGGGGTAAGGGAAACACTGGCAGAATTCATGTTTTTGCCTATGTCCAGTTCACATCATTTAATGATCTTTTATTTTAGTAGCATTTGGTTCATAACTTATATCTGACATTCTGGGTGTTCAAGAATAGAGAGAGGAGGCAAGAGTTGTGAACAAGGAAGGAGTAATGAAGTTTAAGGCTTCTCTTCCATAGACAGCTTTTCATGCAGTTACTACATGTCATCCAGTGGAAAGCTAGTAAAGACTCATTTCCTCTGTGGGGAGGACTAATGGCTGTGCCACTATAGTATTTAGCGATCTATTTTCCTATACATTAAGAGGTTTAAAACGTGAAAAGGTTTGTTTTAAATACATACATACACATGTAGGTATTAACCATGTTCCTATGGAACAGATTTTACACATCTTAACCATATAAAACTACATGGATAAGCAATTGTCTTATTATTATCATGTGCACGTGTATTTGGAGTTATGGTTTATATTCCAGAGCATTCCAGGCCTTCAGATGGAGCAAATCTGTCACTGAAAAGAAGTTTGGTCGGGTTATGCCGGCCAATTCCCGACTCCGCATCTTTCCCAGTATAGCAAACATTTGCTCCATGATCAGCCTTGGCTACAACTCTACAAGCCACGACGAGGAATAGACTCTCCAAGCAACACGCCTGTTCACCTTACAAGCAGAACAGGTAATGTAATTCACTTTGATCTCCAAGGATAAGGATCAGACCTTAGGCAAATGTGGTATTCTTCAAAAAGTACATACATTGGAAATAGGCAGTAGCTGCGAGCGTGGCTTGCCTAACAGCCAATCTCCATTTCTTTCTCAAATTTAAGAAAATTCAGCAAAGGGCAAAATTTGAGTTATTGGAAGACAAAGTTATGTAGGTAAAAGCTTGCATCCCTATTGGCTTTAAAAGGTAGGTTACAAAGTCAAAAATAGGGATGTGCTCCAAAGATCAACAAAAGAGGTGGGAAGTCTTCTGCTTTTGACTTCTTTTTTTCCTCTGAAGTGTCCATCCTGACCCCTCACTTTCCCATGGCAGAGGCCTCTGACTGGACTCAAATAAGCCTAATCCTGACCCATTGAAACAGCTTAAGTTTTACAGATATCTTTCACAATGAATTTCACTGAAAAGAAGCTGCATAGAAGGATGAAAAGGAAAAGCATAGTCTATTAGATATAACTACTCCTGCACTTTGAGCGGTTATTTTACTTCTCCCTTTGCATCCAGAATTACATGAAGTGGACTATGCTGCTTGCTTAAACAGAGCTTTCAAAGTCTTTGGTCTTTTTAGACTAAAAATATTCAGGCCTTATTCCATGAGTACATGAAGATACCTTAGGAACTCCAGACTTCATTATACCCGGTTGACCTACAAAAAGGTCATTTTTAAAAGCAAAACTATTCTTTAATTAGAACAGCACACAAGAAAAACCCAATTCCAAACAGTCTACTCTTGATTTTGGCTGGCTTCCTACAACAAGTGAAATGATTTTGACATGATTCTACTATATAAGTGTGAAAGTGCGCATGTGCAAGTATGAGTATAAACATTAGAGCCTGAAATTGCATGCCAGTGTAGAGACTTGAGCAAACATAATAGCTAATTTATAAGCCCCCCAAAAAGGGCATCTACACAGCAGAACTGACACTATGTTAACTCCACTCATGCTGTCACTTGTTCCTCCGTAGTTGGCCCTGACACGCATTTCAGAGAAATAACCTGCATAAAGCTATATGACTTCAGATGTGGGAGTGAATATTTTATCAAATTCCTAGCTTTCATTCTTTTATCTAGGAGTGATTAAAAAGTTAAATGGATAGTGATTAACAGAGCATCATAACGGGCAATATCAAGACAAGAGAAAGAAGCAGGACTTAACTTGAACATGAAATTGTAGGCAATTAATATCAAGACTAGCAGTCAGAGTGGGACTCTATCCCCTTCTTTGGTGTGCAGACTCTTAAAGGCATAACAGACCCTATTCTTGATACTGCTATTTCACTGTGAAAGAAGAGCAACGTACAAGTAGTTACCTAATCAGGAGAAGGAAACAATACAGCAGTAGTGGGTCAACCCATGGAAAGAAAAGAAAAATTAACTTGTTGCACCGACCAAAGAGAGGAAAGAATAAAAAACAAAGCAAACCAACCAACCTGCAGAACATCATAACAATACAAACAAGACAGACTCATGATATCAGCAGGAACTTTGGTAACAGTATGCCATGTTTCTAGTATTTACCCTTTCCCTGCAAAAGGGAGGAAGACGACTTAAGAGAAGGAAGGTAACCAAATTTACAAGTTGAAATAGAAGAATAATAGAATCTGCAGGAGTGAAGAAAGAAGCAGCTGTAGGAGAAAGTATGTTGGTACAGGTTTAATAAATAAATAAAATTAATAGACTATCCTGGAAGAGACTGCAGAGAAAAGATTTGAGAATACTCATATCAAAATCTATCAAATCTAATCTATTTGCAACAGCAAGCATCCAAGCAGACATGAACATTCGAGGCGTTAATCAGGAAGAAAAAAAAAAAAGGAAATGACAAGGTTTATTCAGAAGCAAAGATAAAACAGGGAGAAAAGCTAGTCTGGTAGAACTGCTAAAAACAACAAGGTACATCAAGCAGTATATTCAGAAGCAAGCAACACTTTCAGGAAGGTGCTTTCAGGAGAAAAAAACCTAACAGAAGGATATCAAAAGAACTGAAAAGAAAATAACGTTCCAGCAACTAAAACAAGTGGGAAGAAAAAAAAATTAACATTTTAAGAGCAATGCAGAGATGAAGGAAACTTCCATTAGACTGGAAAAGCCACACTGGAAAGCAGAAAGTCATAGAATAGTCATACTTGAGCACTAGGAAGCAGATACAAAGGCAGGTGGCCGGCAGAATTTTGAGAACACAGGAAGGTATGATCAGAACATGATGGTAACGAGTGCAATGAGAGGAACAAAAGAGAGGATTATTGCCATTTCCTGAAAGCATGGAAGGAGCAATGAGTCTGTGCACTGAGCAAAGAGCTCAGAAGTTGGCAGAAAGTTGCTACTGTCAATTGACAAAAGCCCAAGGATGCAAAATACAGTTTGGAGTAACATGCAAAGTGTTTTCATCCACTGATAAAGTTCTACTGTGACAAATGTTGTTTTTTCCACAGGAAGATAGAAAATAATGGAGGCTGATGACATCTGCAAAAAAAGTAAAGTCATTATTTCATCACTTTCACTGATTAAGATTGGGGGGGGGGGGGGGGAACGACAATCAACCTAGACTACAACAGAAAACCAAAAAAACAAACTATGGCAGACAAATAACTGAACCAGCCTTTTGGCCAGGCTGGCTGAGATTTCATCATAGTTCTGTTCTGAGAATTTCAGTATACTTGAAAGATTAATAGCACTGGCTACCAACAGGCATAACGTTGGCAGGTGTTGAGCAACACTTCCCACACATACTGTAAATGCCAGTGTTTCTAATATTGAAAGACTTCTGATAGCACCTTCAGGAGTTTTTTTTATTTTAGACTATGGGGATTTTCTTCCCAAAGACAAGTCTGCGCTTTCTGTCTGTGTTATGCCTAACACTCAAGCCTCAGTTACTTCTTGCAGTTTTATACACTGGTAACAATTTCTTTGTCATAGCAAGAGATCCAATTTGCCTCTGATTACAGTTGGAATCATGACTAAAATAGAAACTGCTACAAAGATTCTGTCTGTATTTAAAATAAAATAAAAAAGCGCTTATTCACAAGTGAAGCTACACAAAATTCTTCCTTCTAGAGGTCCCTCTAAATTTCAATAAACTTTCCTCCCTCTCTCCTGTAAAAGTTCTAAATGGGGATGCCATTGCCTCTATTTCTCTTCAGTTTAAAAAAAAGTAAGAAATACTGGGTCAGGGCCACAGCTGGCAGGTGCCAGCACGATGCCTCCAAGAGAGACTTTGAGATCAGTGGTGCTAGAAACGTCAAAAGAGATTTACACTTTGAACAATTTTGGTACAGAGGATGAAATTCTCTGTCACGCCAGAGCTGAACGCAGCAGCAAGACCCAGCCCTTTCCACTGCAGAGAAGCAGTATATTCTGCAGAATATTCTGCAACAGCCACAGCGAGTTCATCTAACTAACATCAATTTAAAAACAATGTATTGACTTCTGCAATGATTTTCTAATTACTGAACCATTCATAAATACGTGCAGATTTAAAAATAAAAAATAATAATAATAAAAAGTCTTGAGGATCACTCAAAAGATGAAGGACAGACGCTTTGGCTCTTTCACAGTTCTACTTAGCAAGAAAATTCCCAAGCTTGCTATAAACCAAAAGGGAGATGGGAACATTCATTTATCCTTCAACTTCTCTGGCTCAAGCCTACATAAAAGAACAGCAGGCTTCCAAATGCTAGCTTCTTTAAGGATGACTGCAGTTTCAAGACCAATTCGTGGCTTTCTGTAGCACAAAAATCTGCATGCCATGTTTTCTTAACAATCATATGTGGAGCTGTAAGAAAATACCTTTCTCCTTTTCTTTTCTACTGATACAAAGCAAGCATGTTTCTGAAGAAAATATTTTTAAAAACTCTACTCTAGCCAAGAAGATTTACCACAGCCTAGTCAAAAAGATCATCATAGCCAAATTTGCTTCTTGGAGGCCACTGAAATCCACAACAAAATTTTCTATTTCTGAAGGAGACATCTAGCCGCTGCAGACTAAATGGAAAATCCCTTTAAAGCCACAGCACATAGCCTGGACAGAAACAAGCATTATAGTGCCCTTCCCATAGCTATACTTGCCCACGTGTGGCTTGCACAGCTTTCTACACAGCAGGAGCAGTTCATTCTGCCACCAAGCAGTCCCAACTGATCCACACTCTTTGCGCTCTCTACTACCATCACACGCAGCTCCCTCTTAAAATAATGATTTTGATACAGAGAACAACGTAACCAGTGCTATAGCCTAATATGGAAGGGTTCCCTTCAGAATTATACCTTATACCTTAACATATTCCCCCAAAATAAGTTATTTAATTTTCAGAATTGCCATAGTCTGGCATGAGACAACATATACACAGCCTCTGCCTCAAATCCAAAATAGTTTTGCCCAATCATTTCAAGAACAGACTTGAAGTTACGTATTGCACAGGCATAGCTGACAGCACCCTTTGACCCTGGTCAGATTTGTTTCATGGACACGAGGCTCAAACCTGTTAGGGTTTTTTTTGCATGTGTGCTTGTTTTTAAATGCTACCTGCTACCTTCCATTACAAGCTCTCAAACTTCATTAAATAACAAGCCTATGTATACATTCTCCAGCTGTTCTCGAGTTATGTTTCTAGAGATGTTTCTCAGCTCACAGATGATGATGATGAAATTGTGAAACAATTATATGCATAAAGACAAACACATAAATAAACCTGCAGACCTGAGAATTTTCATTAAGTATTATTGCATTTCTTTCCACACAGAAAAAAAATGGGCACCCTTCTGCCACCAGAGCATGTGCATGGTCCTGCTGGGTTTTTTTCTTTTTAACATTCTTGCTTTTAGCACACCAATTCATTTGTAAGTATGAAGAAATTAGCATTTTCCCTGTTCTGGGAATTTCTTCTACTGCTGTCCAAAGTTCTACTCATCACCACAGAAATTCTACCCATACTTCCATTCGCTGTACCCTCACAAACTCCTGGTAACATGTAACAAGGTAACAGGTACTGATTTTACACCTCTTGCATATAAACGTGTGACAAAAAAATTTATTCAGGTATTTTCCTTAAGACTTCCTTGGGGCCAGGGAAGTAGAGCATGAAAGAAAAAGAAAAGTGAGATTAAATCCATGGACTTCTACCAAAACTCATTTTAACCAACAAGAAAGATAGAGAAAGCTTGCCGCTTCTTAAAATTTTCCCCCAGAAATGCATAGAAGCAGAAAGGTAGCTTCTTTTAAATTCTATAGGACTCTAAAAGGTATTGAAAGAATTACCATAACCTATGCAAAGGATAAAGATAAACAAGACACTCACACTTTACTCTTCATAACGCAGATTAAGACAACTGTAGCACTGTGACATACATTTGGGAGAAAAAAAGAAAAAGATAATTCCCTGAAGTTCCTGTTTCAGTCTTTTTTTCATAACATTACCACGAAACATCAGTGTGTTTGTGACGTGACTGACATGCAAGAAAGCCCATATATACATATTTCCAGATTCAGTACTTAACTGAAGGATGGTTTGAAATCCCACTAGGTAACAACAGCCCCAGTTCCTGTAGCCAGCTCCTGCACTACCACTTATTTCAATCAGAGAGAGTTACCTACAGAATGAAAGCTTACTGAAACGAAACTGAATACCAATTTCATAGAGAATCTGTGTCATTAACTACAGAATTCTGCAGGATGAACTGAAGGAGATTTCCATTCCAGAAATTAGTCCCTTAGTTGTCACTAGTGCCCGACTTGCACTACCTGCCATCACCAGAAGAGCCCTTTTGTGCTCCTAAAAACAATCCAATGTAATGCATTATAGAAGCAGCCTACACAACACACTTTCACTTAAAAGCAAACCATACAAGTAAGAGCAGTTCTGCATAACATCCTGCTGAAGCCAAGAGAAACAATGCAAAAAGAGCTGGATCCATCAAGTGACTTTAAAATTGGTGAAGCAAGAAAACATTTCCTTCACTCTCCCCCACTATCTGACCATAACTGGCATATCAGTAACGTACATTAGAATTCAACTCTGTCAGTCAACCCAATACAGTTATACGCAGTTGAATTCACCACATGCAAACTTCATCTCTTTGTAGCTCAGTTACTAAGATGAGTATATCCAATTAACACCATAGTTCAGAGACTGAGATCCCTTAAGGGATGATAATGCATTATGCTCAATATTAACCTCTCTTTCAAAACGCTCAAAACGTGAAACAAACCCAGTCCTACGCAGAGCGGTCCCTGCATAATTGGCTTGTTCATCCCATTAAGGAGCTAAAAAACACATGACAAATACAGAGGTTGACACATGTTATACAAGAGCATCAAAAGGGAAAAAAATAAGTGACATGTCTTCCCCTTTACAAGCGCCACTTTACTTGTGACCCAAGTAATATGCAGTCTGTCAAGTGTTATTTGACTGTCCAGACACTTGACTGTGGTGCGATGTATATATGGATTCATACACATGAGATAAGCCGAACAGTAAGATGGGTACCTCGAGGATTTGGTCCCAGCACTGAAACCTAACACACACCATTTGGTGCACAAATCAGGCTGCAAGATATTTCCCCCTACCCACGTCATCTGACATCAGTGTTGGGTCGAGCAGTCAGTCAACACTATCTGAAAAAAACCTGGTAACCGATATCTACTTTCTCACGTCAGCCATGGAGGCACCTCAGGGTGCAAGCAGTAACTGCTGATTGAATCCCAATATTAAAGACTCAAGTTTTCTGGGTGTCATCTCCTGCTTGGATAACACGCCTGATAAAGACAAATTTTTGTGCCTCAGTTAATTACTCATACAATGGAAATACAAGCATTGGTCTTAATATTTAGTTGTAAAGCAGTTCACAGTCAATTTGGATTGAAGATTGTCAAAGTGAAATTTGATACATGACTTCTGGCAAAGTCTCTCTATGTAAAGCATCATAAAAGAGCACAATGAAATATGCACTATGATCCAGTTTTTGCCATATGCACATCATCTTACACGTAATGAACAGAAGCCAAAAACACACTTCCAACCTGTGGTGGTTTCTAAAGGAACTCACTGCACTCACTCAAGAGTCAAATTTGACCCTATGTTTTCAAATGCCAAGTCCTTAAGCCCGACGAGGAAATCCAGTCTCTGAATACTTCCGCTATCAGGTGGCACACATACATATAAGGGCAGGAAGCAAGCACCAAGCACTAACACTTCATCCCTATGTTACTGGCAGTTCTTAGCAAAGAAAATTTTATCCTCTTGGACTTACAGACTCCTAAGCTATGTGGTGGACTTCAGTCTCTACCTTGTATATCTGTACCTTGGCTCTCCCACAGGTTTCTGATTTTAAGAAGCCCAAAATCCCTCTCTTTTTCCCCTTCATTTTGTGATAAAAAGCTGCTGGAGTCTCATATTTTGCTCACAGTCACCTTCCATCTTCAGGAATTGCCTCCAGTGAGCAAGGAACAACCTCACAAGAGACAATTGCCTCCCGCATTTTTATTTTGCTGTTGCACATGTGGATTGTCTTGGTATTGTAAAATGCTTTAACTGTCCAGATGCAATATTTTTAATTGTTTTCATGCTACGCATAATAAGCGATACATAACCTGGTGCACAACTGCATTGAAGCTTCTTATTAAACAACTTCAACTGCTTTTAAGTCCGCTGACCTGTTATTTAACCGCCTGGAATTTTTAGGTGCTCCTTAGCAATCTCTGACAACAGCAATTTCTAGAACAGCACAGGACTGCAGATACCACAAACCTGATATACTGTAACTAAAAAAACCACACATACCCACACACCCCCTCCCCATAATCTGGCAAAATATTTCAGCTCACAGTAATCACAGTTTTTACCCACAGCTCAGTGTGCCATTGCTTGCAAACACCAATTACACACACAAATGTATTTTTTCCACAGTTGTATTCTCTAAAGTGATATTATTTCTGGACAGAAGACATAATCAGCCCAAACAAACAGGCACATCTTCCCAGCAGACCTGGAATAGATCCATGCAAATCTTGATCTAAAGTACCTACTGCTGCCTGACAAACCTCCAACTTGTCAAGCTTCACTATCCTGGATTATTTTCTCCTGGTGTCCATATTCTTTTAAAACCAGCATAAATCAGCTGTAGCTCACTTACTACATATTCCCATTCCTAGGGATCTTCATGGACATCGTCCAGCACCACTTGCTTCAAAAGCTACAAATACCAGATTCTGCTATTTGTTTTAATTCAATTCTAGAAAGGACATCTGTACTTTCTTTTCCAATATTATATTCTAGTTATACTTTATGCAAGTAACAGAAGGAGAAGGAGTGCATGTGCCTATGGTCCCACAGTTTGCTAGCCAAATTTACTACAACACTTTCTTGTTTTCCCTCCAGCATTGCTGATCTGCTCTGGTTTATCCTGAAGCTTAACTAGTTTTCTCTGTTTTCCATTCCTCAGTTTAAAAAAAGTATCTACCACCAGTCTTTCCTAACTTTGGGAACAAGACTCCCATTAAGTCAGCTCTTTTACAAGGAAGCCAAAAGCCTAGGTGAACATTGTATTTGACACAGTCGGACAGTTTTCATTCAACAGAAATTGTTCAACATTTTCCCATGCTCTGAGCTCTTACAGAAATTGACATTTTTCAAGAGCTTCATGTTTTCTAAGGGTGCGAACTTCTACATTTCTTTGCCTTTCACTACCATTTCTGGTAACTGAAGAGCTCTTACTTAATTCTGTGTTTTAAACTACTATAATGCTTCTATTTCTGTGGCATTGCAAATAACTGCTTTGTGTTCATGTTCTACCCTGCTTCCTACCACGAAGAGGTAAAATTCATATCCCAGCTTCCTCCAGGTGCCTCCAGCTGGACCTCGGAGGTTCTTCAGGATGTCACACACTTGCCACTTCTTACTCCCCATCTGCAGTATTTTGTTATACAATGTTCTCTGACATTAAAGAGCACCACACTAAATTTTAATGACTTGAAAAAGATGAAATTGCCAGTGCAAATCCTAGAACACAAGTGAGATTTCCTCAGTGAGATGACCCCTCTCACACATTTCAGTCTTTACTAGTGCCACACACAGGTCAAAGGTTTATCCCCTCACCGGGTGCTATAGTTTACTTAACAAACAAAAAAAAATTAATTCTCCCAAGCTAACCATTCTTTTCTGCTCAGCAAGCTGGTGCGGGCAGGGGGAAAGGGGGTAGCAGAGAAACACAAGGAAAGGTTGACATTTGTTACTATTTAACCAAATACCCATCCAAGCAAGTAGCCGAGTGATATTTTCAATGTTAAAATTCAAACACAAGTATTTCAACATGATTTCTACTAGCTCTTTTTTCAGCTCTGTTTACAGCATTCAACTCTTTCTCTCAACTGCTTATTTAAATCAGAATCTTTAAATTATGAAGAGACGCTTAATTTCTGTAAAACAAAACGAACTATCTGCTTCAAAGGAGGAAAATAATGAAAGACACTAGGAAGATACACTCTGGAAAGTAATTCAAAGCACAAATCCATTAATACTTACTTAGGATATAAAATTAAGTTTAAATCCTGTGATTTATAAAAGTAAACCTAAAAGAAGACGTGAAGAAATTTGCCCTCAGTAATCTTATGTTCTTACAAATTCATACATAGTCCCTTCTGTATCAAAAAACGTTTTTAAGAAAGATTAGCGTGTACCATTATCACACTAGGTTTTTGCTAAGTGCCCACCCTTGTAAACCAATCGGAGAAAAAGCCATTTGCAGTAGGAGGAAATATTCCTGTCTACAAACTTTGACTGAGGCCACAGACTCAGAAGAAACCCAGATCTACTGGAGGAAATGTGGACCACATTTGGCAGAACTCTGCTACAAGTGTTTTCTTTTAAAATAAGAGTCTTAGTACATCTGGCTACACTATTAAAAACAAATAAATGTATTGACAATTCTCAGAGCAAAGCTTTTCTGGGGCGAAAAAAGCCATTTTAGTGGCTTAGCCTGATACACATTCAGAAAAAGCCAGATTTTCAGATACTACTAACAAGACATCTTGTGAAAAGTCAGGTCCTTTTATAGACACCAGAAGCTGCAGTCACTTAAACAAATAAAACATACACACACAAAAACCCACAAGCTCATAGTGCAAAATTGGACAACACAAATAAGCAAAAACTTAAAATTTCATCATGTTACACATGTTCTGAAGGTGGGGAGACAGTGTCATTTATTGTTTTATTTAAAAATATGCATGTGATTATAGAAAAACAGGCTATCTTAATGGAATCCACTGAAAAACAGAACTAATATTATACAGACAACTAATTTTGGAAGCATTAATGATAAGTACTTCCTCCTGCATTGGAGCCTATGACAGACACAAGGAGTACTTGTTCCTACTCTTATTCATCTGCTACCTCTCGTTTTACACAACTCTTAAGGACTTAGTACTAAATACTATTTTTCTTTTGCAGTAATATCGCATCATAACACATCAAGAGTTTGGCTTGAAGACATATTCTATAAGAAACTGTTCTGCTCTTCGGTGCACAAACTTTGACAACATTTTCTCGGTAAAATAAATATTTTCCACAGTGAAATGCAGGTGCAAGAGAAAAAGTCAAGTACAGCACAGGAACCTTTTTGAGGCTAAGGACAAACATAAATCCTTTCAGGTTTAGGTCATATCCTAGCGCATCAGAAATGTTTTTGGGCTGTGTAACTGAAAATGCTTTATTCCTCTGACAAGTCATTCTTTGTCATATTAAGTCATGGCTGTAAACCTGCAAACTCAATCTGTCGTTTTTGGCTCTGAACTAGAACATCAGCAGTATACAAACCAAGCTGCCAATATGAAACAATCTTGCTTTTCCTATGCACCTCTGAACCAGAAGACAAGATCCTTTCAATGGGGCAGTGTTAACACCTGAACAGACAAAGTGCAGCACGTCATATCTCCGCGTGAGCGCCCGTACTTCACGGAGCTGCTCACACGTTATTAACGCAGGACGTCAGCCTTTTCTCTTGCAAGCTCTGGAGCAGTCCTGCACCACGATATGCTCTTGTGTTTCCTTTACCGAGACCATCTTGGTGAAATAGAACAAACTCTGCTTTACATCAGCTGAGGCACAAGCACTGAACGTTCACAAATGAGCAAGGTACGATGGGTTTTGGAGATGAGGCAGTTCCAGATTCCAAGCTTGTAGGTCCACAAGCCATTTCACCTGAGGGTAGCTGAAGAGGGAGTTCTCAAAAACACACAGTTGAAACACTGCCCTTGATATGTATCAGTTTATTGCCTGTAGAATTTTCAAAGCCTCTTATCAGAAGTCCCAAAAAGTTTTTACCTCTCCAGGCACTAAATTGCTTTTACATCATAGGGCACCCATAGCATTCAAGGTGAAATTTCAGCTCGCCTTCTCTCCTCAGCCTCAAGTACAGTTTAGATCCTTCTTTTGGTGCAACCCTCCAAAAGATAAAAGGATCAGAGAAATACTACTTCAGCAGCCACTATGTGCTAGTTAATGTGGCCAAACCCAAAATAAAAAAAAAGTGTTCCAATAGAAGGAGGCATCTGCCCTGTGCAACACAGCCAGTCTGACTATTTGATCAGCTCTCTTTGGCTTTAGGTACTTTAAATTAGGCATATCTAATGAAAACAGTTGCTGCTCCTCATATACTGTTTGAGTATGTCCTTCACTGCGGTATTACAGTTCTGTGTGCACGTTAGTTCTACGTGTGTCTCGTGTATGAGAACCATTGTACCAATATCCTTGAACCTTCCAACTTTACTGCAAATAAAGTACTAACATCCTTGAATTCTTTCTGCACTGCAATGACTAGACAAAGTTTTGAAGCACCCTTTATATTTATAAAAGGCAGTGCAAACTTTCAAACAAGCCTCCTAATTAGAGCTGTAACATGTGCCCCAAAAGAATAAGTCCATGCGTAGGAATGAAACAGATGCACAGACCATTATCAGGTAGTACCTGCAATCAACTCAATCTCTGGAACAGCGTGAAACACAGCAATCAAAAATTTGGCCTGAAGATCTCATTAAAACAGTACACGATCTATTTACCACTGTTTCTGAAAGGCTTTGTATTATTATTTAAAGGTGTGGCTCAAATAAAAAGCAAAACAATAAATCATACAAATAAGTTTAAAAAAAAAATCTGAAATGTGTTTCTGTAGTTCACACAGGCTGAAGCTGTGAGTTTCTCTGGAAATCAGATCATACAAGCCGATGTTCAACACTGTAAAGAGCCGAATACTAGAAAGGTGGAACAGATAACATTGTTTTCAGGACAGGTTTTAGGCAGAACTTCACCAACATTTTAAAATGAAATCAGGTCGACATTCCGAAGTTGCTTAGAAATAACAGTCGACAATTTCTTAGAATCATGGGCACATTAAGTACTAGCGCAGTAACCAGTAGCTTAGCTAGCTCCAGCCTGCACATCTTAAGAATATAAAAATACGCAACTTTTCAACACATCAATACACTTTTGTTTTGTACTCCAAACAAAACAGGCAGTTTTAAACCTAATATATTTCAGTGGCTTCCAGATAGCTGATTTGTAAAAATAAATTTAATATAAGAACTGTTTTGTCTTTCAGAAGCGTTTAGTTAATTTTTAAGAACAATAAAAGGTCCATTAGAAAAACAAACCTTATTTAATCCATTTGCAGATAACAATCCTGCACCTTGCCTTCATTCTTGTCTGCTGACTACGTACAGCTTTGATACCCCGATTGCAAAATTAGGCAACTCTCTCCAACTTATTGTAAAATCTCTTTAATGTGGTAAACCCACTATGTGTTTTCATTTAACTGAAAAACACAGGTTACAAGTTACAATAGATACTCAAAGTCATATCAGGATACATACCAAACATTTTAAGTATTTAAGCAAGTGCCATATAACATATCACTTGGCTAGTTGCATTATTTTCTTTCTTTGCAGGAAAGCTAGTAATGCCTCATAGTGCCTCCTGAAGAGGCTGAAGACAGCCTCTTCAAAACCAATGCTTTTGCGTCACCCTACACCTCTTCCCAAATCTAACCCAGTTACGTGCATTTGCCCAATTGTGGACAGCATTGCATCATCACTGCCCTCTCAAAGTTGTGTAAATCACTCTTCCAAAAACCATAGCTGTAGGCTCTCACAGATACAGACACAAAATATGGTAGCTAGACAGGGTAGCTATCTTGTTCCGCTGAAGTAAGACCCTATTCTCGCTAAAAATAGTGACTCAGCATGCAATAATGCTAATTCTCATTCACATGCTTAATTTAAGCACTTAATTAACTCCTAAGCACCTAAATAACTCTGTGGGAGTACTCACAGGGCCCAAGGCTACAACATGGCACACGCAGTATCTCTGTGTCTACAGAAAAAATTAAGCTACTACAGAATGTTTTCTTCTAGCAAACCCACCCATTACACTAGTTACACATCTGACAAAAATGCAGCAAGTTACCTCTAACCCCATTAATTATCCACTTTCACCACATCCTTAGACTTCCAAAAAATAAAGGAAGAAATAACACAAAACCTCTACAGCTGTTGGAGTAGTTCCTAGAAACACAATAAAAGACCCTCCTTGGAGCACGTGAG
The DNA here is from genome assembly GCF_040807025.1 of Struthio camelus. NCBI lineage: Eukaryota > Metazoa > Chordata > Aves > Struthioniformes > Struthionidae > Struthio > Struthio camelus. The sequence continues at coordinate 9,452,184 of NC_090945.1, read as the reverse complement.
GGTAGGTACTGTGGGCACAATGCAACTCCTGCCCAAACCCACACATCACGACCCTAAAAAGAGCACAGTGTTCAAAATGGGTAAACACAGCCAACAGCCAACGCCACCTCCGCGAACAACCGCACGTAGCACAGGGCTAGCACTGCTTGCTCCTGACAAACAGCAAAGCATGACTCACCACGTGTTTCCCTCTAACACACCCCAGGAAAGTCTGGCCAGGCAAGCAACTGCAGTTGAGCAACTTCAGTGCCACAGCATCTCCTTTACTTCCAACAACACTAGCCAGAAAAAGAACTGGTCTTGTACGTATGCAGGGTATTGCTGTCCCTCAAATTTATCTCCAGAACACAGCTGATACAGGGACTTGCAAGTGCCAATCAGCAAGACTGCTGCAAAATAATTAACACTAATACCATGTGCAACACTTCTGGTCTCCCTTCATCAATGAAAATTGCCTGATTGCTCAAATCAAAACAGCCCCTTGAGTACAGTGGGAGCTGAACCCGCCTGCTGTGGATGTCTATGTGTAAACATCCTTTAAATATTTCAACATCTGCAGGTTTGGAGTAATAGTGAAGTTGTTCTGAAAATTGTTTGCACCCTTCTGCAATATTTCCCCTAAAGAAGTGATTTATTTACAACTATGTCAGCATAGTCAGATCTGTTTCCTTGGTTCTTCTATCTAGCACACTCTATTTACACTCAGAATCTTCGGTGAGTGCAAGTGCATAAATAGAATAGCTTCAATTAATTGCAAGGTAGCCCATAGCATGTTTCTGATCAGTGGCTGCTGTGCACCTGCAGTAATAAAATATCGAGATAACATACTGAATTTTAATCACATGTTGCCGTGTTACATATTACAGTATTTAAAAACATTTCCTTTATTCCTGAGCTGTTTGTACCAATTGTGTTACCAATTAAGCACGAATAGCCTGGGGAGCAATCCTACAGTTCACACAATTTGGTTATAGTGACTAAGTGGAGAAAAACAGCTTGATAGCAGCTGGTATTTTTCTTAAGTGGCTAACATAGTAATAGGACTTCTTTCATCCGTCCTTGCAATGGTAAGGGAGGTGAGGTGGTTTAAAACCTCCTCACCTCTTGCCACATAGCAATCCAATATTCTTGTGAAATTATTCACAGTTCAATATAAAAGTTAAAATGAAAACAATCAGTTTAACAGGGAAAACAAAATTAAGCGTTACATTAGTGGCAAGATGTTTCCAGAAAAACAATGAGAAATTTCTATCATACTACTTTGTATAAACAGGCATGAGAGACAGCTATGCCACCGCATGCAAACACGTGAACTGGAACAACAGGTGTAAAGGGGAAATTGTCAGCTGACTTCAAACGTACTGCTTCCAAAACACCTCCCCAGTTTTGCTGAACACTTTCTACCTACCAACTATACAGACTGAATTTAAGGAAACATGAGAGTGCACTAGAGGGTTTTGCTGAAAACAAACTACAAGACGAAAAAAGAAGGACGCTCTGCAGCGTTTGGCCTTACATAATCAAGACCCCAAGCTCCACACATCCTGTCAGTTTCCTGGTTTACTTATGAAGCTGCGAGGCATCCCTGAGGAACGGTACAGCTCATTTTGTCATGCTTTGGCAACTTTTCAGACTGGGATAGGAGATAAGGATCATAGCAGATCTAGCACTAGCTCCCCAATGGCAGGAGGGATTGCTATTGCCAATAGCCTGTGCAGGAAGATACACAAGAGTAGATTCCCAGCATCCCACTTCACTCTTTCACTGCCACAAAGGGAAGAGTATCACGTACTGGTCTTTTGTCTGGCTAACCTGCAAACCACAATGTAAAATGAAATGCACCGTGCCTCTCTTGCTTCTCTGCAGGCATACAGTGAACAGGTATAGGCTGTTAATCGCTGAACGGTTGCACATAGAACTTTGCAGATGCACTGAATAAAAGTCAAGTCTAAATAATCCAAAGGAAAGATATTTTAATGCTCATGGGACTGGAAGCCCATAAATATCAGCCAAAGTCTACAACGATCAGTGTCCTTTTCAACTATTACAGTGCCGAATAAAACAAAATTCCAGCAACGTCCCTATATCTTTTATCTTCCTCCATTAACATGTAATTGATGAACGTAGTCTCACTTCTAAACTCAAAACAGGTAGGCTTTCTTGAAATGGTTTTCCATTATATAACTTATGCCATGAATTTAATAAATAAATAAAGAACAGTTGTTCTATTAGAACAACCCATTTGAACACCAACTCTTGGCCAAACTAAGCAGCTCATTGCAAACTGGTAAGCAAAGAGGCATGTGCTTCTAAACCCCTGCATGAGGGCAGGCATGAAAGCAAGCTATAGCCAGCCACTTCCTTCCACTGTCCCCAAAATATAGTCAGAGTGGAGAAAGAAATGACTAAAGGAAAGAAGAAAAATAAGTTAGATTTGAAGGGTACTTTACTTCCTCTTTTGCAGGGGTTCAGAAGAGACGACACCAAAGTTAACAACTAGGGAAGTGACTTTAAAAAGAGCAGGTATGTCGTAAAGGAGAAGAAATACTGCCTGCAACAAAAGTAAAGACATCCAGAAGCAACAGAAGAAATAGGAAGACAGATTACAAAAACAAACTGGCAGAGAAAAAAAACGCGTAATCCAGGCGTCAAGTCAAAGCAAACGCACTCATTCCCAACTTTGTCACTCAGGCAATAACGATAAAGGCGCTCTAAAGTAATTTTGCTAACTACTTGCACAGTGCATAGCAAATCACAAAAGAAAAAGATGCTTGCAGACTAGCAGACTGCTTTATTAACACTGATTCAGGTGGGAGTTGAGCTGCCAATGGAAAACTTCTCATAGGTTTCACAGTGTAGAAATAGCTGCTAACAACAAATTACAACCCTTCATCAGGAAATGGGAGACTTGTCTAGTTTTAAGGTTTTGCTAGATGTCATATTTAATATTTCATTCCAGCCAAAGGCAGAGCTGTTCTCTTGATTCAATTGCCTGTGGACATGACGAAAGGCAGCATAATGGAGAGGACACCTTTGTTAGAAACACCAATAGATTATCAGTCCAACATACTGAGAGGGATCAGAAAATACAAATATCAAATAGGTCCAGTCAAGTTCTTCATTTTCATAACCACTCTTGTCCTGTATGGTTACTGGGTTTCTCCTCCTCTTGTTTTCTGGGCCCAGTCTGCACATGACTAATGTTTAGCTAAATCCAGAATTAATCCCATCCATGCAATCCGTTCATATGTATCTACTGCAGCAACTCTTAGGTCAGCTACTACCGATAGTTATCCTCCCTTCATCCAACAGACTCATCACTGTTCTACAGGCACTCGTTAGACTGAACTACAAGAGGCTTTAAGGTTAACGGAGGCACAGCCTATTACTGCTAAGTTGTACTTGCCAACAGAGGTTGTAACTCTTATCAACAAACTAGAACTTTATCCTTTTAAGGGTATGTAATGTATGGCCCATAATGTTACTCTAACGTGGAAAAATCATCATTTTATAATGCTCACACTTTCCCAGGAAATTTCTTTTTATTCCTGTCATTTGTGGAGAATGGCATATCATGAGCTGATTTGAGTCAATGCCTGGAAGATGTATTAAAGAAGAGGAACTTAAATTCATAAATAGTTTTTGTACCTCACACAGCACTGTCAATTATACTATCTGGTGGATTTAGCGACAACTTGCTACTTGGACAGCACATATGACAATTAAAGGTTTTCTTTTTAACGTTGCCAGCCTTCTCCTTTTCTTTTTCTTTCAGGACCTCAGAACTATTTTTGCTGCTGTCAGTAACTTTGCATTTACCAGTTAATTTCAGGAGTCATTGTGATGCCAATCCATACAGTTTAGTTAAACTCCTCAGAAGTGTTTTAACCTTCTCAAGAATTAACACGTATAAATAACACTGATCTGAGTAAGGAGGACTGAAATAACCTGCGGTTTGTCTTTTGTCAGGATGAAAGATTCTTAACACTTTTTCTTGTAGATTCTTACACTCCCTTTTTGTCTGTTTGTTGTTTTTTTTTTAAGCTCGTTTGTTGCATACCAAGACCTAGTCGCTTCCTTTACTAACCTAGGGGAGAATTATCATCAAAGACACTCAGAAAGTTTAAGTAAATTGTGTCAGACTGTTTCTCTTCTTCCTCTCTTAGCAATACATTGGGGAACGGCAAGAGATTAAGGAAACCCAACTTTTTCTTTGCCAAAACCACGCTATCATGATTGTCCATGTGTTTTATTATTTATTCTGTAATCAGTTAAACACATTCCAGTGAAAATGCTCACTTGTCTGCAATTCTCTGCATCTTCCTTAAAGCGTTTTTTTAAGAACACAGTATTTACTACTCTCCATGGAGGCAGTAGAGAAGTCATTTTCAATGAGGGATGCCATAAATTCCATCACTTCATGATTCACTATTCTTAGACTCCTGGGATTAAACAGATTGGACTTGGTAACTCCTGTCAGGTGTTTCCAGGATATTTTTCAATACCATCTCCAATCTTCAGTGCCACAAAAGAGTGCATTCATCCCATTGTCTTCTGTAGTCAAAAAATAAATTTCAAACAAACATCATTTGGATCCTAAAAATGACTTGTTTTGCTTAGTTATACATGGCGAATTCTTACATAAGCTTACTATTTTTTTTCAGTAAACCAATGCAACATTTGCCTTTGTCTATTCTTTCCTAACCACTGTCAGCCCTCCTCTGACACACTAACTGCTGTAATTAAAGATTCGGCTCCCCATCTTCACAGTTCCAAATTCAGAAGACTCTCCCTATACTCCAAAAGCCCTCAGATAACAAATTAAGCCAGCTTTGTAGCTACATCAAGCCAAAGCACGGCAAGAAGCCTCAGTAAACGCCAGCGTCTTCTCTAACTGCAATTTGCATCATTGACACTTCCCCAGATCCCAAAGTAAAACAGCAGAGTGTTTCCAAATATTCCCTGGGCTTCTGTAACCTCTTTTCACTTTCAAGCACATTCCAAAGGTAGGTTATTGCAGGTAACTGGAGCAGTATATTTCTCGTTGGCAAAAAGGCCAATTACAGAGCAGACTGCTCCAGCATGGATCAGGATGAAGACATGCAAATGTTTAAATGCTGGTTTGTAAATCTGAGGTTACCGTGCCAGCTAACTGTGCACATAAAAACACTCCACAGCCTCCTCATGGCATTTAATACAAAGACATACACCAATGAAGCTTCAGAAATATTGAACTATACGGCATATAACAGCAACTTGCTGTGCCATCACTATAGATGGATAATCTATATTAACTGTACATTGCCACAACAATACTCCTGCTGTTTACAAGCAAGCATTTCATTATTAATACAAATGTGTCAATTATTAGCTCCCAGAACACTGGGAAAGCAAGCCAGCACCATATCTGAACAGTTCATATTGTTTGTTTTCAGCACTCCAACCTAGATTTCAGGTCTTTGAAAAACAATGAGGAAACTATTCCCCTTAGCTAGTCATTGACTAGATCCCTCAGGCAAAACATTTCCAACAGGTGCACATGACATCAAGCAACATTGTTTCAATCACAACAAAACAAGAGCAAGATCAGAGGATTGCCCATAGTACTCAAAACTCACATGACTTCTCTTGGCCTGTAGAGAGCATTTATTAATACATGAAGAGATTAACAGATCTCTTAACGAGAGGCAACCTTTAATTGGAATAGATAGCTCTCCCCAGTGCTTTCAGGTCAGTTCTATGAAGGGGCTAAATTTCATGGAAGCTAGCTACGACAAGACAATGTCTCTCTGACTTTTGCACGGGACCACCCCCAGGCACTTCATCTAGAATACTAGTTCAACTAGCCCTTGCAGAAAAACGCAGTCAAGCGTTCTACTTGCTGTATGTCTGTTCATGTTGATCAAAAAAGAGAGAAGGAAAAATTTTTGAAGATCACAGAATCACAGAATCGTTTAGGTTGGAAGGGACCTCTGGAGATCATCTAGTCCAACCTCCCTGCTCAAGCAGGGTCACCTAGAGTATATTGCCCAGGATCACATCCAGACGGGTTTTGAATATCTCCAGCAAAGGAGACTCCACAACCTCTCTGGGCAACCTGCTGCAGTACTCTGTCACCCTCCCAGGAAAGAAGGTTTTTCCTCAGGTTCAGATGGAACTTCCTGTGGTTCAGTTTCTGCCCATTGCCTCTTGTCCTGTGGCTGGGCACCATGGAGAAGAGGCTGGCCTCATCCTCTTGACACCCTCCCTTCAGACACTTGTACACGTTGATCAGATCACCTCTCAGTCTGCTCTTCTCCAGGCTGAACAGGCCCAGCTCTCGCAGCCTTTCTTCACAGGAGAGATGCTCCAGCCCTCTAATCATCTTGGTAGCCCTCCGCTGCACTCTCTCCAGGAGTGCCATGTCTCTCTTGCACTGGGGAGCCCAGAATTGGACACAGTACTCCAGGTGAGGCCTCACCAGGGCTGAGGAGAGGGGCAGGATCCCTTCCCTCGACCTGCTGGCAACACTCCGCCTAATGCACCCCAGGAGACCATTGGCCTTCTTGGCCACAAGGGCACACTGCTGGCTCATGTTTAACTTGTTGCCCACCAGCACTCCCAGGTCCTTCTCGGCAGAGCTACTTTCCAACAGGTCAACCCCCAGCCTGTCCTGGTGCATGAGATTATTTCTCCCTAGGTGCAGGACCTTGCACTTGCCTTTGTTGACCTTCAGGAGGTTCCTCTCTGCCCAGCTCTCCAGCCTGTCCAGGTCCCTCTGAATGGCAGCACAGTCTTCTGGTGTGTTAGCCTCTCCCCCCAGTTTAGTCTCATCAGCAAACTTGCGGAGGGTGCACTCTGTCCCTTCCTCCAGCTCATTGATGAATATATTGAACAAGACTGGACCCAGGACTGACCCCTGGGGGACACCACTAGCCACAGGCCTCCAACTCGACTCTGCGCCATTCAGCACAACCCTCTGAGCTCGGCCATCCAGCCAGTTCTCAAGCCACCTCACTGTCCACTCATCTAGCCCACACTTCCTGAGCTTACCTAGGAGGATGTGATGGGAGACAGTGTCAAAAGCCTTGCGGAAGTCCAGAAAGACAACATCCACTGCTCTGCCCTCATCTACCCGGCCAGTCATTCCGTCATAGAAGGCTATCAGACTGGTCAAGCATGATTTCCCCTTGGTGAATCCATGCTGACTACTCCTGATCACCTTCTTGTCCTCCAGATGCTTAGTGATGACCTTCAGGAGGAGCTGTTCCATCACCTTTCCAGGGATGGAGGTGAGGCTGACAGGCCTGGAGTTTCCTGGCTCCTCCTTCTGGCCCTTTTTGAAGACTGGAGTGACACTGGCTTTCTTCCAGTCCTCAGGCATCTCTCCTGATCTCCAGGACCTTTCCAAGGTGATGGAGAGTGGCCTAGCGATAACATCCGCCAGCTCCCTCAGCACTCGTGGGTGCATCCCGTCAGGGCCCATGAATTTATGGAGGTCAAGCTTGGACAAAAGATCTCTAACCTGATCCTCCTCAACCAAGGGAGAGTCTTCCTTTCTCTCTTGTCTCCAGGGTCTGGAATTCCTGAGGACTGGCCTTAGCAGTGAAGACGGAAGCAAAGGCAGCATTCAATAACTCTGCCTTCTCTGTATCCTTCGTCACCAGGGCACCCGCCCCATTCAGCAGCGGGCCCACGTTTTCCCTAGTCTTCCTTTTGCTATTGACGTTTTTGAAGAACCCCTTCTTCTTGTCCTTGACATCCCTTGCCAGATTTAATTCCAAATGGGCCTTAGCCTTCCTTGTCGCATCCCTGCACACTTTGACAACGTCCCTGTATTCCTCCCCAGTGGCCTGTCCCCTTTTCCACATTCTGTAGACGTCCTTCTTCTGTTGGAGTTTGGCCAGGAGTTCCTTGCTCATCCATGCAGCTCTCCTGCCCGCTTTGCTCGACTTCTTCCTCAGAGGGATGCACTGCTCTTGAGCCTGGAGGAAGTGACGCTTGAATATTAACCAGCTTTCTTGGACCCCTCTTCCCTCCAGGGCCCTACCCCATGAGATTCCCCTAAGTAGGTCCCTGAAGAGGCCAAAGTCAGCTCTCCTGAAGTCCAGCGTTGCGATCCTACTTATTGCCCTGCTCCCTCCTCGTAGGATCCTGAACTCCACCATCTCATGGTCACTGCAGCCAAGGCTGCCCCCAGCCTTCGCATCTCCAACTAGACCTTGTTTGTTTGTTAGTACAAGGCCTAGCGGCGCACCTCTCCTCGTTGGCGTCTCCACCACCTGAGTCAAGAAATTATCCTCAGTGCTCTGCAGGAACCTCTTTGACTGTTTGTGCCTAGCTGTGCTGTCTTCCCAACAGATGTCAGGCTGGTTGAAGTCTCCTACTTACACACAAAAGAATTCAGGGCATGCAAACACTGAGCTACAGAAAAGACTACTTTGGAATGTCCCCAATTCCACATCACACTGGAAAGCATATCGAAATTCAGATATGACTGGTGGAAAAAAGCGATGTGAAAGGCAGGGTGGCATGACAGAAACGCGTACACATTTGCATGGGGGGAAAAGTGCAGACAAAAGAGGGTGTGCCTGGAAGACACTGCACATAAAAGCTATCCACTCACAAGCATGAAGAAGTCAGACCAAGTGTCAGACTACACCAACTGAAGTCCTAGCCTCTTAACAAAAAACAGCGTCCTTTCAAATCTAATCTCTCATATCTCTGTTGTCTCATTTGCATTCATCTCCCACCAACACGTAAGTAAATTCTTCTACAGTCATCATCTTGTTCAGGCCTCCTGAAGTGCTGCCAAACTTGTCACTAAAGGTGCTAGGCATCAAGAAGCTTTGACAGCTTCTGGAATTCCAGGCCTGGGAGCACCATACCTAAGCCACAGCTAAAAGCTATTCAATTCATTTCCTGAAATCAGACATGTTCCCCAAGGAAGTACTCAGATAACTTACAGCCTACTGATAATTCCTTTGTAGCCCTCAGATACGGACTGTGTGTTAGAACTGCGACCTATGGAAATACGGAAATCACTAAGCGTCTCTATCAGTCTCAAATTCCTAACCAGCTTTATTGTCAGCTCCCTACCATCACACAAAAAACAGTGAGAGAAGACTTCTTAACCAGTTATAATCAAATCCCATGAAACAAGAAGGGAAAAGCTGGGTTGGAGACTTGTATGATAGGCAGGAATTTTACAATTTGCAAAAATTTTACATTTTTTATGATTAAAAAAAAAAGGAGCACAGGATCATGATACTCCCCTCACTTGCAAAGCCAAGAATAGAACCTACAGGAAGGAGGCAGGAAGATACAAAGGCATCTAAGTTCATTTACTTCTCATACACTGCTCCTCACTGGGAAGTATAAACTAAGAATAAAAAACCAAAATACATGCATTTTATTCTTCGCATTTAAAATGCTCTTTGTCTCCTCATGTGATTAACAGACACATAGTATGAGCACTATCTGAGAAAGCTATGTCTAGTAAAGACGTCTGGCAAAAAGCCTAAAGCTAGAAGCTTCTTATTCCATAAGTGGTGATCTAAGGCTACTATTAATAAGCCACTCTCACTGGGAGGAACAAAAAGAAAAACTAAAAATGGAATAAAGGAAGTTTTCTCTAGGCTAAGGAGTGCTAGAAATTTCAGGCTAACAGGTAGTTCAGTTTTTGAAAACTTGCACAGGCAAAAGGAAAGCATACAAGATAAGTGCTTTTAGAAATTGTACTGCTGTAAAACCAGCATTGAGTAGACATAGGAATAAAGGCAATAAATGGCAAGCATCTACAGCCAAGTGTCGCACCACAGAAAAGTAGTCAGATCTCTAGCAAAGGGTTAAATCTGCATAAATTAAAAGAACCAACTGTGGACAAAATGATCTGTCTGAGAAGACTCAATGCACTTTATGCAAGGGGAATGCTGCCTTACAATCCTCTTGGAGCTCTTTCACGCAACCAACAAGTACATGCATGAAGTTGATCTGCTTGACTTAGTCTAGTTGCATTTTTGAAAGCTCATCACCAAAGGCTTCTAAGGTGAAAGTAGCCATGGAATACAAGGGAAGAATCCTTGCAAGGATAAATAATTGTTGCAAGAATTGATTATTTACTTCTACCTCCTATTTCCTATCTTTTAATCAAAGGGACATCTGTGGAGATCTGCCTGCAGCTGTGCTGTTCAGGCTAGAAAAAAGGAAAAGAGCCATTAGGAGAGGAAGCTTGCTGATGATAGGAAATCACCCAGTCCAGGGATGAGTCCACACCACAAGAAGCTGTAAAATAACCTCATGAAACCCTTTGGACTGGGCAATACAAAGACAAAGGAGAGTCAATAATGATAAATACAGACTGATGCCTATAGGGGAAAAAATTCAAGTATTGCTTCACAGATAAATGGTAAGTTTTGAGCAGACTATTATCATTTGGGAGTGAGACCTTTAGATAATAATACACATTCTAGGTTGTTGCAACTACTTCCAAGTCAGTCCTTTTTGTTTGCTTTAATTGTTTTCATACAAGTTTTGGACTGATACTTCAAAGCCAGCCTAAAACAAAGAACTTGCTGGCTGTTATGGAACAGTACCACTTAAGAATTCAAAGAAAATTCGAGCTTTTTACAAGCGTATTATCCTGATGTAATGTAGGCATTCCTGGCACATTGCTTTCCAGCATAACATATAATAACTCAAATATATTAGGGACAGAGGAGAAATAGTTACTAAAAGTGGTTTATAGTTTAAGGTGGAGGAGACTAGTTTCCAGTATCTCGCTAGAAGAAAAGCATAGCATGAATGCTACAGATAGCGTCAAATGTTTATTTTGGAAAAAAAGAAAAAGTAACAGGGAACATGGCTTTTCTATAGCACATATTCTATACAGTGATTCAAACACAATTTAAAAGCATTTGGAAATGAAAGATTTCATTGCAAAATCCCAAAGATTTAATTCCCTCAATTATCTCATCGAAAAGGGCTACACAACACCACACACACACACGCACATGCTTTTCTTTAAAATACAATCCTAGCCTGGATTCAGAGAGAACAGCAGCAGTAGTGACAAAGCAATGTCAGACAACATGACGCAAGAAAATTCACCAGGGCCACAGGAATGCACGAGGAGGAAGAGTCCAGCTGTAACAAACGCCCTGGTGCCCCGCCCTCGACTTGGAGGAGAAGCTGATGACCATTACCACTCCTTCGGATGAGACAATAGGTGTGCTAGCACCGAAACAGCAGCACATTCCCTGCAATCATGTTTTACCGAGTGTCTGAACAGTACAATTTAAAAAGCAGGAAAAAATTTAGCCACAGTGGTACTAGGAGAAAATTCTCCTCGCGCTTTTCTGTGCGCAGAAATTTAAGAACAACCAGGCTCCTAGACCACCTACTACAAACTCTTGTCAACTACAATACGAGGCTTTTACCCATATACCTTAGCTGCTCTTTTCCTGTTTTTATTCTGAACAGTTGTAATGCAAGCCTCTTTGATAGCTCGTGATAGTATTCTCATTTTTAACACTGGTCATCTTAAAGGTAAGAAACCACATGACTGGGCCAAAAACCTGATGCTTGCTTTACAAGGGGCAAGCACATTACTAAACTTTGGATATGCAGACAATATTACCATTTGCCTTTAAAAACTAACCGTATTTTCCAGCACATTTAATTCTGTGATCATCTAGTACCTCCACAGCTGGTAGGCAGAGAACTATGCTAAGCAAAAACCACACGTGTCTGTGAGAGGCACGGAGCATCTCAAGTTTCAACACAGACTAATACACGGAGTCTCCATCTAGATGTTACTACATGGTTTGGTATGTAGATCTTTCAAATATGAGCCAGCCCAAGCTGACAGTTCATTCTGTTCCCATCAATTTTGCTCTCCTCTACAGAGGTGTAAACCAGAGAATAATTTGGCCTTGTTATTCTGCCACTCACACGCTTAGAGTTTGAAGAAATATCCCAGAGCAGAATTAGATCCTAGGAAGATGAGCTAGACAAACATGCATAGCTACATTAAAAGACACTATGTCTGGTCGATACGTGAAAACATGATGCAATCCTCTTCTAGTAAGCAGTGTTAACTAACAGACCGAGTTCTCAGGTCAGGAAGCGTTGCCCAGCCTTTAAGCTGCATTTATTCAGTATGAACTTAGTGTCACTCGTTAGTATAACATTGCAAGGATGTGTACCAAGCAGGTCCCTGCTCCTTCACAGGGAGGACACAAACATACGTGAAACACTGACATCCCTGCAATCCTCAAGCAGATTTGCACTCCAAAGAAATTCAGGACTTGGGCAGCCAAGACAGCCAGACACTGAAAGGTTTAAGTAAGCAGCCTTGCCAGATGTTTAGCTTTTGTACGTTTCTCTGTGAAAGCTGCTTCCTTACCACAACAGGGTTCCGGACAGTAGCTTTTCCACTATGCACTGTTCAACTCTTGGGAGGTAGCTGGGCAGAAAATTCTGCACAGTCCTTAGCATGGGCCTGCAGTTCTTGTTTTACTTTGCTGCAGTGGAATATTTCAGTTCAGCACTACTGTTTTACAAGAGATTGCAGTCCTTGATTTACTTTACAGGAGGAAAGCTGCTTCGTTTTTCCATTTTGTTAATACAGGGCAGCTGAACTTCAGCTCTTTGAAGATGCATTTCACATGGCATATGAGTGGGAAAAAGCTAGAAGAGGAGGCAGAGATTTGAGCATCCCTGCCTTAGGCAAAGTTGCACCAAAAGGAAATAGATAGCAAATCTTTTTTACACCATGTCTCTTTTCTAGGTATTTAGCTCATCCTAACTAGAGTTTGGGTTTTTGTTGTTTTTTTTTTTTTTTTTAAACTCAGCTTGTCCAAGAGAAATTTGAACCAGAGGATTATGAAGTGCAAAAATCAACAGACAAATCCATTTCCTGGACTCCTGTTTCTTTTGCTTGAAGATTACTAGCAAAATAACAAACAAACCCTTTAAAAAGGAAATACTTTTCCGCACCTACTTAAACGCATTTCATTTATTTATTCCAATATTTTTCCTGAACTAGTCACAATTTATAAAGGAATAACAAGAAAAAAAGGACCAATTTATTCTCAAGTAAAGAACATTGATTATTCTAATACGTTTTCAGATGAAAAAACATTTCTATTAATGTAACAAAAGTACTGCGTAGAGTAGAAAACACTACTCCAAACACATCTGGATCTTTTGAGAGATCATTTAATACTATATTAAGGCCAGTAAGGACGTAACACTTAAGATCATCAAAAACTGCTCAGGTTTGCATGCACCTCGGGGAACAGCTTTTGTGCACTGCAAATTGAATGGTCTCCAAATACAGATGTACATGAGTCAATTTTTGTTAAGTATCTGTTCCACAACATGCCTCTTCCAGAAGCCTGCATCGCCATTACGGTCCAGGATGGAAATCTTTACTTATTCTTTCCTCTCCATGTTTTGATTTGCTGAGAGATACATACATACACATACCTAATTTCTGGGAAATGTCAATAAGAAGTCATATGATCTATTAACTGGCTCCCCAGAGCATTACTTAGAACTAATAATAATAATTTAAAAAAACAAAAAACAAAATAAAGAGCTTACTGCATTATCTTAAAATTCTACCCAGTGTTGGACAGCAACACAGCAAACTCTTGTCCTCTCAGTCCTCCTAGTTAGGGAGCGGGGAATTTAAAAAAGACAGTATGTTGTCCTTGCCTGCACACACAAGCTCAGCCCTGCCACTGCAGTCATCAGGGCTCCTCTCCTCCCTTCAGCTTGGACGCATGATTTCTGAAGAACCAAAGGATCTAGCAACCCAAAACTTTTGGTACTGCTGCATCCAATATTATTAGGCAAGCCTTCATGCTATATCTTCAGACCAACATACCCGAGTAGATGTTTTTGCTTGCCTGTCAGGTTTAAGAAATTTCATTTAGGTCTACATCTCCTAACACATTTAACTTCATGCTTTCCAAATTCAGGCTACCCAACCAGGAGAAGTCTGTTAAGAGAAACTGCTGTCTTGCTTGTGTTGACCTAAATGTCTTGTAAATCCACCTTCAAGTAACTTGAGTTATTTATATATTCAAGTGGTGTACACTGAAGACACTGTTTGGCACACCAGTCTCCTAAGTTGTTAGGCACACAATGAAAGGCAGAAACTACTCACTGAACTGATCTTTACAGTCTCAGATTACTTTTTTTTTGTGCATGTAGCCATCATAAGTTTGGTAAAAGCCCAGAAAGTATGACTTGACCTAATTTAAGTGTCTATTAGTATCTGTGGAAGCCCTGATAAGCTTTCTGATGCCTGACCTGTCCCACTCAGCTTAGGGTTAATTAAACAAAAACAACAACCACCGATATAAGCTTTGGCATTTATTTCTTTGCTTATCAGGACAGATAAGAAAGGGAAAAAAATGTCATTAGAATAAGTGACCATTTATAGACTTAGTTGCTATTTGCATAAAACTGAAGTCTGGTGGAAAGCTGGGTGAAAGAGGTTTTACCTTCCTGAAGAGTATCTGGGCTTTCAAGGGCTTGGAAAAACACTAACCAAGAGACAAATGTAACTGCCAGTATAAAACAGGGAACGTAGAACAGTTTTAAACATCACAAAGGAACAAGTCCAGGATTGTCAGCACCTCTCATGGAAGCTACCAACTAGTAAAATTCTAAGACTTAATCAACTAATTTATCTTTTAGTATTTTCTACAAAAATCTTGCTTCGTGGATATGAAGCAATGGGGAAGCAAAAAGCCCATTCCTTTCTACAGCTGAATTTCAGGAGTTTCAAATCATGACAGAAGCAGAAAGAGCTACCAGATCTCTATATAATCAGTAAATAACCATATAAAAATCAGTGGGAGATGCATTTTGCATCCCTCTTTTATTAGTCTGAGAATGTACCGCTTTATAGTGAATTGTTCAAAAAAAAAAAGATGCCACTATTTTAACAATAGGAAAAGTGATAAAAATTTAAAGAGGAGGAAAAGCTGGTCTTAGTCGTGCTATTAGGTTTAGGGTCAGAAATGGGTTATCCTCCCCTTCCCAGTAAGGTACTGGTTTAAAAGACTCTGAGGGAGGGCATGGAAAAAGAAGAGAGAAACACGGAGACAGCAGAAAGACAAGTCCAAAAAGCTATTTTACAGGGCCACAAGGGCCACTATGATATGTTTTTAAGGCCGTTCCAGTTTGCTCTGTTTACACAGTCTTGAACTACTGAGACATGTGCAAGCTTCAAAAAATTCAGCTCGGAGAAGCCTTCCAACACTGATATCAATCTAAATGTTATCTATACATTATGGGCCAATAAAAACGCTGAATAAAAGCTTTAAAATATTCCTGCTGTTGATTCCCTTGCACGTCCTCCAATTCTTACTTATTCTGGTTGAGCCAAAATGCAGAACATGCGCCACATGACTAAAGCTCTTCAGCCTCTAGTCCAGGTAAGAGCTTGAAGTGCAGAGGCACGATGATACGAAATGTAATTAACCATATCTTTTCTCTAACATGAGAAAAAAATTCTATCGGAGTTTAGTAATAGCTCTGGAGGAGATTTGGCACAGGACAAGAACAGGAGTGACTCTACCACATTTGCATGGACTAGGTTCTTCGAATCTTCTAAGGAAGTTAGATGGTTAATTCAGTGGCAACTGTGCAACCAGCTGCCTTCTGTGCCTTTCAGCCTAGGAAAGGAGTAAGCTCATTGCACATCTTTTATGCCACCTAAAAAAGCCACAAGTGTTTAGAATAGATATCTCTTGAGCTGATCTGTGTTGTAAAGCACTGGCCCACCCAGCAACATGGATGCAGTGGAGAAGATCACCTTTCACTGGAGCAGTTTGAAGTATTTGCTAGTACAAACTGTACCTTTCTCCTTGCCTTCCCAGTGAAGGTGTTGTCCATGCCTAAATCCAAACTTATAAGCCAAAATGGGAAAAGCAGGGACTAAAATCATGCGGCTTTCCTCTAAAACCCTTAAGTGTACTAAGAGAAGGTCACTTCCCACACTCCTTTAAGAATAAGCAGATTCATCCTTTTTTCCTTCCTCCCCCTGAAGGAGTACCCATGCAGTACTCAGCAAGAACTTGATTCATACAAAGGAAGCACTCTGAAAGGGGTGTCTGCCGAAGTTATCATTTAACTTTTAAAGGTCTTCTCCGCAGCCACAGCGAAGTCCATAAGGTTTGCACCGAGTACAGAGGCACTCTAGGGCAAGAGCCAGACAGAAGGTTTGAGGAAAGCCTCAAGCTCTGAATTCAAATGCTGGATACTGAATGAAGGCCTGCTCTAGGCAGATTACTTTTTTTTTTTTTTAAACTTTGCGTACAAGAAAAGCCTTTACACTATACGCACACACAGATGAACACCCTTGACCAATGATTTTGTTCTAGAGATGTTCATTTAACATTATACACATATAATTGCTTTGAGGGTTGGCATTTCCTGTATCTCCAGTCACTAAAATACAAGAAAAGAGTTAAACTACTATTAGGTGCAGGGTCCTCAAGTTTAATTCTTTCTATTTTATTTCAGTGGGATCATTCACAATACTGAAATCCAAAGTAATACCAAAAACAAAACAATGTTCCCTCCCCCACATTTTTGTGGCCTGCTTATGAACACTTTAAAGAGAGAAAGGACAGCCAATGACCTGCATTTGACCCATGTACGAAAACACTTGTTTTCCATACAGTTTATGAAAGGAACAGATTTTAATTGATTTGCTTTTTTAAGAGGAACACTTGTATGCATAAAAATATCTCCAGGTGAAGTATTTCTGAGTCCACACCCCGGATGAAGGAATAGAGAAAGACAGCACAAAGACATCAGGTGCCTAACACAGACAAAAGCGAAAGCTAACTGTGCTTAGTATGACACTCATGAAACATTTTCAAGTGAGCTGCCCTGCATCTGTCTCGAGCCTAGATTCTGTGTAGATCAAATCAATCCTTCTGTCTGCTTAGTTTCCTGCTTCCTCTGATAAAGTGGCATTCTGTAAGGCTACCTCCCCAACCAGGTTATGCCCAGGACAGAGCAAAAGATAGAAGAGGAGATGGTAACACCTGTCATCCAATAGCTTAACACATTCTCCCAGGATCGCTGAGGCCGGGGTTTCCTTCCCTCCTCTGGCTGAAGAAACTTCAATCTGGGTTTTTCACCACCATAAGCAAAGCCCAACTTAGCCATTTGCTGTTCAGCCCCCATCTTCTGAAGCTGTCCTGCAGTGCAGCTGCATGGGAGGAACACTTTCAGATTCCAGTCCCTGCTCCAAAGGCCAGCAATGGATTCTTTCTTAAGCCACAGAAAAGCAGCCTTGGGACAGAGTGGAATCCAGGACACCTCTCCACTACCAGGCAAGCATCCTGATGGATGGACTGAGTCATCCTCATACTCCTGGGCCAAAAATGATCTTTTTACCACTCATAAAATGGACCCATTTCAGCAGAGGACAAAGATCCACCACTTCATTCCAGAGCAGCTCGCAGCTGGCCGTTATTCCTGCTTTTCCCAGCACAGTGCTGTAAATACCCCTGCAGAGAGGTAGCTAAGTGGCACCTCTAACACCCTGCCTTAGTGTTACAGCGCTGACACTCTAAATAGAAGTATCCGTCCTTCCTCCAGAGGAAAATCTTAACAAGGACAGTTCCAGGGGCTTCCTCCCCCCCCCCCTTTGTTAAGAGTTCCCTCATACAGCTAAGCAGTCAAGTGAGGAGTGCTCAAGGGCTCTGAATCTTAAGGAGAGGGAGGCCCCTCCTGGTTACATCAGGTAAGGCACCTAAACCAAAGCAAGGTAAGATTCAAAAAAATTCATCGCTCTCCTAATTTCAGCCCCTGCTCTTTTGATTGCTGGCTTTGGTAGCTTCCGCACAGAGCACAGGGAGCAGAACTCAGAGCTGCAGAATCCATCTCATCACCAAACACATCTTTCCAATGTTGGACATCAGTAGAGCAGGAGTTGAAACGGAAGCGATTTGCAGTTGCTTTGTGGGTTGCTCAGTACTAAATCCTGTGGGAAGCAAATTTCATGTGCCATTCAGGAGTTACTTCATATCCACATGACAGTACTGTATTTCCTGGTAGAGGTATTAATCCCACAGTAAAAAATGGCTATAGATGTCAGCAAGTCCATGGAGCCCAGATTTGGCCTCTGAAACACAAAAGCAATTACTACCTGCTGTTCCCTCAATTTATTCAATCAGATGAGGAGCTTAAAGCATCGTAAGGCAAAATCTTCTCTGCAATTCAGAAAACGATGTTTGAGTTGTATCATCCTTCCTTCACTAACAGACATGCACTGATGTCAACTGAGTTTTCCTTTGCATTCTCAGCTGAAAACATGCCTCCTTTTTAACAACAATGCAGTAGAAGTTAAAGGAAGCTTTTGAAGAATGTGAGATTTCCCAACTCTGTCATTTTGCAGAACAGTAAGAACCACCAAGAAACTCACATTCGTTTAGAGGTGGTGTAATACACCAAAATTACCCTTTATTTCTCATTTGGCCATGTCAAATAACAAACCTCATGGATCAAGTTCCTTCACATCTCCGAAAACATGCATACATCCTTGTTGCAAAGAACAGATGGTGTTTTGTGCTTCTATCTGCCTCTCAAAAATCTGTGGATCACTGTTTATTATCTCATTTCTTGGTTCTTACCCCCCCCCCCCAAAAAAAAGGACAAAAAAGAAAAGCTCAAACCCAACTGTCTAATAGTGTCCTTTTTTGTGGAAAAGGGCAAAGTATTTTAAGTAGAACTAATCTTAGAGCTAATTTTTTTTGCATCAACTTTCACTTGGCATTAAATGAGATGCTAAGAACAAAAAAGTTCAAAACTGCTTCACAAACAGTCTAAAAAAAGAAATAAATGCATTGCCTCCAGCCTACCCAAATCCATTTTCTGCCACATATACTCAACTTCTCCTTACCATGTGGAAAGGGAATCCTATCAACCATCATACATACCTTAGTTGATAAGGCTATTTAACTTAAGCACAAATAAATCAAAAAGAGAGAGAAAAGCATCCTAAGAATGACCATCTTTTACTACTTTTCTGATCCATCTCATTCTTTCTTACTAATTTCTTGCTACTCCACTTCAGCTATACTTGGGGGTATTTTGTTTCAGCTAAAAGGACACCTTTCACTTACTACCCTTTGCATAGATGCATATTGCATTTTCAACAAATAATAGGTTTGTTTGATTGCTATGCAATACAGCTGCAGGAGTAAAAGGTGTGACAGTAAATGGCTGTGAACTAAGACAACCTATACAAGATAAATGTTTCTGACCACTGACAAAGTAACCCTTCACATAAGACTGGAATTACGGAAGCCAATAGCAAACAGGCAGCTATGCACAGTACCCAGTGACTCCACTGCAGAGCTGAAATGCAGCAGAGAGTACTGGTTTGTTTTAGCTCCTTTCAACAAATGGAGCTTGAAGCTGTCTGTTGTGCAGTACCAACAGTGTACAGTATTCCCAATGACTCAGTTTAAATCAGTAACACAGAGAGGGAGTATTCTGGTTGCAGGAACCCCATTGTTATGAATATCAGCACTTACAGATGTTTCCAAAAACCATTAAAAGAAGTTTGTTTCACAAACAGAAAATAAAGAGTCATTTACCAGCTAACTCTTGTTTCTGCGGGTACTGATCCAAGCAGACCCTCTCTGTAGGAACATACAGAGCTTATCCTCTAGACTTTGAGTTAAGAGGCATTATTTTACTTCAATGAAGGGAATGGTTATAGATTGGGAGATAGCCCTTTCAATCCCTTTGTATTGGAGGGCAGCATCATGGCAGGAGGTAGAGGAGTACCAATGCAGAAACCCAGAAGACATCATTACCCAAGGAGCTTGCTATCGCATACAAAAATCACCTGGGCAGTAAGAATAGACAGTGACAGTTTAAGACCTGCGCAGCCAAGTCCAACACAAGGAAGTCTTTTTTTGTGCTCAGAGGAAACTATAGAGATACACCTCTGCAAGTAGACAATTCAGTAGCCCATGACAGCAGTAACTCCTGACATAGATGTTTCGATAATCTTATCAACCACATTTGCTTAAAATTGGCCCATTAACCCAGTCCTGATATCTCCAGCTATAAACTAATGGGAAACTGAACAAATAGTAACATAACTAAACATGACAGTAGCACCAGGTACTCAAAGAGATATGCAAGAGAAGCAATTGAACTGAGAGCAAGGTTTTAGCTGATTTTCACTCATGTTTACTAATGGAATTTCTCTAAGTATAAGGATCCGTGGTTTAGCAGAATGGTTTGCAAGAACATTAGAAGACATAAGTCAGCCACTGAAGCTCCATTCTTATTCTCCTGATGTTGACAGTGCTAATGACATCAGTGTCTTTTGGTTGTAGAATAAGTCTTGGTACTGGTGACGGCATACCACAAGTTTAGCACATGTCATAGAAGAAAAGATAAGAATTACCTTTTGTCTTTATTCAAATAACCAAATCTTTGAGCTTGCAAAATGAAATTGTCCATGGAATAAGATTAACAGTTCATTATTCTTCAAACAAAACAAAATACAACTTTATGCCTGCATTAGGAGTTGGTTATGAGACTGCACATTAATAGCATATACGTTCTTAGCCCACAAACATTAGGAAAGGAGGTTGATATATGCTGCTAAATTATTAAACAATAATTTTATTATACCAAGAAAGGGGGAAGTACCACAGGAAAAAATGATAGCTCCACTATTCACTCCCTCACGTTGATGAAATAGAAAGTGTTAGTATTATAAATCTTATTTAATTTCTTATAGCAAGATACCAAAAAAAGTTGTTATTTAAGGGATTTGTTCATTTATTCTTCTTAAGTAAACAAAAAGAGTAACCAAGTACACAGCTAGATGTGTTAAGATTTTCAGGTTGGTTAAACAGTGGAGAAAGGGGAGGAAAAAAGAAAGGAGGGGGGAACCAGGCCGAGATAGAATGAAGCACTTTATCACAAAAGCATCCAACTCCCATGGGATTGGAGTTTTCTGGGAAAGCACATGCTGTAGCTGTGCACAGTGTAACAGGTATGAGACTGCAAAAAGGGTGGAGGGGAAAGGCTAACACATACACTGCTTGAACTTTCTTTGTCAGAGACTTTTGGAGATTAAATCAACTCTCCTCTCAAAGGCTTTTGGAAACGGACGTAAAATTTTTCACACAGAAGAGCAGACAACTTGTAGCAACATCCAAAGAGACCCTCCCCCAGTTTAACCCTGTTACGATTCTTCCTAAGGGACAGTTCTCATAAACCTTAGCGTGATTAGCCTCAGGTAGCTCTGTTAAAAGCTTATTCCTACAGTAATCTCTCTCACTGACTTCAAGGAAACCCTAGCAAGGAACCAAGACTAGCATACCTTGAATATAGAAAAGGAACTCTGGAGTAGGTGACTCAGTCAACTCCATCCTTGAAGCCTAACAGCTGAGCAATAAAGGCTTTTTCTCTTCTCAAAGGCCACCCCTTTTCCATCACCCTGCTCCCTCTTATAAACATCAAACCCAGAAGTGGAGACTGTTAGAAAGTAACAATTTAATGGCTACAACTTTGAAAGGATGATCCACCTAATAAACGGTGTTATTCTGTTGTTAAGTAGCAACACTTAGGTGCTTCAAATACAACTACCACTTAAGCAGCATGTAGATTGCAAAAAATGAAATAAAATGAAATAAAATGAAATAAAATGACTTGAAGGCAAAGAGATAACAGGGAAAGCGTCTACCACATTTTTCTTGCATGTCCTTGACATGGATGTGAACCAAGGGTAAGAATGACAAGAAGGAAAAGAAATCCAGCAGCCCTCCCCACAGAACCTCTAGAAGCCTCTGCAGTCAGGACTCAACTTTTGGACATGGGTAGGTGGGGCATACTTGGACAGAAGGAGGGCATTCCGTCACAACTGCGTGGGAGTCATACTCACGATGAGGCCCTTTCTAGTAAGTCCCAACACGGGTACCTAATGAGGAACGTCTGCAGCCGCGGCAGGCACTTACTTGTGGGAGGCGGGTACCGGCAGCCCCGCGGCCTCCTCCGCCTGGGCTTCGAAGTCCTCCCGCCGCAGCACGTCCCCGGAGCCGCGGAAACCCAGCTCCACCAGCTGCCGCGCCACCTCCTCGCTCTGCGGAAAAGCAAGGCCAGGCAAGGGGGCCTCCGTCAGTGCCGGACCCCGACGCCGGCGCCCCCGGCCCGCGCTGCCCCCCGCCGCCCGCGCCGGAGCCGAGCGCCGCCGCAACCGCGAGCAGATGCCGCCACCCAGCGGCGGGCGCGGCGCGGCGGGGCCCCCGGCCCGGCTCGGCGCTGCACGCAGGGCGCTGGGCAGCTGCACTTGCGGGGCCGCGACCGCCCGCCCCGGGGCACCGAGGTGCCTGTGCCCTCGCTTGGCAGAGGCAGGCGGCCGCGGCCCTCCAGAAACACACCTCCGCTCCTACTGGCGGGCCACGTAGCCCGCTGCCAGACCAAGGAGTGCCTCTGCCCTTGGCCCCTGAGACACACCGCTCTGCAGATAAATTACCGGCTGTGTCAGAAATAGCAGCTGACACAGTTACTCCAGTTCATGGCCTTCTTTGGCAGGCAGAGAGAACTTTAATGCTGGGTCCCTTCTTGGCTAAACAAAAGGTGAAAGCCTTCACTGGCAAGTGAAGGTAACAGGAGCTGTTAATCAAGCAGGGCTCAGGCGGAATATGCAACATGCAGGCTGTACGTTGCAGCATGAGAGCCAGGGTCTGCACAACGCCCCAAGCTCAAGCGAAAAAGAACTACAACACCTAATGACCACATCTATACTGCATGATTAACAAGCTTTGCATAGTCTCATTAGAGGCTTTTTTGGGTGCCTAGGAAGTTTATGCCCATGACAGACCCCAGGCAGCACTGAAGAAAAACTAGCAGCTGAAGCCCGGTGGATTCTTTCCTGTTTTTCCTCCACCTGCATCGCATCTAGGCCTCAGGAAAGGACTTGCACTCCTCTACCATTTGTAATCACACAGGGTTGCCGCTCTTTAAACAACCAGCTTGAGAATCTAACATGGTTTCCCGCTGGACATTTAAAATATCACTCACACACAAAAGTAGCACTGATGAGCTCAGCACTGAGGAGGGGGGCAGCAGAGCTGGGGATGAGGTATTTCCTTTTGAAGTAGGGGCACCTGATAAGCCCTGCCTGGCAAAGTGCCACAGGAAATACCACATGTGACTTCAACCCCATTCAAGTGCTCTGGCCAACTCTTCAGAGGGTGTCAGCAAGCTGCCAGACTCTCTCCGGATTTCTGAGGCCAAATGAGGATTGCTAGCTGCCTTCTGAATGCAAACCTGGAAGCAATGGCAACCATTTTTAACACTACCTTCCTTCTAAGGAATCTTTTGTGACTTTCCCCAAAGTGTTTTCAACTGGGCGCTGGCAAACAATGCACGTTCATTGCATTTTTAGAGATCAAAATCTCAGCAGTTAACGCCCTTCCAATATCACCGGGATGCAGATTCTTGAACCGTGCTCTCCCTTGGAGCAACTCACCACAAAAATTGTCCTTCCTATACACTGGAAACATGCAAGATCTTCTTCCTGGCTTAGCCTAACAGCCAGGCCAGCGTTGGCTTGATGTTGCTCTTGCATATCAAAGCCAGCCCCCTTGTCTTCGTCTCCTTTTATACTGCTAGACAAACAGGGTGTTTGTTGCCATACTGTTTTTCTCTGGCTGAACATTAACAGTAAACGGTGCACAACAAACTCCTGCTCACATGAAAGGCTTTCTAGTCCAGGCCTATATACTTCAAGTTCCCTTGTGAACAGCCCACTGTTTTGGCTAGCCCTGCCTTGTCAGTCGAGCTGAACTTGAGCCAGAAACACCACTGGGTGTTCCTTTACAGGTGTTTCTGACAAACTTCAAAACCCTTTCCAGGGTTTATCCATACACAAAAGCTGTGCTACCTTCCTCCAGTGGAGACAGGTTGCACTGAGAGACACTAGTTTACGGTAGTGCTGCTTATTCCCTAAGGATGTGGGTTTTAGTAATGAGATCGTTTCAGTTACTGGGTACTGGAAGCATCACAAGGCAGAATTCATCTAACTCCCCTAAAGAGCTAGTTATTGCACTGTACGCTAAACGTGGGCTGGAGTACTTTATCCTCCCACTTGCCGTGATTTAGAGCATCTCTGATAACAACACACCTGGGAAGCAGGTGGCACTCCCCCTCCCCAGCAGAGGGCCTGAGGCGTATGGAGGACTCCCCGGGGGACGGCACCTCCTCACCACAGACACAGCGAGGCTGGTTTGGGCGGGCGGGCGGGGAGGGAGCAGCGCGGCCCCACCCCGGCTGCCCTCACCGGGGGAAGCTGGGGAGCCGGCAGGGTGTTTCCCCCACGCTGACCTCCAGGTAATACAGGTCCTGCGCCGTCACCTGCGAATCCAGATACTCCTCGTAGGTGCCGAAACGCTCCGCCGCCGCCGCCATCCTGCCGCCTGCCCGCGCGCGCGCGTCCTTAGCAACGGCCGCGAGCGGGCGGAGGGGGGTGGGGGGAGAGGGAGGGCGCGTGGCCCTTCCAACGGTTCTAGCGGCACGCGCCCCCCGCGCCGACCAATCAGCGCGCGCGGCGCGGCAGGAGGCGGGAAGGGCAAGGGCGCGCGCCCACTCCCCCCTCCGCCCCGCCCTGCGCCGCCCTGCGCGGCCGTTAGCGGCTTCTCCTGAGGTGTTTTAGCGACGGTTGGTGGCCGGCGGGCCCCGGCCCGGTGCTTTCGCCCCTGCTCCTCTGAGAAACCCCTCTTTTGACGTGCTTTTTTCCTTTTCTTTTTTTTTGTTTGGTTGCTTTTATTTTATTGAGCGCTGGTCATCAAATAGCAGTGAAAAAATTTAAAAAAAAAATCAGAAATAGTGAGGCGTGTCGGCAGCCTGGCTCCCATGTCTACGGGCAAAGTTACACACGGAGGCAGGGACCAAGAGGCTGGGTGTTAGCTGCAAGGGGGTGGGGGGGGGAATATCACCGATGAGCAGGTGTGAAGGTTTGCTACCAGAAGAAACGCCTCCACCTGGCGTTTTTAACCAGGGCCGGCGTGGAAACGCTGCGTGAGGAAAGGACAACGGACAAAGGCGAGGATGAAGTTTGCGCAGAAGCCACAATGCACCGCGCAGATAATGGCTAAAAGATCCTTTTCCCCATCTATCCCCCCCCCCCCCGCCCCGAGGTGTCTATTATTTGTAACAGAACTGGCCCTTCTGTATTAGTACAACCGCCGTTCATGTTTCAGTGTGAGGGCAGATTAACCGTCCCCCGAAGTACCGGGGCTGAGAGCCCTCCACCGTCTCCTAGAGCACCGCAGCATTCGTCGTCAAAACGGTTACCTCTTCCCCAGGGAAAAGCAGGGGGGAACCGCGCCGCCGCAGCCTTCCGCTAGCCGTGGCAAACGCAACAGCAAATTGGCAAACCCGTGGATTTCTTTATCCTCCTCCTCTTCCTCCCCGTCAATAGCAGCGCTTGCAGCCTCCGCTTCAGGCTTGCACGGGACCGGCGCGCACTTGACCTCGTGAGCAAACACACAAAATTAAGACGTGCAGTCAGCTCATTTCAGGCCGCTGCTCCAAGTGCAAACATTTCGGCTGTTCCCCTTGTCTTCACCCACCCAGGTTCCTCTCCCAGAAGCAGACCGTGCAGCCCCTTTTTTGAAGGTAGACGATAGCAACTCCTGTCTGTAGATGAGCGCAAACAGCTCCCGAACCTGCTTTAATGGAGATCTGTCAACGGGTATCAGGCAGGGATCTGGTCTGTGAAATGCTGGGACTGAACTATGAGTAATGGAAGGGGGAAGAACGCTGTGTTATCTAAGAAAATATTTATTTAGATGGAGAAGATGATGTGCTGCTGCCAGGGTGCATGGTAGAGGTGGGGGAAAAGAAAAGGCAATCAGGCATCGTCACAGGGGAACCGGTAGGCTAATTTAACCTCAGCAGTCCTGGGGCTGGGGGAGGATTCGCATTAGGCATGTCACCAATAGATCCTTTTAGGAACAGATATAGTTGTCAGCCAGATTGTGTCCTTTCATTTAAAGAAGGACATGAGAAGACCTCGCAGTCTGGAAACTGCGAAGACCTCTTACCCGAGGGTTTTTTTTTTTTTCCCTGCAAGCAGAGATTACTGAAAACTTTTCCACACCAAAAAGGAGGCTGAGGGCAGATTGCGAAAGCTGCTGTCAAGCTGGCAAAAGGCCGGTTACAAGCTCCCCATCCCCAGTGAGCGTCATCCTTGCCAAGAGCCCTTTTCCATCATCAGATAAAGAGGAGGGAGTGGGGGGGGATTCAGTTCACAATTTTAAAAACATGAGATCAGCAGCTGAACCCAAACCCCAAGCCTTCTCCATTTTGCAAGAAAACAAAGGATTCAAAGTGCTGCAAAAATAGGAAACATGGTAGACACACAGCATCGCATTTGGGCTTTCCTCAAGTATAGCGCCAACCAGGAGAAACAACACGTCTCTTGGGATTCCCCAGCCCTTCAAAGCTGCCCAACACGTAGATTCAAACTTCTCTTCCTTCCTTCCTTCCTCCCTCCTCCGACCACCTCATCTCGTTCTTCACAGATGTCTACCCAGCATTTTTTCTTGCTACCGCCTCAGCTCTGGTGATGACAACGGGGAGAAGAAAACTGCCGGAAAGGCACCAGTTGGCTCCCCGCGGCGCCTCCCACCGACGGCCTGCGTGGCACCCGACAGCTCCCGGAGGACCCGCTCGAACGTGGCTTGCAGTTTTTGGTGTGAACTACGGCGCAAGTGTGGGATCCCACTCTTAATTCCACACATATTTGTGCCTACTTTGAAGTCCATAGTTGTTTGGAAAGGCATTTATGAATTCCCTTCATTTCTTTTCCAGCTTTGTTAACTAGTTTTGTTTCATGTCATTTCACTACATCCACAATATCAACTCAGAGATGGTGAAGAAAAGCAAATAGCCCCAGGCCACTGTCCAAACTCTTTAAATATGAGGTGTTTAAACCAGTGTTTCCCCCACTGGAGAATAAATTCAATTTGCAATTATTCTGTTAGGGGAGGTAACATGACGACAGTGCACCCTGTGGCTAACACCAACTCTACACACTTACAGCTATTAACGAGCAAGTAAGCCGGTTGGGGTAAAATACCAGCTTTATAGTGCAAAAAGGGAGTAAACTAATTCTGGGAGAATTAAAGATATAATTTGTGCCAACGTTTCCCAACTTTGTGATTTTAGTTGAACTTCAGAGACATCGCGTCTCTCCCCGTGTAATACTTGCCTAAGCACTGCCCGAGACTTTTTGCGTATACAGAGACTGAGGTGAGAAATGATTCAAAAAGCAAATTGGAAAGGGGAAAGAAAGCGTTAGATATGATGAGCTGCAGACAAGCAGCTCAGAGTCAAGCAGGTGGTGTAAAGCCTGGTGCCCACCAGCATGTCCTGCAAACAGTTAACTTCATACATCTGTTTGGGGGCGGGGGGTAGCGGAGGGGGGAAGAGACACCCGTTCAGGAAGTCTGGCTTCCATTTCACAGGGCTGTTGAGATGTTGCCCACTGCGATGCTTGTATCAGACCGACTGTGAAGCTGATTGTTGCTTAAAATTGAATCACAGGCTCCTGGTCGGTCGCTGAAGGAAATCCAGCAGTCGGTCCCGATTACACCTTACTGAAAAAAAAAGCGTTCATTCTGCTTCACTCGCCTGGCAAAATAAACCACGGCTCCTGTCTCACAGGTGGCTGCGTAGAGGCAGCCGTAACCCTGAAAGATGATGCAAAACCCCACGGCGGGGCAGGGCAGGAGGGGCACCCCCCAGCCTGCAGCCCTGACCCTCGCCCAGGACACCCAGTTCCCAAACTCAACCAGCACTTTGCCAAGCAGGCACCCCGAAAAGGGGCATAGCAAAGCCCCCTTCCTCCAAGGAGCGTTTTCCCCCACTGGGAGCTCCCCGCAGCCCTCCCTGAAGTCCCGGCCAGGCGCTCACACCTCTGCACGGCCTCCGGCAACCAGTTTTATCGGCCGCTCCAGGAGCGTCCGGCGTGTCTCCTGCCGAGCTCCGAGCGGGTGGGAGGGCATCTGCGGCTTGCAGAGGACCAAGAGCACGTAGCCCTACGTGGCCACAGGGGCCACCCCACCGCCGGGGAGCCTGACCCACTCCTGCACCAGGGGCAGAAAATGAGCCTCAAGGGTCCTCCTTTATTTGCGGAAAACAACCCTCAAGGCGCAGCTAGGGTCCACACTGTGGCTTGGCGGCCAGAGCCTTTTCATTTAGTTCCTGGCCAAAAGTTTTACGAATCCTTTTACTCCTGCAGCTGATTGTTCCATCTTTAAACCCAAAATAATGGCTTTTTCCATCTTCTGTTCTCTGTTACATTCACTTAAGTAGCGGCCCTTTTTAGGGCACGGCTGCTCCTCCCTCCGTACATGTAATCGCCTACTTCAAGAGAGCTGCGACTGGCTTTTGACTGCAGACTGATACCTTAATTAAAATAATAATAGGCCCCCAGACTTATTAACAGATGTAGCACCCCCCCCATTTAATATTCACACAGTATTAATCAAATATGTGCTCAGCAGGTTTTCACCCCATGCACAAGATTTAGCAGCAATAGGAAGAGCTAACAGAGGAGTATAAATATCTGTTTAAGATTCCAGCAATTAGTCCTGTTGATTTTAAAGGCAAAATTATCAATCCATTCAAATGAAATATGAGAGGCTGACACAATAATTTACGTCTTTGGACCAGGAAGCAGGAGTTTGTACCTTTCTTCTTTTCCTGGACTGTCATAGCAATTTTTCCTCCCTTAAGTCAAAATACCGAGCATACAATTTCTAAAGTTGATTTTGTGGAAGTAATACTCCAAACGTTATGGAAGCTTAAGTTCTGCAAATAAGCATGAAATAGGAAGAGAAACACTGCAGTATTTCGTACTTTCTCTGAAAAATCCTTCTTTGCTGAAATCCCGTAGAGACTCCCCCTTTCCCCTGAAGCAGGCGTGCACAAGAGTAGGTACGCTTCCTTAGCCTTTTTTGAGTTTCTCAACCTGTTCAGAAAGCACCTGGCAAACGCAACGCGACCTCAATTCTTCTGGCAAAAATAAAAAAAGCCCAAAAGGTTTAAATGGAATTAACAGCTGTAAATAAAAGTAAAAAGTGACACTGAATACACTTTGAAATATAAGAAATGCAATGCACTAAAAAAAAAGAAAGTCAACCCGACTGCTTAGAAGTCTCTCAGATCGTCTACGGCCGTGAGCTCCCCATGAAGGAGTTAAGCAAGTGCTCGTGTCTCGTCTTAAGTTCATTCCCATTTCAGGATTTTGAACAGGTTTCCTCGCATTTTCTCCAACCCTTAAACTGTCAAGCCACCAAAACACTTTTGCTTTCCTCATTGGTTCCTTGATTGTGGTGATCCCCTCTAAATCAGAATTATGTGATTGCTCTTAATTCAATGAAAGACGCTTACCCGGTTTCTTCACACTGTCAGTCTTCTCGCATTAAGCAAACCTACTTTATTTCAGTGGTGAAATACGGCCAGAAGGGAACATGAGAGATTTAAGTCCACTTGATTTACAGTGATTTGAACTAGTCTTTCCTCCGATGTTGTTACCACGAGGCTGTTTGCCATATAATTTAGCTCTCCACTGTCGTACAACGGTTGTATTTTAATAATTACTGCAAGAATAAACTAACAAATAGCAAATGGACCTTCGGCCAGTGCCCGGTGACCTGCTGTAAGGGCTAAGACTTGTCCGTTGCGTGGGGTGGATCAGCTTGCTGTTACCTGGCAAGGGAAGGAAAGGAAAAGGACTACTTCGGTCCCAGGAGAGACGAGATGAAGGATGGGTTGAGGCAACAAACAGCACATTAAAAACAGATGCTCCATGGCAAAGGTTTGGGAGCTAATGGTTTTAGGAAAGGCTAGAGACAGTGCTGCGAGGCTCTCCGCGGAAATGCAGCTGCCCCACACCCGAGATGTGTGCCACTGCAGCACCAAGGCAAGTCATCATCTCCTCTGAAGCAGCCCAAATGCTGACAACAGCTTGAAAACAAGGACCACCAAGGCCTGTGTTTGACGGAAACAATCAGATAATGAACACAACATACCTGCTGTTAGGGCTGTCTCTTTCCCTTGCTGCGGGGTGGTGGTACGGGTGCAGCGCTCCTCGTGCTGAGGGGGACAGGTCTTTCCCTTGGCCGTGGTGGATGCATCTCCTGGTACTGGAGCTTTCCGGGCACCTGGGCAAGTGAAGACATTCAGATTCATACCTACACGGACATATAGGTGCTCTTTCCTCATCCAAGAGGCCAAAGGAGCAGTATGGTTGGCACATAGTCCCTGTAACTCCAGCAGAGGCCGGGACA